>NC_042615.1:139101759-139411640 GCF_901001135.1 Rhinatrema bivittatum | reverse complement strand
TTTGGGATGTATAAGATCCATTTCAGATTTTCCCCCGACTCACTGGGAAACTGCACTGTAGTCTTTAAGCCAATACTGCTGCTTTGGAGCTCCTCTTTTCCAACTATATAGGAACATTCCAAACCTGTCGTGGTGACCCCCACAGCCAGTGGAACTATCAGGATATCCGCCATGCATGAGATACATCTGTATACACTAGGGACCCATTATATGCAACTCGTCTCAGGCATTGTCATTATTGATATCCTGAAAATCCGACTGGATGCAGGCGATCACCGGGCTGGGACTGGGAAGCCATGGATGAAAATTATCTCCTCTCAGGACATTTACAGTGGCATGAAGCTTGCACATGTCATTCTGTATCATTATTTGCACTGAGACAAGTGATGCTTTGAACTTTGTTCTCACACTTAGACAGTTGATGCAGAGGTTGCATGCTTTCGGAGTTTAATTTTCCTGTTAGATTTAAATCAGTAGCACATGAAACATAAAATGGTCACTTAGCACATAAAATAAGAAAAAAAAAGTAAATATTTTAGGTTTCAGTCTTGTAGATATGTCCTTTTTTTTCATAAAACAGAATAAATGAACATTTCTTTTTATTGATCTGAATTGTACACAGTGTTAAAACAGTAAATTCTGCTCAAGTAAGATTGGAATTTTTAAAATATATATTTTTGGGGGGTGTGTGGTGCATCTACTTAAAATTTTGGTCATCACTGGCACTTCTCAAAATTGGCACTCTCCCATTCTGTATTACGTGAATTCCTATTAGTGAGCTAGCAAGGGTGAGGTGAGAAATAGAGGGGTACTGGGGACGTCACAGGCAAAAACAGAGGAGCTTGATGACAGCAGAGCCCAGCAAGAATACCCAAAACAGAAACGTGCTCTAAAATGTAACATTTTATTTAAAAAAAAAAAAAGGGAGGAAAAAGAGAAAATGTACTAGGGGAAGAGGCAGTGAAGGAAGAGATTTTTAACAGTCATTTTTGTTTCTGTCTCTAAGAGGCACTGCTGCTTTAAGTTACTCTTGCTTGAGAGGAATGGATTTGTAAGTTTTTCAGCTCTTGAATCATTGAATCTGCTCTTCCATCTGCGTGTTGTTGATGCTGTCTAGATAAAGAGTGAAGGGCGTAGGGCGGGTAATTTTATAACTGTGTGGATTGGGATAGAGTCTGTGTGTACCTTTTCCGCATGGACTTTACCCCATAGTTTTCAAAGTGAGCTTGCATGGATAAGTTCATTCTGAAATTACTCTAGTAAGTGTCCATCACACACAAAATAACCTGCACGAAGTTGCACACGGCTCCTCACAGGGTGTTAGATGTGTAGGTTAACTTCCGCGCATACTTAAAAAAAAAAAAAAAAAAAAGTGCGCACAATAGTCCCAGTGCCGCTCCCGGAACATCTGTTGCCAATGCACGTAGACGTATGCACGAAATCAGGCTTTGCATGTACCGTAGTTTGATGTGCACTGAGCCCTGGGCTATTTTATAACAGCCATTTACAAGCAAAAAACCATGTTTGTGGATGTAAATGGTTTTGAAAAATCAGGACCATAGTGTACAAAACTGTTTAAAATGTATTTTGCTGTGGTACTTATTAGCTGTTAGCAACTGCTGGCTGCATTCTGAGGGTGTGAAAACAGTGGCATCTGGTGGTTGTTGCTTATTCTTAAAAATGTGAGCTTCATGGGGTAGGCCTGAAAATTCAGATCAAATCTCAGAAAAAAGGGTGCACCAGGATGGTGGTAAAAAAAGAAACCATCAGTCCATTTGTATTAAAATAACTTGCCAGACTACAAGAAACAAAGCCTCAACATGTGATCTAAGTTTCTAATAAAGAGAGATTATTTTACCTCCTTAGTGGTGGGTGGAGTGCAAGCCTTTTTCTGATTTTCCTTTGGAATATTTGCTTTTTAACTTGCACTAAGACGAAAAATGGTTGGTGTTGGGTCTAGAACAACAACTCTGTACACAGCTGTGTGTGTATATATATAAATAGATGTAGGATGGTGGTTTTTAAAATCATTATCTTGACAAATATAAAAAGTTGTATTAGTGAAATACACAGAGCAGGCGCCTAGTATGTTGCACAGGAAAGGATGTTTGCTTTTTAAGTTGCTTATAATTAACAATGCTGTATATCCTTCGCCTTGGAAAAACTGCTTTATTTAATGCTAACCAGATATCTAAATGACATCCTGGGACTGTATCCTGCTGGTAGTGCTGAACATTTTAATTGGTTTATAGCCTGAGTTTAAAGAAGAGCTGACACCAGTGCAGATTGTAATTGTATGTGTGGTGGAAGGCACTATTTATTTATTAAATTACATTTCTAGACACCATTGCAAACAAAGGATTGCCCAGGGCAGTTTACAGAGTAAGACAAATGTAAATATAAAACCATCATGCAACAGAATTACAATTGTACAGAAATTCAGCATAATAGAAAAATTACCAAATTCATCATAATACAATAAACAGAATACTCAATATAAATAAGTAAAAGTCTCTAATTATAGTAGAAAACTTTCTAATAGATATCTTTAAGATTCTGGACACCAGCAGGGAAATTTGTGTTATATCTCTGATAAAATCTTGTAACTACGTGGTGAGTGAACTTGAAACATACACTCCAACCCTGTCTGCCTAATTCGGTGCCTTCTCTTTGCTCTGTATCCTCCCCCACCCCCCATCCCTACACTTCATACATCTGACTCTAACCATGAAAGCTCATGCGTCAATAAATTGGTTAGTCTATAAGGTGCCATCCCTTCTCTTGTAATTTATACACGGAAGTCGAAGAGTTTCTCTTTTGTAGGTTTAATATTCTACTTTGATTAATAATCCAGACGGCACCATGTCATTATTTAAAAAGTCTTGTGGCTCACATCCTCCTATATTATTTTTCAGTACGGGTAACAAATTAAAACACCCATATTACATTAAACACAATAAAACAATCTTACAACACACTTTCTAATACAAAAGGGTCCTAGAAATGTAATTGGAGTATAAAAACTAAGGTTAATAAATGCCCTACGTAAATACCCTCTGATAAAATAGCGTTTTTAATCACGTTCTGAAACCTTTTAAATCTATAGACACAGTTCCTTTGGAATGGAGTGCCACAGTATTCCTTCAAATAAATTCTGACCTGTACTTCCGAGTTGAAGGTATCATCAGTTGCCCTGTTCTTCAGAGCGCAGCATACAGGCGAGCTCATATTTCAGAAATTTACCAGCTACTATGCAGTCATTCTCTGAATATTGCCACTTGCGCAGTAAAACCATTAGTTTAAAATGAGAGTGAATCTTAGCAGGCAGCCAATGGAGCTCCTTTAATATTGGGGTAATATGCTTCCGGACTGACAGGTCTAGCAGCTGCCTGCTGAACTAACCGTAATGCCTGAAATAACTTATCTGGTAACCCAACCCATAGGCTCAGGCTCGACGTCATAGGGTGTACATGCTGTGCATTTGCATGGAGTGGCACACTTGGGGGGGGGGGGGGGGAGCGGTAGCTGGTGAGCTGGTGGAGCAGAAGAAGTTGCGGACTGTGTGAGCGGCAGTGTGCAAAGGATGGCCGGCGCCGTCTTGTGCTCCTACCACGTGACAGGGGCTGACCAAAGGCACCGTTAACAAAGGGCAAAGGCTATCGGCGCCATTTTGAATACCGGCAGCCGACGGCCCGAGAGCAGGAGATTGCGCCAGGACCCCTGCTGGACCACCAGGGACTTTTGGTAAGTCTTGGGGGGGAGGGGGGGTCAGGAGGGTGGGGGGTTGTAGTTAATTACATTTAAAGGGTTGGGATGGGTTTTTTTTTTTTTTGGAAACAAATTCATACGTAACTAATGAACGGATAGGGGTCCCCCGAGAATGGATGCAATGGATTTGGCTCCCCACAAATACGAATACTGAATGGGACGAATCCGTCCCTGCTGCACATCCCTATTGTGCACTGAATGTGCTGGAGGCTGGCTGTTTGGCTGTGAGGAGGTTGTAAATTGTAATCTGTGATCAATTATTCTGTATTTGGTGACGTTCTGTCTGTGATCTGCAGGTGTGATGGAGCCGAGGCAAGCTGATGTATTCTGCTAGTGTGTAGGGATCTGTAGCAGTCTTATGCATTGTGCTTTCCAACAGGAGATCTTTTTTTTTTTTTTTTTTTTTGCAGATCCTGGTGTAACCTTTGCAGTGCTGCCCTTTCATAGGTAGAGCTGTTGCTGTGTGAATCCTGCGAGTTAGTATTGCTATGGTATGGCAAGTTTAAGGTTTGCCACAAGTGTCCTGAGTGATTTTTCTTCGTTTTGCAGGATTTTGTATTACCTCACGATATCAATGTGCCTGGTAGTGAAGGGAGTTTGTGTTACTGTTACTTAGATGACACCAGAATTTAAATTTTTTTGTGTGTGTGTGTGTGGTGAGGTGTACAGGGAGATATCCTGCACTGCCTCCTTGCCTTTCTGTTGTATATTTGGTTATTGGAAAAATGCTTAAGTGTTAAAAAACAGAACCAGGCAGGGGTAGCACAATTATTGTTAGTGCCCGGCGGGGAGGGGGAGGCAGCACAATCATTGTTTGCACAGGGTAGCAGAGAGCCTAGCACTGGCCCTGCTTAGGCTGTTACAGTAGTCAAATTGCACCAATATTAGGGTCTGGAGAATAGTTCTAAACAGATCTGTGGGTAAAAAGGCTTTTAAAGGTTTCTGCATTTTCAATTTAAAAAATGCTGTTTTGGTTACTAACTTTATATGAGTTCAGAGTGAGGCCAGAAACTAAAATGATTCCAAAGTTTCTGACTTCAGATTCCATTGGTATAACGGTACCTTCACATTTTAATTAGAGATCATCTGTGGTTTCCTTTCCCTATCCACAAGATATTCGTCTTAGTGACATTGAAGGCAAAACTATGTGATATAAGCTTATACAATTTTGTAGGTACGGGAGCCGAACATCATTAGGAACAAACACCTGTATGTCATCATCATAGATGAAATATGATATGCCCAACACACATCTCTTGGTACGTGGGACCGCTAGGAGAGTGGTCCCACTTACCAAGATATGTGTGTTCTTGGGCCACAGCTTGACCCCAGAGGAACTCCGGAGAGGTGCCACGGTAGGCAAGGCATGCCAGAGCATGGGCTGGACAGGAGCGAGGTTGGACTGAAGACTGGAGACACTGACCCTCCTCCGAACTGCACGCTTCAGAAGACCCAGAACGCAATGATGGTCTTATGAACAGTCCTCCGACCGTTCCAAGCCCTTTCGGACCTGCTGCAGGGTACGGCAAGAAGCGGCAGGCCTGATGGAAGCCAGGGCAGCGAAGACCGGAACATGGGGATTCAGACGAGACTCAGGAACGAGGTACTTGGATGCACAGACGAGACTCAGGCACAGACGTAGACTCAGGAACGAGGTTCTGGGATGCACAGACGAAGACTCAGGAACAGACGTAGACTCAGGAACAAGGTACTTGGCTTTCAGAAGACTCAGGAACAAGGTACAAGGCTTGCATCATGAAGCGCCCTACTCAGCCCGCCCGTGGGGCTGGTCGCGGACCACGACATGACTTGCCACAAGGTACCAAGCATACAGAAGACTCAGGAACAAGGTACAAGGCCTTCAGAAGATTCAGACAAGGCTCAAGGTAATCAGAAGATTCAGGTAAAGCACTGGGATGAGACTGCAACGCAGCGCGCCCTACACAGTCCACCCGCGGGACTGGTCACGGACCACTCTGGACTCGAGGAGCCTCTAGACGAGAAATGGAGCAATGAAAGAAGCATGTCTCAGAAACTGTAGAGGCCTGCACCGAGGCGCGCCCTACTCAGCCGCCAGTGGCTGGTCGCGGACCACACTGGAAGTACAAGTTCTGGCAGAGTCTTTGGCACGGACGGAGTAAGCACTAGGGACTCCGTAGACCAGGGACAAGTACTGAAGCAGAAGTCTCCCGGAGGCTTGTGCTGCAGAAGAGAGGCAGGCATCGTACCATGAGGTGCCCTACACAGCCCGCCCGTGGGGCTGGTAGCGGACCACGACATGGCACACCAGGAAGCGTGGTACGAGGAACCAGGGGTTCAGGACAGCAAGACAGACTCAAGGACTTCAGGATCAGGAAAAGCAACATCAGGCTGGATCATGGATATCAGGAACAAACATCTGGACTGGAACACAGGTACTGGATCAGGAGACAGACCTTAGGGCTGGCACACGGACATCTGGAACAGCAGGTGAACATCAGGAATGGAACATAGACAAAAGGACAAGACGAGGAGCTCCAACGAAGAACAGGAAACACAGGACCTTGAAGAAGTGCTGGAACAAGGACGACTCCTGGAGCGAAGGACAGCAGGATCCCAGGAGCGACCAACTCCTTGCGAAAGCAAAGCTGGAATGGACGCTGAGCCCTTTTGTAGGGCTGAAGAGGACAACGCCCAGGGAGGGGTCAGCAGGGGGCCACACCTGGCTGGCCCTAGAAGAGGAGGAGAGAGGCGCGCGCCCGCGCCTTAGGAAGCTGGATGAAGACAGACAGGATCTGCTGGTGGCGTTCCCAGCCACGTGGAAGGCCCAAAGAGAAGCAGGCAGGCAGCGGAGCAGCCCTGGCACGGAGCTGAAGGTAGGCAGGCTGCTGGCACCGGCAGGGACGGCCTCCCTGCCGGCTGAAGACCCCGGGGGAAGGCTTGCAGAGCGTCAGGGAACACAGGAGCGGCAGTGGGGGTCCCGACCGCAAGGGAGAGCTCGCGACGGGTCGGCCCCGCTGCACAGAGCAGAAGGCAGCCGGGGAGGAGCCCGGACGCAGTGGCAAGACTGCCGCGGAGGCAGCAGCGTCAGCGGCCCGACTGGCCGCGTGGGGTAAGGAGCCTGCCCGCGCTCCTCGCGGGCAGGACCGCAACACCTTTTGGTGCAAGATAAATGTTAAATAGCATCGAAGAAAGTGCTAATCCCTATGGTACTTCTGAGGACAGGATTTTCCAAGACGAACAATCCTGCCCCATCTGGACCCTCATTTTTCTACCACTCAGGAATGACACAAGACACTTATATACCATACCACCTATACCAATCTGTTGTAATTGTCGTAAAAGCATGGCATGGTCTATGGTGTTGAAGGCTGTGGACACGTCTAACTGGAATAATATACCAGTATCGCCCATACCACTTTGACAGCATAGAATATCCATTAAGGACAGTAGCAACAGTTCAGTGTTATGTCATTGATGTCATCGATGTTGTTTTACACATGTAAATCCACTGAAACAGAGGTATTTTACAGCTACATTTTTATCCTTGAGTATGCTGCGGGTTTATTTATTTATTTATAGCCTGCTTCGCTTACAGTTCAAAGAAGGCCATTTAAGATTGAAGGTAAATAAAATACTATTCTAGCAGACTTATACCAAAATGAGACAGAATGCATGTTCTTTTTTTTGGGAGGATCTGGTGGTTCCTTATTTATCCTTTTACTTTCAGCTGAGTTGGAACTAATGTTGGGATATTGTCAGCTTGAGCCTTCAATCAAACATATTCAGGGATTTTGTTTCTCCTATTTGAATAGAAACTAACTCCCACTGATCCTTATCTGCTCATTGCAGCAATGATGCTGAGGCCAGGAGCCGTGCCCAGAGGTCTCTTATCTGGAGCCCAATATCGCAGGCTCTAATTCCAGCCACCAGGTGTCACCCTACATGATGATCATGGCTTCCTCCTCTCATCGGAGGGGTTGTGAATGTGCCTGCACAGTTCCTGCCAGACTACATGATCATGAAAGCATGGTGCTCTGAGACACTGGAAAAGGACATGAGGGAGCAGTGTGGCATTGTGTGCATCACCTAGGGAAGAGGAGACGCCATTGCGGCAGGGCACCACCAGGAGAAGAGAAAAAGCCAGTGAGCCCTCATTAGGCCACTGAAGAGTTCATGCAGTTGTAGCCCAGTGCGGGGCCCTGTGTTTAGTGGAGATGGGAGAAGACCTCAGGGGAAAGTAACTGGGGAGGGAGGGAGAGGAAAAAACGGAAGGTTGAGAAAAACTAGGTGACAAAAAGAAGAAAGAGCAAGAGGCTAGGAGAAGAAATTAAAAAAACAGGAAAAGAATGTGCAAAATAAGTGTAAAAGAATACAAAAATCAAAGTAAATTTATTAAGCAAAAGATCACATTTTCTTTGTATTCCTAAAAATGTGACTGCACATAGCATTTCTAAATATTTTACAACCCTTGTTATAATTGTTACAAATATTGGGTGCAATTTTCAGACTGTCTACTTTTGGCCAGTGTCCATGAATACTTTTAACCCATTAACTTTGCACCAGTTTTCAAAGAGAATGTATGCGTGAACTTTCACTTTGAAGCTTGGTATTTATTTTTTCACTTCCTTTTTGAGCTAACACATTTCCCATGGAAAATAATGTTTATAGAGTTGAAGATGTTAATGAACATGTGGGTAAGGATGAGCCAGTTGATATAGTGCTTCTATATTTTCAGAAGGCTTTTGACCAAGGCTCTCCTGGAAATAGTCATGGGATAGGATGTAGGGTGACCATATATCTCCATGTCAAGGGGGTCAAGACAATCCAGTCCTGCTTTTACCCCATTGCATTCATAGAAATATAGTTCTCATTTCTCTATTGATTTCCATAAGAAAAGCAAAACTATGTCTCATTGCATGCATTGGGGTAAACCAGGAACTGGTTCAGTTTTTTTTCCCCTTGACAAGGAGCTGTTTGGTCACTCTACATGCAAAGGTAAATTTTAAAACAACCATTAAGGGAAAAAAAAAACGGAACCAGTTCCTGGTTTACCCCAATGCATGCAGTGAGACATAGTTCTGCTTTTCTTTTGGAAATCAATAGAGAAATCAGAACTATATTTCTATGAATGCAGTGGGGTAAAACCAGGACTGGATTGGCTTGTCCCCCTTGGCATGGAGCTATATGGTCACCCTAGATAAGAGGTAAGGTCCTGTTTGGACTGGTAACTCATTAAAAGATAGGAAACAGTGTAGGTCTAAATGGTCAGTTTCCCCAGGGATGTATGCTGATCTGGAAAAGGGAATGAGTGAGGTGATCAAATTTGCATACAATACAAAATTATTCAAAGTTATTAAAACACGAGTAGATGGTAGGAACTGCAGAAGAACCTTGCGTGACTGGGAGACTGGACATCTTAGCAGATGAAATTTACACTGGAAAAGTGCCAAGTGATGTACATAGAGAAAAATAATCCTTACTATAAGTACACAATGCTGGGTTCTATGTTAGGAGTCACCACCCAAGAAAAAGGATCTTGGAATCATTGTGAACTAAACATTGAAATCCTCAACTTGCTGTGTGGCAGCAGTTTTAAAAAAAACAGGATGTTGGGAATGATTTGAAAAGGAATGGTAAATAAAACAGAATATCATAATACCTCTGTCGATCCATGGCTTGACTGCACCCTGTGTATTGTGTGCAGTTCTGGTCATTCCATCTCAAAAAATTAAAAGTGGAACTAGAAAAGGAACTGAGAAAGGCAATGAAAAAGATAGAAGGGGTAGAATGGTTCCCTTATGCAGAAAGGCTGAACAGGTTAGGGCTTTTCAGCTTGGAGATGAAGCATCTGAGAAGGAATATGATGGAGGGTTTTAAAATCCATATGTGGGATGAAACAGGTAAATAGAGGGCAGCTATTTATCCGTTCAGATAGGGGACACTCCATGAAAGTAATAGGTAGCAGATTTAAAATTGGAGAAAGTATTTTTGTCACTCAACACACAATCAAGTTGTGGAATTTGTTGTCGGAGGAGGCGGTCAAGGCATCTAGCATAGTTGGGTTTAAATGGGGTTTGGTCAAGTTCTAGAGGAAAAATCTATAAACCATTATTAGGTAAATTTGGGAATACCATAGCTTATCCCTGGGAATCAGCAACAAGGATTACTTTTTTTCTTTGTGGGATATACTGGGTGGGTACATGTAACTCAGATTGGCCACTGGCAGAGAAAGGATGCTGGGTTCGATCAACCTTTGGTCTGACTCAGTGTGCGCATTAATTTCCTCCTCCAACCTGAGCACGCCCTTGGATACATTTCTTTCAAATGTCCCAGTGTACATATTTGTAGCTGCAAGGCCCAGGACAGCCAATTTATGCAGACAAATATTTTGCTCTGTAAATGGCTTTGAAAATTTTCTTCATTGTGAACAGGATGTTTTGCTAATAATGAACCTCATTGGAACTGTGAGGTAAAAGCGAGATTGCAACAACAGAAATAAATGATTGTAAAATGGTAAATAATAAAATAGATAATAATTACAAAAAAGAAATAAAACAGAACTATAAACCCTCCAAAATACATTAGTATACAGATGTAATATTAATTTTTAAAAAGACATAGCCATCTGCTAAAGATCATGACAACTGAGTACAATATCCCACATTTCAATAAAGTATTCAACCCAAACTGTGACAAAAAAAAGCAAGTTTTGATCATCTTCCTGAGCACAAAAACATTTTGAGTTAATCATGTTTCCTTAGAAATAGAGGCTCAGATGGATGGGCCAATGGCTGAAAATACTCTGGTTTGTGATACTGACATTTTTTTACTTTAGACAAAGCAGGTATTGTGAGAAAAGCTTCCCCAGCAGATTTAAAGCAGCAAAATGGTGTCTACAGAGAGACAATTTCTGACGTGACTGCCCCATATCGTGTAGGGACTTAGAGACTATAATTAAGATTTTAAACTGAGCGAGGTCTGATAGGATGGGGGTGATCTTTTTAAAGCAATTAGCATTACACAGCATACGAGATGCTGAATTTTGTACTAACTTTAACTTGTGGCTTAATCTTAGAGGAAGGCACACATACAAGGAATTGTAATAGACCAAATGGGATAAAATACATGCGTGGACCACAGTTGCAAAGGCAGATTTCTCAAACAAGGGTCACATACGATGAATTTTACAAAGTTTTATTACCGATGTGATTTTACCTTCTATAAATAACTTCCTTAAACAGAAGTCGATAACCTGCCTACCCATAGGACCTCTATTTGAGAGAGATTTAGGCCTAGATTTTCTAAGCTACTGTGGCTTCCTGAATTGCGCGGTAACGGGGGGGCGAAGCGGAGGGCGGGCCTGCGAAATCCGGCATGATCGCACCTCTGCGGTGCAATCGCCGCCGGCTTTCACACCCAATAGCGCCATCATAAAAGGTGGTGCTATTGGGCATGAAATTGGCAGCAAAAAAGAGTTCTTACCTTTTCGCTGTCCGCGATGTCCTCGCTACGTCCGCCCCGGTGCCGCCCCGACTCCTCCTGTTCCAGTCTTGACGCCGTCCCCATTTATTGATTGCACGCGAAAAGTCCCTTTTCGCATGCGATCGCTTTGGAAAATGGCCCCCTTAGTTTCAGTTGATTTCCTTAGGCCGGCATTCAGGTTTACCATTGGTGCTTCTGCATCTGTATGTAAGTCAATATAAATCTGAATGTTATCAAATACCAAATTCTTGAATCAAATGACCTAAGGACCTCAAGTATAGGTTGAACAACAAAGATGATAGAATGAACCCTTGAGGTATGTCAAAATTTAGTGCCCCGACTTGTAGAAAAGATTTAACCAACGTACGGTAATTCTTAGCCTCTCACACCTGATTCAGGTAGGCAGTGTAATAGAACAGCATGATCAATTGTGTTGAAAGCCACCGATAGATCAATTAAGATCAGCAACAAAATGTGGCCTTTGTCTAAATCAGCATATAAGTAATCAGTGAGAGCTAATATTTAAGTTTCGGTGTCCATCTGTTCTGCATGTATTTAAAGTTATTTCCTAATTCTAATACAGGTAAGTCAGAGACCACATGTCATTGGTAGGAGAATAAAATCCTACAGGTGTGTGGGTGGTCTATCCAATGTAGCGTACCTGTTGTGATTTTATCCTAGTTTGAGAAACTGTTTGATCTCTCTCACAGTAGCACTTTCAAGCTTTGATACAGTTGATGAGGTAACGTATAGTGCTGATGTTCAGGTTAAAGAAAGTGTGTACTTTTGTGAGTTAGTGTTTTTCAACCCTGTCTAGGAGGCACACCTAGTCAGTCAAGTTTTCAGGACTGCCACAGTGTGTATGCATGAGAGAGATTTGCATGTACTGCCTCCATTGTATGCAAATCTGACTGGCTAGGCGTGCCTCCAGGGCAGGGTTGGGAAACACTGTGTTAGTAGTATATTGTTTGTCTATGTTTTGCAGTCCTTGTATTTATTTTAACACATAGTAGAGTACAGCTTGGTCCTTTAGCCAGATAATAACTTGTTTTTGAAGAATGGATAAGAGACTTTGTGAGACTGTAGATTGTGAAAGGTAGTTCACTAAATACAGTGAGGCCAATATTTAAATATAGCCTCCGACGGAGCGCACTGTTAACCCGCCATTGGACGTGCGTTTTCCCTTACTCCTTATTCAGTAAGGGGCCGAAAACGCGCATCCAACCCACCAAACCTAATAGCGCCCTCAACATGCAAATGCATGTTGGGGGCCCTATTAGGTATTCCCGTGCGATTCAGAAAACAAAATGTGCAGCCAAGCCACACATTTTGCTTTCAGAAATTAGCGCCTACCCAAAGGTAGGCGCTAATTTCTTCGGGCACCGGGAAAGTCACAGAAAAGCAGTAAAAACTGCTTTTCTGTGCACCCTCCAACTTAATATCATGGCGATATTAAGTCAGAGATCCCGAAGGGTAAAAAAAAAATTAAAAAAAAAATTGAAGTCGGCCTGCGGCTGCCGGGTCGAAAACCGGACGCTCAATTTTGCCGGCGTCCGGTTTCCGAGTCCGTGGCTGTCAGCGGGCTCGAGAATAGACACCGGCAAAATTGAGCGTCGGCTGTCAAACCCACTGACAGCCACCGCTCCGGGCCAAAAGGAGGCGCCTTTTGGCCCGTTTCTACCGTGTGGCCTCATTTAAATACTGAATTGCTCGCACAGGCGAGTGGCCTATGCTCTCCCGCGGACTTTACTGAATTGGCCCGAAAGTAAGTTAGCCGGCTAACATACACAAGATATTCAGCGACATGGCAGTGCCGCTGAATATACCCAGATAAGCTTATCCAGCTACCTTTAGACCTGCTATGGGGCATATCTAGCTTATCCGGTTAACTAAACTGGATAAGTCTGAATATTGCTATTTATCTTGTTAAGTTAGCTGGATAAGTAGCACCGCCCCATTATGCCCACTGCCCACCCACGGACTATCCAGCTAACTATTTAGCTGGATAAGTGACTTATCTGACTAAGTTGTATAGCTGGATATCCAGCGGCCACCACTTAAGTGGATAAGTACAACTTATCTGGCTAAGTAGCGTTTGAATATGGACCCCAGAATGTTTCTTGGTGTTTCATTACAGTGACCTTAGATTTGTAGAGTAGGGATGTGCATTCATTTGAAACAAATGGGTAAAATGCAACAAATGAGTCCATTTTTGTTTCATTTGTGGACTGCCAAAATGAATGGAAGGTGCCCATGAATTAAACAAAAATTGTAGTTTCATTCATTTATGTTTACAATTCAAATCTACGGCCTATTGAAAACTGCTGCAGTGAGACGACTAAGTATAGCAACTAAGAAATATCTGAGTGATATAGTAACCAGGGCAGAGATGAAGTAGGAGACAACAGCAAGTAGACAAGACAGATGATCGATCAAGTTGAAGCTGCCCTGTTCCTGATGATGTACTTTGGCAGTCTTGCTACCACTCAGCCTTGCTGCCATACCCCAGAGACTACACATTAGGGGGTCTTTATGCCACGCTGCCTTGCTGCTAAACCCATTATGCTATATTTGGGGATTTTTCTGACACTCTGCCTAGTTGTCATGCCCTTGAAACTACACTTGAGGGCTTGCTGCCACCGTGCCTTACTGCTAACCCCCTTATGCTACTCCTTGGTGGTCTTCCTGCTGCTCTTCCTTGCTGCTGTACCACTTATGCTACCTTTGCTGCCTCTATGCCTTGCTACCATACCCCTGATGTACCACCTGGGGGGTCTTGCAAACACTAAACCTTACTGCCTTGCTCCTCATGCTACACCTTTGGGCATCTTGCTGCCACGCTACCTTGCTCTCATCCATTTCCTAGTTGCTACATCTTGGGCATCTTGCTGCCACTCTTCCATGCTGCTATACTCCATATGCTACACCTGGGGGTCTGGCTGCCAATGTGCTTTGCTGCTATATCCCTTATGCGTTACCATGCAGGTCTTGCTGCTACTCTGCCTTGCTGCCGTACCCCTTATGCTATACCTTGTGAGTCTGCCTGCCACTCTGCCTTGCTGCTGTACCCCCTTATGCTATACTTTGGGAGTCTGCCTGCCACTCTGCCTTGCTGCTGTACCCCCTTATGCTATACTTTGGGAGTCTGCCTGCCACTCTGCCTTGCTGCTGTACCCCCTTATGCTATACTTTGGGAGTCTGCCTGCCACTCTGCCTTGCTGCCGTACTATCTTGGAGTTCTTTCTGCAACTCTGGCTTGCTGCTATGCTGCACCTTGGAGGGTCTTTCTAATACTCAGACTTACTGCCATACTACAGACTTCATGCCATTCTGCCTTGCTGCCATACCGTAGAGCCTACACCCTGAGGAGTTCTTGTCACTGTGGGTGGCTACTTTGCACTTCTCATGCTGCATTGGGGTCTTCAGACCACAATTTGTGCTGCTTTGTCCTTCTGTCAGTGTCTGGGATCTTTGTATGTACTCTGCTGCTTTGTTTCCCATGCATGGTGCCTTAGGATATTCATGCCACTCTTGGTGTCACTTTGCACTGCCTTTAGGTGTTCATGCCACTGCTATAGGTGCCCTCCTTTGAAGCCTCGGGGTGTTCTTGACACTTGCTGCTGCTTTGCTTCTCTGACAGTATCTTTTTGCCCCTTTACCATGCCTTAGGCTTTTCATGCCCCTTTTGGCGTCACTTTGCCCCACAGTTTTGGTGCCTTGGAGTTTTTGTCCCCCCTTCTGATGTTGTCTTCTCATAAGTTTCATTAGAATTCATTAGAAAACCCCAATTTTGAAGGGCAAAATAGGCTGCATTGTCTCCCCCCATGGACTTTAATGGGAAATGAATGAAACAAATAAATTATATATTTTTTCACGAAACTAATGAAATAAATGGAGGTGACCTATGGAATGAATGTACGAACCAAAACAAAAATGTTTTCTCTGCATATCTGTAGTGTGGAGTCTTGATTTCTTACCAGAGCAAGACATCCGCACATACTAATCAACTTCAGTTGAACCTTTTATGTGCATTTTGCATATAACTCTGTTTTTGCAAAATGTAAGCTTTTTAAATTTTTGTTGATCATTCACAAAAGGCTTTCTCATATCCCACAAGCAATGAGGTTGTGCTAGTCACAGAGACTCCTTATCAATGAGAATGAGTCCTATTTGTAGTGGACAGATGTTTTAATTACTCCATCATACTGTGAATAAATGGGTGTTTTTGTTTATCACAATTAATGTAACTGTTTCTGACTAGTTCAGTCTGTTATAGTGTCTTCAATAAGTCATTTGTCACTTTCCTAATTCATTCATTTTGTAGAGTGACTACCACTGAATGCTTATGAGGTCTGTCACAAAACTCTTTTGCATTGCAGTGCTTAAAACTCAATTTTAAGCAGAACTAGTTGAAGGTCAATTATAAGAATACACCTCTGGTAGAATCAAGGCGCCCAGGTTGCCACAATTTTGTTACAAAAAAAATCCCTCATGCATCAGGGAAAAGTTATTTTTTGGGGCATAACGGGCTTCTTTAGTGAGTGACTAGTTCTGGAAAAAGGAGGAGTCAATTCAGGCTAAGAGGTGAATTTTAAAAGCATTACTTGTGTTAAAAGGTCTGTATACTCGAGTCCGCCTCTGATCAACTTGTCTTTTAAAAGCACAAATTATGCGCATGTATGCGCATGCGCAGGTTTAAAAAAGGGGCAGAGTTGGGGGCATGTGAGGGGTGTTCCAGGGCAAGGCCAAATTTTATGCGTGTAAATCCATATTCTGAATCCAGCGGCCGTAGCTGGATGTAAGGCTGTTAGCTGCGCATGTTACTTCTGCTCTTGATGAGGTGCAAGTCTGAATACATTTTTGTTCAGGCCGGAAATGACTAGATGGAGGGGTCTGGGTGAACTGGGAGGAGTGCAGGCTGAAGAACCAGAGGGGTCTGGATGACCTCGAGACGGACTGGACAGACTGGTGGACTAATTGGTAAAACCGGAATATCCTTCAAGCGAGCATGTTTTAAAATCCACTCACCTGTGCGAGTTAAAGTCGACAAAGTCTTAAGATACACAAAATACGTTTGCTTGAGTAAGCACTTAAAATTAGGAGCACACGTATGCACGGTAGGCATTTTTTAAATCATATGCGTGCAGCTGTGGGCACCATTTAAAATTCCAGCCTACGTGCGTGTGTGTGTGTGGGTGCCCGCGGGCTTGTTTTAAAGTTACCATCCCTGTATTTTTGGGTTCTAAAGGGCAAATATCACCAGATACGAGTTCTGACGAATAGCAAATGCTATAAAAAGGACTAAATGGGAAATAGGAAGGGTGGTTTTGTAAGGCTTGAAAATAATATTCAGGGAGAGGGGGAAAAATAGACCCTCCTTTAACATCCTCTGCTCTGCCCAAGAGCTAATCCCCACACCGTTCTTATTCACCTCCCAGAGTGTGCAATCTGTTTATATTTACTTCAGCCCAATACTCGATTATACCCAGGAAGACCCTTGCCTCATCCACACAGCTCCCATCATATGTCAAAGAAGGTGATTTTTGAATCGTTCATTTTCTTTTCCTCTTATGGGCAAATTGGCAAACCTACGAAAAACCAAGCTGTGATTTTACTCCATCGTACGCCATATGAGAGAGAGAGAGAGAGAGAAAGAGAGCAAGAGAAGTCTTTGAGGTGAAAATCTTAGGCAGTCTAAAATCTGCTGGCTGCATTTTTATGTGGCAAAAGATGCATTTTAGAAGACTGTAGGGGCAGTCCACGACTTTGCAACGTTTGTGTTCCGATGATCCCAACTTACATTTGCAGATAGAAACCATTATGCTGCCTTACAATGAATATTTTAATTTTAAGATGCACGTGTGTGTCTCAGTAGGCACATGATCCATGCACTGACATCGACAGGAGGGAGGAGGAGGAGGAGGGTACTGTGGACCAAGCCTGGACTTCGCAGTCAGTTTAAAAGTAGTCCGTGTGCAGGATACAGATGTTAGCTTCCATGACTGAAGCCAATATGAATGGTAAATCCAGACTCTTACGGTCTTGCAAGTCTGTTTTGGTAATGTGGGGGTTTAATATTTTTAATCAAGAAGAAATGAATTTGCAGTATGTTCAGTGCTATGTCCTGTTGGCATGTAGCCTTTAAAAAAATGAATGCCTTTAAAATGTATCTATGCTTTTTACAATACTAAATATTATTACATTTTGGTGAAAATAGAGTGCTAGGCCTTGATGCTGGAACCGAACCCGCTTTGATAACATTGCTCTTATAGTACAATGGGTTTGAGATACAAAATTTTAACTTAAGATGCAGTCTTCAGGAGCCAATTGTGCCATAAATCAGACTACTTACCTGTAGTTTTCTGTGCAGCAGATCACAGTACTCATTTTTTTAAAGATGTTAGGCATTATTAATCCTCTGTGTTAGTGATGTTATTCTGACACGTCTCCTGGGACATTAAAAATATTCTACATCCTATGGCAATTTCTTTAGGTCTGTCAGGGCTTTCCTGTTATCTTCCTGCCAGGATAGCATCACATCAGCAACTTTCTTCATTCCTGTTTCACAGCAGACAATAAGGGACTGTACAGTCTATCCTTAAAGTGACATGTACAGTCAGTCATCTGAAACATGCAGAGTACCCATTTTTTGTCAGGATTTCTGGACTCTTAAGTGCATCGCCCCTGGAGCTGTACAGGATGACAAGGGGCTAGGCAAGGGCCGGTCTTCCGTGCAGCCAGCCCCCTGCCCCGCAGGTTGAGCCCTTGGGTTCTGGGGCCAGTAGGTCTTTGTGGTGGCAGAACATCATAGTGAGTCTGGACAAGACAGGGAAGGCGACAGCAAGGCTTGGTACAGGCTGGGAACAGGGCAAGGCAAGACCGGACGCACCAGGATAGGACTGGACAAGGACTAAACTAGGCAGAAAGGGCAGGACTTAGACAAGGCAGACAAGGGAAGCACAGAAGCCCCGAAGGAGGGGAGGTGTTATAGTAGTCTGAATCAAGGTATGATGAGGCTGCCCGGCAGACAAAATTGTAACACATCTCAGATACAGAAGTACTCATTCAAAGCCTGCCATCATAGAGGGTTTGTTTATTTATTTAATAAAACCCGATTGCATATTTTTCATCATAGATAAAGTGTGATAGAGTAATATAAATGTTTACATGACCCACCATAACTCCAGTTACTCACCAGCTTCCTCACTATCCAGACCTATCAACTATCCATCCCAGCTAAATCATTTAAAATCTGTCATACTCTCACTCCAACCTACTTTCCCTAACAATAGATAATCATAAATCCATAAATCCTTAGTCTGTTTCATGACCACAGTAACCACTTTCTACTCCAGACATCCTTAACAGTCTAGATATCAGGAGAAAATCAGGGGCAAATTGCAGGAAAATATCAGCTCAGGAGATTTCTCAAAACCGGCCCACAGGTGAATTAAGCTCAAATATCACCAAAATTTCACATTTTTCCTAATAACTAAGAAATAGAGCATACTCTAGACCAGCAGTGAGTAAACAAAGCTGTAGACCCTCATTCCATCCACCCCACAAGTCTACTTAGCAGAATACCTCACCTTAGTCACAAATGAAGAGCACAAACAAACCCTCACCAAATACAAAATGAAGAGATAATAAAATATAAAAAGAAACATGCAGACAAAAACTGAACTTGAAACTGCAACAAGCCAAACTGTATGGAATGGAAAAACAAATATCATTCCTCACTAAACATCAAACAATAACATCAAGAAATATAAAGCATCAATCATAATCGTAAAACCAAACTCATAAAGAGAATAAGTATTTCAAAACAACTAATTAAAAGAACATCCAATGATTACAAACATATAACATTGGTTTTTTAATTTCCCAAACATCGATAAAATATTTCAAAATAGCAGACACAGCAAACAACCCCCAATAATTAAAATTAAAGCTAAAATAAATCCCTTGCTCTCTGTATCTGAGAACTTTAGATTCCACACCCTGAGATTGTCATGGATTAGTAAGGGGTGGGAGATATGCACAACTATCTTCTCTCTCTAACACACATGTTCATTCTCACACAATAAGAACATGCCATACTGGGTCAGACCAAGGGTCCATCAAGCCCAGCATCCTGTTTCCAACAGTGGCCAATCCAGGCCATAAGAACCTGGCAAGTACCCAAAAACTAAGTCTATTCCATGTTACTGTTGCTAGTAATAGCAGTGGCTATATTCTAAGTCAACTTAATTAATAGCAGGTAATGGACTTCTCCTCCAAGAACTTATCCAATCCTTTTTTAAACACAGCTATACTAACTGCACTAACTACATCCTCTGGCAACAAATTCCAGAGTTTAATTGTGCGTTGAGTGAAAAAGAACTTTCTCCGATTAGTTTTAAATGTGCCACATGCTAAATTCATGGAGTGCCCCCTAGTCTTTCTATTATCTGAAAGAGTAAATAACCAATTCATATCTTCTCGTTCTAGACCTCTCATGATTTTAAACACCTCTATCATATCCCCCCTCAGCCATCTCTTCTCCAAGCTGAAAAGTCCTAACCTCTTTAGTCTTTCCTCATAGGGAAGCTGTTTCATTCCCCTTATCATTTTGGTCGCCCTTCACTGTACCTTCTCCATCGTAACTATATCTTTTTTGAGATGCGACAACCAGAATTGTACACAGTATTCAAGGTGCGGTCTCACCATGGAACGATACAGAGGCATTATGACATTTTCCATTTTATTCACCATTCCCTTTCTAATAATTCCCAACATTCTGTTTGCTTTTTTGACTGCCGCAGCACACTAAACCGACAATTTCAATGTGCACCTTGCACTTATCCACATTAAATTTCATCTGCCATTTGGATGCCCAATTTTCCAGTCTCACAAGGTCTTCCTGCAATTTATCACAATCTGCTTGTGATTTCACTACTCTGAACAATTTTGTATCATCTGCAAATTTATTTACCTCATTTGTCGTATTTCTTTCCAGATCATTTATAAATATATCGAAAAGTAAGGGTCCCAATACAGATCCCTGAGGCACTTGTCAATAATTTCTGGACTCAAAGCCAGGGCAACAAGAACACTTCCAATCAGCAAGAGGTTTTTAAATTTAATTTATTTGGCTTCTTAAAAGACAAGTGTTCCTGTGAGATGCGATATGCCCTCTATCTGTAATAACTAGCATCTCAATGAATATATGACATGCCCTGACTTATATAATCAAAATACAGCACTACCGAAGTTTCCAGAATGAATGACGTGACTGCCCAAAGACTTCTTTACAAAGATACATTATGCTGTTGTCATGACAATCTATCATGTATAGGAAATGCTTGTGAGGACACCCTTCATTCATTTGTAAAAATCATATTCTTTACTTGTCTTTCCTGAAACCACCCTTCTACCATAAAAGTTCCTTTATCACCCTGGCTTTGATGTACTCTGTTCTTCTGTTCTTCTCTTGATATTCTTTGTTGTGTAAACAAATCGCAAGTCTGTGGCTTCAATAGGATTTAGGCCTGAATTCCGTTTCTTGGCACCAGGATTTAATTAAAACTGTAACTTTAAAAGAAGAATCTTTTCACCTGGCTCCTGTCCGTTGAGATATGCATTTGTAAGACAAAAGCTTGCATCCTGGACCCAGCTTCCCTGTATTGTAGTGCAAACATTGTCATTGATGCCTTCCTGGCCTGTAATTATAGGCTTTGCAGAGCCTGCCAGTAGGTCGATCTCAGGGATATTCTGCAAGTCATGCTCAGAAAGGCACTCAAAGTTCATTCACCTCTGACAGGCCACAGTACAGCAGAGGCGTCTGGGTATTTTTCCTTCCTAATATTGTGTATCTGATCAATCATATTCTTCACACTCCACTGCCCACTCCCTTCCACTGTGAAAATTGTCCATTTAATCCTACTCTGTTTCCTGTCTTTTAGCCAGTTTGTATTCCATGAAAGGACATCGCCACCTATCCCATGACTTTTTACTTTTCCTAGAAGCCTCTCATGAGGAACTTTGTCAAACGCCTTCTGAAAATCCAAGTACACTACATCTACCAGTTCACCTTTATCCACATGTTTATTAACTCCTTCAAAAAAGTGAAGCAGATTTGTGAGGCAAGAATTGCCTTGGGTAAAGCCATGCTGACTTTGTTCCATTAAACCAGGTCTTTCTATATGTTCTGTGATTTTGATGTTTAGAACACTTTCCACTATTTTTCCTGGCACTGAACTCCTTTATATTCTCTTTCACACGCATGCTGACTAGATCATATGCTGTCTGTCCTGCATGCTCGCTGGCTCACATGCTCTCTCTCACAGACAGTCTCACTGTGTCACACACTCAAGCTCTTGTTCACACACATGCTCTCTGGTTCAATTGTTCTCTCAGACACATGCTCACATACATGTTCACTGACTCGTTCTTGCTCACACACATGCTCACTGGCTCAGTCGCTCTCTTTTATACTTACACACTGACCCACTGGCTTAAATAGTCCCTTGCTCAAACATATGCCCATTGGCTCACTTGTTCTCTCTTGCTCACAAACATGCTCTGGTAATCATAGCAAGCCTGACTGTATTATGCAGTGCAACAGTGGAAAAACAAACATAATCACTCCTCATAAAACATCAAGCAATAAAATCAAGAGATATAAGACATCATTCATAATATTAAAACCATGAAAAGAATACATATATGAAAGCAGCTGACAAAGAGGGCCCAATTTTCAAAGCGCGTTTAGCACAACTTCAGCAGCCGCTACTTAACCACATAAGTCCTACTTATCTCATACACATGCAGGCTCTCACACACATATGCAGATTCTGCCTCTCATACACACATGCAGGTGCTCATTCTCATGCACATATCCAGGCTCTCTCTCATACACACGCAGGCTCTCTTTCATACACACATGTAGACTCACACTCATGCACATATTTAGGCTCTCTCTATTTCATACACACATGCAGGCTCTCTCTCTTTCTCTCATGGACACTTGCAGGCTTTCACTCTCTCATGCACACATGCAGGAACTCTCATATAAATATGTAGGCACGCTTTCTCTAATACACATGCAGATGCTCTCTCTCATGCACATATTTAGGCTCCCTCTCTCATGCACACTTGCAAGCTCATTCTCTCATACACACACATGTACCTCTCAGGTGACTTCCTTTCTTCTGAGCCTTGGCCGAGCCTGTTCTGCTCATTTATTGCCTGAGGAGGAAATGGAAGGAAGTGGCCCTGCCACCACCATATGCTTCCGTTTGCTGAGCCTGTAGGCCTTTCTTTGGGCCTAGACCTCCCTTGGGCCGAGTGGCTGTGCCGAGACCTTCCTTGGGCCTTGCTGACACCTCCCTTGGGCCGTGCCAACATTTCCCCCTGGCCGCAATGGGTTGGGCTCCGTCATGGCCCCACCGACACCTGCCTTGGGCCGCATCGAGTTCCACAGCAATTCCTCAGCAGGAGCTGAGATAACCACATGACCAATGCCACCGGCCCACTGGGGGATGCCTGATCCCCCAATAGGCCAATCTGCCCCTGGGAAAAAAACCTTCAGTATCCAATTTGATATCGCTTATCAAGACATGCATGGCTTCCCTTTAATGAGAACAAAATTTTATAAGAAGGGCACACTATAAGGAGGATAACATCTATTAATTGGAGAAAGGGGGTGGGAGGCAGGAATGGATACAGGGAAAAGTACTAGGCTTTTGGATGAGAGGTCCTTTTTGTCCCTTTAGGTTCCTTTTGTGACATTTAGCAAGAACTCCTGTCTTTCAGATGGGCCTTTCATGAACCTAGAGGGCAGATGTAGATCAAGAAGAAGAACGGAGGCATTCTATCTGTGCTATGACTGAGGGGATCCAAAAGGCTACATATAACCAGATAACTTTAACCTTATCCAGCCATCGTTTGAAAATGGCCAGTTAGGCCTAAATTTATCCGGCCACACTAACTACTTACCTGGATATCTTCAAAGATATAATTAGCGCTCCTTGTTAAAAAAAAAAAAAAAAAAAAAAAGTCATGGGCCCCCACCAGCACCACAAATTTATCAACCCATCCACTGGTATGGTGCCTTCCATCCCCTTGAAATGTGTAAAATTAAAGAGGTATCATCTCCACTGGGCCCAGCCCTCCCTCCTTCCTCTCCATGAAATATTACTCGAAATCTCACCATGTAACCTCCCCACCCAGCTTCTCCCTCCCATGCCAGCACCCTCTCCTAGAAACCTTCCCACCCACCCAGTATATGAATCAGGGCTCCCTATTTTGTAGGCCGGAATCCCTGTGCAATGCTATCCTATCCACTTCTAATGTTGTTCTGGTAATAACGCATCTCTTTCCCTTACCAGTTACTGGCTCACGAATTATGATGTTCTCATCAGTTTCTCAAGAAATCTTTCATGTGGTACCTTATCCATTGCTTTTTTAAAGTCCAACTATCCGAGGTTGACCAGTTCGCTAGCATCCAGGTCCCTAGTTAGAGTTTCAAAGAATTCTAATAGATTTGTGAGATATGACTTGGCTTCCTAAAATCCATGCTGGTTATTCTGTTTCCTTCTATGTGATTAATGATTTTATTTTTGATAATTGTCTCTACCACCTTATCCAATATTGATGTCAGGCTTACAGGTGTCTAATCTTCTGGTTGTCCTCTAGAGCTCTTCTTAAAAATTGGAGACAGCCATTGTTAGTGACAAATTGGAAATCAGTGTAAATGTGCCTGCATTTTCTAGATTTAGTTATTTCAGAACTCTGGGATGGATTCCATCCAGCCCTGGGAACTTGCTACTGTTTAACTTAACTACAAATCTTATCACTTATTCCTGTTCTACATTGATATCTTTTAGTATCTCATAGACATCATGCCTAAAGTAAGCCTCTGGTTCAGGGATCACATCGACATCCTCCCTGGTGAAGACCAATGCAAAGAAATTGTTCAGCTTATCTGCAATGGCCTTATCTTTGATAATTCCCTTGACTACCTGGTCATTTAGTAGGCTAACTGCTTTTCTTGCTGATTTCTTACTTTTGATATACTGGAAAAATCATTTTTTTTTGTTTCTCACCTCTCTGGCATGCTTTTTCTTTCCATAACCTCTCTTTACCTGCCATATCAGTGTTTTACAGCCACACTGGCAGTGTTTATGTTCTCTTCTATTTTCATTCTTTGGTTCTCTTTTACATTTTTTAAAATAATCTTTCTTGATTCTAATAGCTTCTTTCACTCCACTATTTAGCTGGTAACATCTTGGTTCTTTTCCTCTATTTTTTAATAAGTGAGTTACATTTCAACTGGGCTTCCAATATGGCATTTTGAAAACTATTAAACAAAAACAGATTCATTCTGCAGGATACATTGAATAAGTTAAATATTAAATATTTAGGAGTTCTTATACCACGATTCAACCAATTTTGTCTCTATGGTCTTGTTATATTCAGCAGCTTGTGAGATGGCCCCACTAGCCGCCTACTCATCCTTGATGCCACCACAAAGAGCCAGTGCTGCTCCGTGCAGCAGAGGAAGCTCCTCTGGACATCCCATAAGTGCACATGCACTTGAAGTGCCCTCCCTTATAGGGCCCATGGCGAGAAACCTACCCCACTGCCTCCTGATGACATCATCGGCACTGTCATACATAAGGCTCTTTCAGAGGAGCCTTAGATGCCTCAACAACAGGTCCTCCTATCTTGAGTAGTGCATGTTGCCAGCATCTTTCATCATCTCTACAGCCTTGCACCATCTCTTCAGCTTGCCTTGCCTCGTCTCTCCAGCCTTACTATTTGAGAATCTTGTATGCTGTTCTGCCCAAGATGGAGGAGAACAAAGGAGGAAAATAAGTCTGTACTGGATAAGAAAAAATCTTGTAGGTGGTCATACACTGTGGATATTCCTTAGTGTGGACAGAATAACTAGGTATATTGGAGAGGCCAGATCATATTTTACCGCTGTCATCTTCTTTGTTATCTCAGGAACTACAGTATCCTACTCAGCTATACTTTGTAGGCATGTGCACTGAAAAAAAAATAGTTTAATTTCCTCCATAATTAATTTTGTTTATTTCAAATAAAAATGTTATTTCATATATTTGTTCCATTTGTTGATTCATTTTCCATGAAAGTCAATAAGGAAATGTATCCTATTTTTTAACTCAAAAACTGGAGTTTTCTATTCAGGTTTAGTGAAACTTACAAGCAGACATCAGTAGCAGAAGAAAAATCATTCCATGACATTAAGCTGGGGGCAAAGTGGCACCAAGAGTAGCATCAGTAGTCCAAGTCACCATAAGAGGGCACTGTAGCTCAACAAAAGCATCAACACCCCAGTGCATCTTGAGAGGAGCAAATGAGCACCAAGAGTGGCAGGAACACTCCAAGGCTCCAGAAGAGGGCCAAAGCTATATCATCAGTGGCATAAATACTTGGAAGGGACCATGAGAGGTGCAACAAGTGTATAAAGCATTAGATTGTCATGGCAAGACAAATATTACATACCATGATGGAATTTGAAAAGAAATTTAAAAATAGCAGGAGCAGAGGCAGAAACACTCATCATCCAAAGGCACCAAGAGAGGCAGGGGTGCTGGCATTAAAATCACAAACTCTAGGTGCACAGCATTGTAGCAAAAAGAGTGGCATCAGTGCCCTATGGTTCTGGGGAAGGGGGAAATACAGAAGCATGAACACACCAAGGCATCAAAAAAGAGATAATGAGTTACCAAGACAGTAAGGGGGCAAAATACACAAACAAGTATGAATACCTCAAGGCATATGAGGGGGTAGAGCAGCATCAACAGTGGCATGAATATCTCAACGCTTAGGGTGAGATGTATGGCTGTAAGCTAGGGGATTTTAGTGATACAATACTCCCAGTAGTGTGGACTGGACTCGTACACACACAACAGACAGACACCTTGGTTAGAAAAAAATCCCACACAGTGTCATCAATGCCCACAGAAACTGAGAAAGGAGTAAAGCAGGAAGCACTGTGATCAAAATCCCAAAATTCCATTTCATTTATTCAGATTTAATTACATGCCAATCATTCAGTATCTTGGCTTACAATTAAACACAGTCTCAGTAAAATATACGATCTATATAAAATCAATATCCAAATAAATAATATTCATATGTACTGGAACCCATTACAATTTCACTCTAGACAGGTGATGTGGATTATATGTGGATTGCGTTATCTGTCTAAATGGCTTACCTAGGTATATTCAGAGCTTAACTAGTTACCCGGCTAGAATTTAGCTGGATAAGTTTGGGGCATTCCGGGGGCGGGTAGAGGTCGTTCTGGGGAAGAGTGGAGTTAGCTGGTTAACTTATCCCACTGACTCTGGTCAGGCTGTAGGGCTGTCCTAAAGTTAGCTGGTTATACATAACCAGCTAACTTTAAGATAGCGGAGTATATTCGGTGGTGTGCCCATGCTGCCGAATATAGCCTTCTAGTTAGCCAGATAAGTTTATCCAGCTAACTAGCTAAGCCATTCACCAGCTGAATATTTCCCCCAATATTTCTAGACTGAACTTCCATCTAAGGATGAATGTTAATTTAAGCAACCATGGGTACCATCTTTTAGACAAAACCTCCTCTGGACCTGATCCAAACCCCCATCAGTTAGCTTGTTACCCCATAAGACTCTGTGAAAATCCAATTTTTCAACTTTTGTTTTCTAAAATGAATATAGTTGAGCTCATCCTAGAATTATTTTGACATTGAATTCTAAATAGTAGGGCCAAAAAACCTGAAGGCATGCCAACTTATATTAGAGAGAAAGTGGCTCTTTAAACTAGCATACCCTGAATAGGACCACCCCGATATATTCCCTGCATCCCTCTGATCATCCCATATATGATATTTTCCTTCTTTGCTCTTCCATTAATCTTACCCTCCGTGCTACTCCTACTCTTTTACCCCCATAAAGTAGTCTTTCTTCCCACCAAGTCCTATTACCCTAAACCTCTTCCCCTACTACCCCTGCTGTTAATGTTACCTATATCAGCTCCATGTAATGATATAATCATGTTTATTATTATTGTTATTGTTATTTTTACATTTCGTGCATTATTTGTTCCATTTTTCACTCTGCCTTTCCTATAACCAATCACTCTGTCATCTATTAGTCCCTGTTTCCTCCCTCACCCTGTTCCATGTAATTTCAATCTGCAGTTATGATGTAAACCAATATGATGTTTCACACTAATACCAGTATATAAAAAACTTTAAATAAATAAAATAAATAAATGTTAGGCTTTGGGTCTGTCGGAGTGTCTTCATTCTGCTATGTGAGCTCTTGATCAGCCAGATTGGGTATGGATGCAAGTTAGGGCCCTCCAAATGATCCAGTCCTCCTCTGCCCCTGCAGGAAGAAGCTCAGTCAATTTGATATCAATACTAATCCCAGTGGCGAGATCCCCAAGTTGTGTTTGCCACATCTCTTTGCAAACAGTCACAGGTGTGGTGTTTATTATTTCTCTAAGGGAGTTCCTGCAGGACTTCAGGTGTGTGTTTGCTGTAGTGTCACTGTACAGAGGATGGCTAATGTCGCCTGTTGCTTCCTCTCTTTCTCATGAACCATGATGTTTCAGATATATGGTGGCATTATTCCAGCAAGGATATATGAACCGAGATTAGTTGATCAAAGGCAGCCTGAGATAATTCAGAACCAGGTGAATTTTCATTGCTTGGCAGAACTTTACCATACCAGGCAAGTTATCTCAGCACTGGAGTAATATAGAGCACACACAGAGGTTCTGTTTGTAGTTGGATGCAGGCCCCTTTTTGAGTTTAAAGCTTACAGATGATGATGATGTTTTGGGTGCTGGTCTTACTTCTCAGTTTTTCTCCATGGAAGGAAAATATGAGGTCTAGGATCTCTCAGAGATATATAGGATTCATTCAGTGAATCAGATGTTTTCCTCTAGTACTTAGAAGTACTAAGTACTAGAGGAATCTACGCGAGCAGGGCCTGGCAATTAAGAATAGCAATGTGAAGAGCCTTGAAAGTAATCTTTTCCTCCGCTCAGGGAACACTGCAATAATTATCCTTAACCATCGGCAAGTGAACTTCTTGTAACTTGTACATTGAGATTATGGCCTCTGGAACCACTGTCCAAATGAGCATTCATATAACCTAACTGGATAGGAGCTACTGTGTGTAGTTTACACTTCCAGCGCAGTTTATGGCAGAGGCTACGTTGGACAGCATGGGGAGCAGGTAAGTTCAGATCCCGCTCCTGGCGACAATTTTTATGGTTCAGGGGATGGGGGTATGATCTGAGGGAGGAGAGGGTGCAGTGCTAAGGATATGTAAACTGCCTGGAAGTGGGGGAGAGAGAGCCCAGTGGCAGTAATACTTTATATTAGGGAGAGAACCAGGGAAGGGGCTTGGGGGAGGCAGCGTACCCTGGCGCATTTTTATAAATTTAAAAGGGGATTGGGGACAGAGGGTGCACATGGGCAGCTCAAGGTAATCTGCCTGAGGCGAGAGATGAAATGGCACCCCTTCTCCCTTAAGGGGGGGGGGGAGGGGTTGTCCCCTTTGGAGTCTGGCCCTTTTAGTGACTTGTGATGCGTGGGAATGGTGGGGCAGTGACAGATTTAGGATTTGTCACCCTACTTCTCTGCTCCCCTCCCCCCAAACAAGGGACAACAGAGCAGAAGATGTAAGGAACAGTGTTCTTTGCTCTGCTGTATCTGCTCTAGGCTCACCTCTTTCCCTCAAGGAGAGGAGCTGGATTAGGGAGCTGGGCTTTTCTTTGCTCCCTGCTGTGTGTTCTGGCCTGAAGCCTCTCCTCCGGTTCCCTGCACAGGATGGTGGGGGATGTGCGGCAGTGGAAGAGGGGTGCTGTAATGGGCAACAGAGCTGTTTTTCTTTGCTTTGTCCCTCCTAGCCTCACCCTTCCCCTCTTTTTCTCTGCACTAGGAGAGGAAGGGCTGGAGCAGGAAGCAGAAAGATGTTCTCCGCTGAGTGACATTTAGCACAGCTGGGAGGCAGCAAATCTTCAGCTGACCTGCTGACTCCCCCTAGAATTTTGCCACCCTGGGCACAGGCCTAGGTTGGCAAAATTGACAAATCCAGTGGGTGAGGGGGGGAGGGGAGGAGAAAGGCAGAAGTTAGGGGTCCCAAAGAAGTGGCAGATATATTATCACTGAGCTTCTTTCTAGGAAGCCACATTCCAGGGAACCCTACCTTATTTATATTCCACCTTTCAGCCATTTCAGAGCGGATTGCATTCAGATACTGTAGATATGTTGCTGTCCTTAGAGGGCTCATAATCTAAGTTTGTACCTAAAGCAATGGAGGATGAAGTGGCAGCAGTGAGATATGAGCCCTGGCTTTCCTGGTTCCCAGCCCGTTACTCCCCCACTCCCTATCACCCGTCTCCCACCCTTCCCCAGGACCTGGCCCCCTGGGGAAGTGAGAGGTCGGTGAATGTTGGGAGTCTGTGTGTGTGGAACACACTCTCTTAGGACCGGTGCAAGAGTATTAAATGTCCTAGATGAACCTTACAGCCTTTTATTCCCCCTTCCCTCTCTTCCCCAGACAATAAAAAAGTATGCATTCTTTTCCATTTTAAAATGTATTAACTGCTTCCCCAACCTAAAAAGGGAGATTGTATATGGAAAAGGGACATTCAAATTAAAATCTTCTGAAGTAAAAATATAATTTACAACATATACATTAAATTACATGCATGGCAAAAAAAAGACACTTTCAATAATAGTAGTTTAATAGGCTTAATAAACTGCCTTTCTCATAATAATCAAGGAATTTTACTGGATCCCATATGGTATTAGGCCTATGGTAAAGTGCACTGAGGTGGACTTGGCTCACAAAAAGCCAGGAATAAACTGAACTACACGCTGGCAGAATACCTAACCTCAGTCACACATATAAAACAGACAGATTCTCACCAAATATAGAATACACACCATAAAGTATTAATAGAAATGTGCAGACAAAAACTAAAGTGGAAACCACAACAAACCAGGCTCTGTATTCAGTGCAACAATGGAAAAACAGAATCACCACTATTCCTCATAAAACAATAGAATCAAGAATATAAAATATCATATGAGCAAAAACATACTAATTTAAAGAATATTTCATATAAACATTTTAAAAATTTTCCCAAACATTAATAAAATAATTCAAACAGCAGGCATATTAACTATAATCCAATAATTAACTAATTAGGAAGAAATTATCCTCCCTCTCCATACCTGGGAGCGTTTGATTCCTGTCACCCTGAGATTGTCATGGATTAGTCAGGGGTGGAGGGGGCTGCACAAACTTTCTCTTCTCTCTTATATGCACACACTCTCATTCTCATACATACATTCTTGTATGCTCATTCACAAGCACACTTTCACACTCACATACATACTCCCTCAAACATGTACTCTTACGGGCTCACACACTCAAGGTCACTGATGCACATACATGTTCGCTGACATGCACACACATGGCTCTCTCAAATGCTCACAGACATGCTCTTTAACAAACATGCTTCTCTGAATATGACACACATGCTCTCTGATTAACACGCTTCTTCATATAGTGACACACTCCCTCATACACACTCTCCTTGAGTCACACACTGACAGGCACACTCCCTGACTCATACATTCCCTAACACATAGACACATATGCTCCTGGACTCACATACTCCCTCACATGTTGATACATTCACACGTTGACATGCACGCTCCCTGACTCACACAGTAACACACAGGCTCCCTTAGATATTGACACACATGCTTCTTAACTCATACGCTCCCTCTCACACTGACACACACGTTTCCTGACTCTCACGTTCCCTCATGCATTGACACACACACGTGCTCCGTTACTCACACACACTCCCTCATATGTTGACTGACTCACACATTCCCTCACATGTTGACACACAATCTCCCTGATTCACACACTCCCTTGCACACTGATGCCCATGCTCCCTGACTCACTCTTCTCCCCCTCTACCTCTGTGGTCAGGGCATATGGCCCCCCAAAAATAAGAGCTGGGTCTGCTCCCTGTTGCTACTCCCAACCTGAAGGTGATGTCCTTTGGTGTGGAAAGGGAGGAGAAGCTGGAAGGCCAAGATGCTTTTATGTTTTGTCGTGGCCCCAGCATGAGGGGAGCCTGTGGCTGAGAGCAGCAGCAAGGCAGTAGTGGGAGGTCTCTGCACAGCCCTGCTTCCTGCTGGCCAAAGCAGGGCAGGTGTGAGGCGAGGCAGCGGGAATCATTTCTGCTGTCACAGCGATGGAAGGGGAGCACCCAGAGCAATAGGAGGAGACTCTTGGTGGGGGCCGCTGACACTTTGCTGCTGTCATGCAGAAAAAATGTAACAGTAGGAAGGAGAGACTCAGAAGAGAGGAGGTGCCTGCTGCAAAAAAAAAAATTGCTGCAGGGCTGGTGTTGCTTACAGCCGCTTCACAAGGATGGGGCTGCTGCGACCATACCAACTATGCGATTGCCCCAACCACAGCAGTGACTTTTTATGGTTTCACAGGCCATTTTACCATCGAGGAGTGGGAGATGCAGCAGGAGGAGTAGCAAATCGGGCAATTTCCCTCCTATATACACATGGTACTCCCTTTCCTGGGCTAGCTGCTTCGGGCGGGAGGAGGGCTGTGTAGCATCAGGCAGAGGCAGGTCTGACTTCCACAGGGGCTGAATGTGATAGGCTGCTGGTTGCAGCCTACTGATGAGATCAGCCAATGAACCATCGGTAGGCGAGAGATCAAAGAAAAGAAGGTGCTTGTTGGAGAGGGGACTGAGAAACACCATTATTTCGTACTGGCCCGCAGCATCCCCTAAGTCATGGTGTATGATCTCCCGGGTCAAATACCCCGAAAGCTGGCTATGAATGAAGGGTGCAGTGACCGTGGCAGCGAGGTTTGGGGGATGCCCGATCCCCAGATAGGCCAATCCACCCCTGTCTGGGAATACTTCAAGGTGGTAAGGGAAATTTGTCATGAGAAAGGAATGGTATTCTGGAATCCAGTTGATGCTAACGTGAACGTGGTGTTGTAGAAGGGCAATTCAAGGAATAATAATGCGAAAAGTGGATGAGACATACTTTTTGGAAAGTTTTGAGGAATAAGTTATTCTGTCTGGGAACTGAATCTGCTGCTGCTGCTGCTGCCTGGCTATAGATACCAATGAACTCCAGATTGAATCTGTGCATTTTAAACTTCTTTTGTAAATTGATTGCTGGTGTGTTTGAATATGTCTTGGAATGAGTTCTGGAGAGCACATTGGGAGAGAAGTCAGAGGGATTCGTAGAGGAGAGATCTAGGTGCTTTGGTCCCTTGCCCAGATCAGGAAACTCACCCTTGTCTCTAGGCTTGGGTGCACAACACCATTTCTGTGACCTACTCACCCTTAACCCCTTCCGAGAGACTGGTGCTGTGCTCCCAAACTGGCACCGGACCCTCTCACATTATATGTGTCCTATCTGGTGGGTCGCGTACGTAAACCTCCCTGGAGAGGCAAATAAAATGTGAAAGGGTGCGTGCTGATTAGGCAGAACAGTGCCGGTCTCAGTAGGGTTCACTAAATAATGGGTCGAGCAGATGGTGTAATGGATCCTGGCCCAGAGAGATGGGTGGGATTTTCTTTTTTGTGGGCTGGACAGGGAACCAAACAACATAGGTCTCCCCTCCTATGAACTCCTTCTTGCTTTTCCAATTTTATTCTCCAGGAACTCCCAAACAGGCCAATTCAATAAAATGTGCGGGAGAGCTGTCCCTAGCGCGTCCCTACGCCTCCTTATTAGTGGAAGCAGCGGCTGTCAGCGGGTCAGACGACCGATGTTTAATTTTACCAGCGTCGGTTTTCGAACCCGCTGACAGCCATGGGTTCGGAAAACGGATGCCAGCAAAATTGAGTGTCCGGGCAGATTTTTTTTTTGGGGGGGGGGGGGAATTTGTTTTTTATTTTTGGTGCCTCTGACTTAATATCGCTATGATATTAAGTCGGAGGATGTACAGAAAAGCAGTTTTTACTGCTTTTCTGTACACGTTTCCTGGTGCTTTCTAATGTTAAAGCCTGCTCCTGGGCAGGCGTTAAATCCTGAGAGTAAAATGTGCGGCTTGGCCGCACATTTTACTTTCAGTATTCTGGGGTAATAACAATAGGCTCATCAACATGCATTTGCTATAGGTTTCGGAGGGATTGGCCGCACGTTTTCCATGCGTTTTCCAGTATAAGGGGTAATAATAGCGCGTCTAAAACACGTGGCCAAACGGGGGCTAATCAGTGCGTTCAGCTGAGTGCACCATTCTGTATCGGCCTGAGAGTGAGATAAAGTAGGGGTTCACTCCAAAGTAAAATCAAACAAATCAACTTATTATTTTCTGGGGTTACCAGCAGTCAGACATTACAGCTAAACCCAGAATACATAAATTAGTTCAGGGGTTCATAAACTTCTACAGACAAAGCTGTTGCAGCTTTAGTTTTAAACACTAATACATTTACTGCTATCAACATTAACTTTCAGAACAATACTACATAAAATGTTACAAGCATCTCTCTTCCCCATTACAATCCCTGAATAAAATGCCACAAAATTCCCTGATATCCTTCCTCCCAGACACATATCATTTTATCTTACCACCCTAGAATCATCTTTCTTCCAGGACAGTTCCAATATGTTCCTTAAAGCCTTGGCCAGGGTTCCCCCCAAGTCAAGCTTCTCTGGAGCACATCCTTCTTACAAATCTGGTGATATTTTCAACCACTTCTCTTCCTCTGGGACTCTGGACGAGCCCCTAGAGTTGTATGGAATAAAAGCCTTTCTTGCCTTGGGCCTTTCCCATTAAGGGGGAAGGTCCCTGCAGAGTCCTCTCCTTAGGGAAAGATGCCCTCCCATTGTAGGTCCTTGAAATCTACTTTTACCAAGCTTTAACCTCAATGTTTTATACTGTGAAACTCTCCAGGACGTCTCTTATATCATTCTTTAAAGGAGAATATTCCCCAATAGAGTCCAATGAATAATCTTTCCATTTTCCTTAGTATACATGCATAGTATAATTTTATCATTCATGATGCCATCTAGTGGCTATTCAGGATACTACAAATTCCACAATAGTGAGTTTAGGAGTAGCTGACAGCTTCTGCTTTCCTACAGTATCCTCTCAACTCCTGCATGCCACACAGATTAGCATTGGTCTCCAAACAGAAGTGTAGCAAGCTACTATAAATCGGGTTCCTGCTCCCACAAGCTTATCATGTGTTGGAGCCTTACAGTATGGGCCGAGCTGTAACTGGATCTGAGTGATGTGTTTTAAGAGGGTTTTCAATCCTGCAGAGGCTGGAAGCCACCTCAGCCAAGGTGAAGGAGTATAAAAAATACATCAAAAACCCTTTTGTGCTCTCCTTTGAATGACAAATGTTCTGCAAGAACCAGCATCCAGCACTCGGTGTTAACAAGTTGGGAAAAGGACTATACTGTTTAGCTTGCCCAGAGAACAGCACTATATAGCCAGCAGTGAAGGAAGAAGCTAAAGGAAGGCTGGGAGACCATTTAAGGTAGAAAAGTGCAATTTGGCTGGCTTTCTCTGTGTGTACAGGGTGGGAATGGCCAGGAGTTGGAGCCAGGAGTCAGGAAGAGAGGAGTTCATCTGGCAGCCCTGCAATCAGTTCTTCTCTTGAAGAGCTAATTTTTGAGAGGGACAGAGGAGTCTGCACTTTGAGAAAATAGAAAGACAGACAACTATTTTTGCTTCATAGCTGAACTACATGTAAAATCCCAAGGGACAGAGGAACCAGAAGCTGAGAGACTGAGAGAATTCCTTTCCAGAGATATCCAGACCCAGGAACACAAGGCTAGATCACTGTCCCAAGAGACTGAGTTAAGTAATCTAAACAGAGGATATCTTAGCAGAGGAGGGAGAAGTTCAGTTTCCTTGCCTTTTGTCACAAATTCAATATCTCATTTTAACTGCTTCAGTCTTTCAGCCGAAGTAAAAAATAAACCCTAGCTGGCAGGTACTGAGAGGAAAAACTGGTGGACAATCGGCTTTCTGTAAGAGGCTGAAACCAGGCTTGCTTTCTGTCTAGTACCAAGTAAACCATTTGGAGAAGCTCCCCAGGAGAGAGAGACCTTTCACACACTGCAGTGCTCATCTTTTTGGCTTTCCATCTCACCTGCTCAAGAGGGACTTTTTTATTTACTTGATTGTTTGATTTTCACACAGTTTTGTGTTTGGGACAGGGTGCACCCTTTACAAACTGATAAAATTGGGGTGGATTTGCTCCCTCCCCCCCACCTTTTTTTTTGAGTACTCAAGGGTAAAGACAATTTTTGAAAGTTGTGAACTTCACTGCCTCCCCTTCCCCCCCCCTCCCCCATAGACACACATGCACCTTTTTTCTGTTAGCCTTCTCTATTTGTTTACTATCCATATGAGTAATTTGGTTGCCCTGGCTACAGGCATTACCCGGTGTTATTTTTGCTTGATATAAAATAAGAAAACTGTAAGTTTATTTTATACTTCACTACTATACTTTTCCCAATTAGTGTTCCGGTTGTATTTATTGTCTACTTACACAATAATAATAAAAGGGTTAATTACTGGTTTATTCTGGTGTGATGATTTTATCTGGTTTGTAGTGCTACAAATGAGAGGTTAAGTGAGAAGGGCACAGAATTGTGGTATTGGGGTGACTGGGACCCTGTCTCATCCCCCTCTCAGGCTACGAACCTGTATATAAATCATATTAGTAAATATAACTCTCTACCCCAAGGCATAGGAGTAATTCATAGTCCGGACCAAGGCAGGGCCTCGGAGGTTAAGTAGTCCTCCCCACCCAGAATCCTCTCTAGGGGTCTTCTCAGTGATGGAAAAATCTCCTTTTTGGGAGACAATTTACATATATATATATATATATATATATATATATATATATATATATATATATATGATATTATGTAATTCATCAAGCTCATGCAAGTAATACATTTTTTAAATAAATAAAAATCTGTCCCATCTCCCGTGCCCTCTAAGCTAGCTTTCATTCACAGTGTCTTAATCCTTCCCCCACCTTCTCCAGAGTCTTGCACTTTGCACTGTCTCTAGAAAAGCTATTTTGTGTTCTTCCAGCATGGTGCAGCTTTCTGTGAGTTTTGAGATGTGCAGTGCCTGAACGCCCAGATCATTCTTACAGTCTTAAGAAAATATTTTATTTTATTTTACTTTTTAATTTTCAGGCGCTTCATAGCTCCGTGAGAGTTTGGGCATTACGCAGCTCAAACCCACTGTGAGCTACACAAAGTCAGAAATAAACAGAGCAGCTGGCCTGGAGCAGATGGGAGGAGGGTGTATTGGGGAAGAAAAGTAGGGAACATGCACTTAGACTTGATAGGAGATAACAGTGGCTCCAGGGCCTTAGAATTAAAAACATTGGTACAGATTCTCACTTTTAAGTGAGATATTCACTGATAGGCCTATAGAACTCTCATTGCATTTAATGATCTGTCCATGGTCTTGCAACAAATAAATCTCTTTATTGCAGGTCTCTGAGTATCTCAACCAGTTATGAAAAGACAAATAGTTTGGCAATCAGTGTTATCAACACCCTGTGTAAACATTCTGGGAGCCGAGGTGGTTCCATTTGGAATGGTTGATTGTGCTGTTTGTCTTCTTATGACACAGGTTAATTGATAACCATAACTATATACTTTCTATGGGTCCAAAAAACACCAATAACTCCCCTGGACTGACTGATTGAACCAAGGGATTCATTCTGATGTCTAAAATAGCCATTTGAGACTACAAAGCAATTTTAATGAACTCTTGCATCCCTCTGCATCACAGGGGCAGGTACTGTGGCCCACATTTTCACAAATTGATTCAGATTTTGCCACAGTTAGGGCCATTTCTTCTCAGGTTAATCCAGTTTTCACTGCTAAACCCAGGTGTTTGCAAAGGTGAAAATCGGTATAAACTAATTTTCACTCTTAATTTCAAAAACATAGCTGCAGGCCCACAAAACTTTCTCCTCCCCTAGAAGACCAACAATGGAGCATGCATACGAACTGGGCCTGGAGCATATGTGCAGTAGACATGAACAGGCGCAGCCTGTATACATGCATGCTGCTGGTCCGACTACATGCCCACTTCACAGGGAAAAGGAAGTTGCAAGTGGAAATGGGTGATGGGATCCACCGGCTAAACCAGAAAACACAATTATTGGGTAAGTAATTTCTCCATTAGAGCTGTACTGGAGAAGGAAAGCCAGAGCTGCCGCAGACGCCAGGGAGAGAAACCAGGGCAACTGTGCTGGAGGGAGTGTCGGAGTGGCCTTTGGGAAGGAAGGCCAAAGCTGCCACTGGAGCCACTATTGAGAGGGGAGGCATGGGGAACTTCTTGAAGGAGGGGGACACTGGGAGGGCTGAGAGAAGAGGGAAGGAAAAGGTAAGACACTGGACAAAGGGAAAAGAGAGAAAGGAGATACTGGGGGAAAAGGTGGGAAGGAGACATGCTGGAAAGAGGGGAATGACTGAGAGGAGATGCTGGAAGAGGTCATAAAAACTTTCGTTTAGCCCCGTCAAAGGATTTTGAAAGTTGTTTGGCCCTCTTCATAAAAGGTTTGTGAATCCCTGTTCTAGGATCCTAATCTGCTTAATAAATGTATATTTATTTTTTACTGTCCTGGTTTCTGTCCACCAAAATAAATTCGGAAATTCGCCTACTTTGCTAACAGTGAGCCTTGAACATATTAGCTTGTTTCTGGTTGAACAGATTGAGCAAATACACCCCACCTGATTCAGGATGCCAGTGCAAGGACTCCACAAGGTCCTACAATCTGAGGTCCTGAAGTTCTCTTGGCAGAGATACCCTTCTGCCCAAACACAGCAGCTAAAAGAATCGGGCCTAGGAAAAATAAGTATCTCCTACACACCACAACATTTCTTCTCAGAGTACCTGCTTTTATCAACTATCTGTAACCCTGATGGTCTAACCCTTAAACAAGGGTATGGCTTGAAACCAGAATACTCCCCGACTCCCAAGTCTGTCTGTGAAGTTATATTCTGGAGCATAACCCTATCCCTGGAGGTATAGGGAGACCAAGCCCTATATCCTGCCTTTCCTAAGGAGTGACCAGGAATACTCAGATCCAAGCGATAGACCTGTCTAAGGACCTCATAAAAGGCATGACTTATAATATATCTACTTTTATTTATATTTCCTTTCCAAAAGAACCTGCTTTATAAGAGGCATGATCCTGCAGCACACGTAATGGATTCACATGTGTGTAAAATGTACAAAACGCACAGAATTCCAGGTCTCTGGCATCTGTCTTGTTGTTTTGAAGTTCGCAAAACCAGGATCCAAGGCGGTGCCCTCAGGATCTAACTGTGCAACCTGCCTGCTGAGATGACTGCTGAAGGGAGAGTGCTGTGGATGCTGGATACCCTTCTTTTATCATCAAGAGCAATGACTATCTGAAGAAGCCTCAAGAGCCGAAGCCGCCTCCTGGTGAATTTTCAAAAGGTTGCACGCATAAAAATCAGTATTTATGCGTGTAACTAGCATACACTCGCGCATATTCTATTTTCCAAACCTCAAATGCACGTGTAAGTAAGGGTCCAGGAGTAAATGTACACATGTGAAAAAGGGGCGGGCCAGGGGCATTCTGGGACAGCCAAATGACAGGATTGGACTGAAGTGGAAAATGCTCAGTGCCAGTAGAAGACTTCTGTAGTTCTGTCTTGAGTCTGCATAGTTCTCAAGGGCTGACATAGTTAATTCTTATTTTGTTCACTGTTAATCATCTGTAGTATAATGACTTGTATTAAAGAATTTCCACTATTACTTTTGGATGGCGTGTTAAAAGACCGTGGCTTGGTTTGACGTTCATGATCGTCTATGTTAATTTAGAAAGTAAAGAAACAAAACCAAATCCCGCCCCCCCCCCCCCCCCCGCAACAAGCTGAAATGTCCAAAATGACCAAACAAACAAAAAAAAGTTAAGAAACCAAAAAATGTACCCAGAGGCAGGGTTAGTTGGAGGCTGGCTGGAGAGAGAAAGGAGGAGGAGTGTGCTGGGGGGGGGGGGGGGCAATCAATATAAGAAAATATAAAAAGGGGCCTGGCCACCAAAGTTTGTCCAGGGCCCTTTACACCTGTGTTCCCCAACCCTGTCCTGTTGGGTTTTCACCAACAGGACAGTTGGGTTTTCAAGATTTGCATATAGTGGAGGCAGTGCATGCAAATTTTCTCTCATGCATATTCATTGTGGATATCCTGAAAACCCGACTGGCTGGTGGGCCCCCAGGACAGGGTTGGGGACCACTGCTTTACACAATTAAAGTTGCCCTGTGCGCAATTGAAATTAGTTTTGTGAATTTTCTCTCTCACAGCTGGGGCAGAAAAAGAAAAGCCGCTGGACCTTTGCAGTAGTATTTTTGCCATTTTCATAGAAATGTGTTTCATGTTGTCAGTGAATCGGTGCATGATGTGCACACTACAGTTTCTGTCTGGGGGTGTGTATTTGTGTATGTACACATGCACGCACGCATTTTTGTTGGTATATGTGATTTGTGGTGACCAGACAACTGTTTTAACAGGTGGTGTTTATTACTGAGCTTGGGCAAATGCAAGCTCGTCAAACCAGTTGGTGGGGAGAAAGCAGGTCAGACGTCTTTTATACAAGTGCTTTCCAGGGTTCCTTTAGGCTTAATGGTTTTCTTCTGTGTTGGTGGGGATTTCTTTCAGGATTTCGACTCATTTCCTCTGAGACTTTTTTTTTTTTCCCAGCTTGGAAATAAGCGCATGAGGAAACAGGCTGTAACATCCTGCAAGAAATCGCTATTCGGCACGTGCAGTAAATGTGGCCTCCGCTGCCGAGAAATGCCTTTCAATCAGCTCAGTTATAAGCCGGATCTAAAAAAAAAAAAAATGCAAAACAAAAACAAATCTGGAGTCTGAGGAAAGAGCCTGTGGGCCAGGTGGCCGAAGCATTTTTTCATAACAAAAAAATGGGAGAAACAACATCTGGCCGCCGTTTTTATATTAAATCCAAGTTGTTGGGGATAGAGTTAAAAGTAGCCTCATGGTTCGTAAGTCAATATTCCATTTTAGAGAACAGTTGCTAGGTTTAAAGTTTTGCCAGACTGAGGTCAGATGAAGCATTTATGCAAATTGACTGGTTCTAAGATGGTCAGACTTGGCCAAATACTGCATGTATGGTGGAAAATGTATACCGATTAATCCTGCTGGGGAAGGAGGACGGTTAGTGTTGCATGGTTTACGCATTTCCAAACGGGAGTAACGGGTCGATACAGTAAGGCCGCAGTAGAAACAGTGCGGCAGTGTCAGGCGCACCCTTCCTCCCCGCATGCACAGTTCTCTTCACTAACGGATCGATACTGTAAAACCGCGGGAGAGCGGACGAACGCCCGCTCTCCCCCTCCGGCATTCATATGCAATGAGTGACCGTGCAAACGAGGGAAAGGAGGCGCTAGGGACACTAGCGCGTCCCTAGCGCCTCCTTTTGGCCTGGAGCGGCGGCTGTCAGCGGGTTTGACAGCCGACGCTCAATTTTGCCGGCGTCGGTTCTCGAGCCCGCTGACAGCCACGGGCTCGGAAACCGGACGCTGGCAAAATTGAGCGTCCGGTTTTCGGCCCGACAGCTGCGGGCCGAATTCAAATTTTTTTTTTTTTTTTTTACTTTTAGGGACCTCCGACTTAATATCGCTATGATATTAAGTTGGAGGGTGCACAGAAAAGCAGTTTTTACTGCTTTTCTGTGCACTTTCCTGGCGCCGGAAGAAATTAGCGCCGACCCAAAGGTCGGCGCTAATTTCTTAGAGTAAAATGTGTGGCTTGGCTGCACATTTTACTTACTGGATCCCGCGCGCATACCTAATAGGGCCATCAACATGCATTTGCATGTTGAGGGCGCTATTAGGTGCCGCGGGTGGGCCGCGTGTTTTCCTCCCCTTACTGAATAAGGGGTAAGGGAAAACACGCGTCCAGAGCAGGCTGACAGTGCGCTCCGACGGAGCACACTTTACTGTATCGACCTGTAAGTCCCCGATACTCTCTTCTAATCGCATGCAAATGCATGCCGCGGCTGTGAAGCGATAGGGAAGGGTTATGCCCGCGCAACCCATTTTACTGTATAGGCGCTTAATACAGCGCCTATACAGTAACCTGGGTGCGCTGGTACCTGTCATTTCAAATGGCATTTGGAATGACAGGCACCAGGAAGTGTAAAAAAACACGAAAAGTCTTTGTTGCTTCGTCGCTGTGTCTCTCCTCCCGGAGCAGGGCGCGAAAGCAGCCTTGCTCCGGGAGGAGGTGAGGCACAGCGGCGAAGACAGACGGGAGAGGAGAAAAAGCAGAGCCGAGCAAAGCAAAAGCGTGCGAGCAAAGCGAAAGCGTGCAGCAAGCCGGCGAAATAGACCTGCGAGCAGAGGCAATAGCAGCGGTTCGGTAAGCCTGGCACCCTCCTTGATGTAGTACGTCCCGGATGCCCTCCCCCCCTCCCCAGCGCGCCCGCCACTACCCCTTTCATCAGCTGCATCCACTGCGACCCGGCAGTCCCGTGAGGCCTACAAAAAAAAAAAAATCCCCGGCTCCTGCGCCCCCGCACTGGCCCGCCGACTCTACCCCCCCCCTCCTCCCGATCGGGCAGGTAGGCGGCGGCGAAAACCAAAGCAATTTTTTTTTTTTTTCAAAAAGCGACATCACACAATGCATAAAATAATTTCTCCAGCCTTAAAGCGACTTACTTTTGGGATCTGTCAAGTAAGTCGCAAAAGTAACTTACTTTTCTGAAGCCATCACGATCGTAGCTCAAGACGAAGATGGCCGCCTGCACGGGGGAAAGCGTGCAATTGGCCGCTGAAGACGTGACGTCACGTCTTCAGCTGCCAATTGCACGCTTTCCCCGTGCAGGCGGCCATCTTCATCTTCGTCCGGAGGAGCTAAGATCGTGTTCCTGATGGCTTCAGAAAAGTAAGTTACTTTTGCGACTTACTTTTGGGATCTTGACAGATCCCAAAAGTAAGTCGCTTTTGGAAAAAAACAAAATTGTCGCTTTAAGGCTGGAGAAATTATTTTATGCATTGTGTGATGTCGCTTTTTGAAAAAAAAAAAATTGATTTTGGTTTTTTTTTGCTTTTCGCCGCCGCCTACCCGCCCGATCGGGAGGAGGGGGGGTAGAGTCGGCGGGCCAGTGCGGGGGCGCGGGAGCCGGGGATTTTTTTTTTTTGTAGGCCTCACGGGACTGCCGGGTCGCAGTGGATGCAGCTGATGAAAGGGGTACTGGCGGGCGCGCTGGGGAGGGGGGGGCATCCGGGACGTACTACATCAAGGAGGGTGCCAGGCTTACCGAACCGCTGCCATTGCCTCTGCTCGCAGGTCTATTTCGCCGGCTTGCTGCACGCTTTCGCTTTGCTCGCACGCTTTTGCTTTGCTCGGCTCTGCTTTTTCTCCTCTCCCGTCTGTCTTCGCCACTGTGCCTCACCTCCTCCGGGTCGCAGTGGTAGCATGGCGCTGTGAGGGGGGCGAAAGGGTATATACCCATGAACGGATTTGAGTGGGAGCGCTCTGTGAAGCGGGACATGCCCGTGAGGGGCATAATGGGTGGATGCAGCTGATGAAAGGGGTAGTGGGCACGCTGGGGAGAGGGGGGGGCATCCGGGACGTACTACATCAAGGAAGGTGCCAGGCTTATTGTTTTATTGTGTTTGAGTATCTTAAGCGGTGTCGATGGATTTGTTACACAGTCCTAACTCCTACTAGGGGGAGGCGGTAAACTAACAGGTTAAGGCCGCGGCAAAACAGCGCGTTCCTAAGGAGATAATATCAGCGCCCGTTACAGTATCGGAGGGGAATAGCTAATTCCTTCATTATACAGCTTTTTCGTTCATTTACATGCTGGGTGCGGAAAGGGTTAGGTGTTTATTTTAGGAAGCGCTAAGGATGCGTGAAACTGGAGACTGTATCGCTGGATGGCCTTACTCGTCTGTATTGTGCGCTCCCAGCACCTTACAGACGGGCAATCTTTAACTGTATCGACCTGTAAGAGAGTATGGGGTAATGCGCTAGTATGGGCTGACGGTGTGCAGCCATGGCTGCTGGCAGGCTACTTTGCTGATTTATTGGATAGACTCCATTTGGGAGCAGAAGTCCCTTTAATGATCCATGTAAATAAATAACAGTTCCAGCACATGGAACATCAGCTTACTAATGTTCCTTACTAGGAGTGAATGAGATGTGACACAGTGAAGGTCTCCTGAGCCAGGGAGCTAGATTTGGCTGGCTAGCCTTTTCCTTATATGCACCGAGAGACATTTCTCTAGACCTGCTGAAATTGCAGTCCTTAAGAATATTTGCCCATGTAAGGTTTTGCTGGCCAGTCAGCAGTGCAGCAGTACTGAGGTGCCACACGGCAGCCTGCATTGCAGAGCTACATTTACCATCAAAATCACATCCTATGTTATTTGTTTAATTAGAGCTAAAAACAAATGCAATCAGCTGAGGTTGTTTTAGGGTTTTATAAAAAGTTGATATCTTGAATTGCTTATCTAATTTTTATAAAATCCTAAAACAGGGAAAGGAAGCAAATCTGTAGGGAGCAATAATCCTGATGGGGTGCCAAAACATGACTGGATAGGGAATAATAATCCTGATGAGATGCTAAAACATGAAATGTGATGTTTTATCTGCGGCTTTCCCAATGCCACTGACTTGTAGAAGGGCCCCTGTACGCTCGCACTAAAAATCATAATTAAATCCACTAAGTGGATGCATACATTACTTTTGATGTGTGCATTTATGGTATATGGCAACCAGGGGGTAGGAGGATCTCTGGAGGGATATTGATTTCGCGTCTAGGTTGGCGAGGAGTAAGGAAGATATGTAGGATCGATGAGTCAGTGAAGAGCTGCAGCAGCTTATCTCGGGAGAGAAAGTGATTAAATAATCTAACTCTTTGCTTCAAGATTAAGATAGTGGTGTCTAATCTGCAGCCGTAGCAGGTAAATCCATTCTGTCTATGGAATGGGATCTTTGGAATGTTTCCCTCTTAAACCTGACAATCCCAGTAAGTCCAGCAGTTGAGCTTACTTGGGATCAAAGTGCACCGAGCCATGAGTGTTGCATGGAAATTCATGTAAAGGACTGCAGTCTTTACTAATAATGATGGTGTGTTTGTAAAGTGTACAGCGTGTGTGTGTGTGTGTGTGTGTGAAGTTCATTTACATAATCCGTCCTCATGAGAGAAGTTTTCTTGAGCATATAAGAAAGAGATTCTGGGGATGGGGCAGGTAATCAGAACAAGTGAGCAGCACGATACTGGCCTACTTTATGGGGATGTTTCTCTTAATTCTCCCTCTTTCCACTGGACCACCAGGTAATTTAACATTTTGGGGGGGTTCGGGAGGGTGGGGGAGGGTAAGGAATTGGTTTTAAAGGGTCGGGGTGGGTTTAGGGGTTGTTTTGGTGTGCCGGTTTTCCCGCCCTCCCCCAAATAATTCCCGTGCCCTATTTAACGATACAATACAAATGCCCCTGACGATAAATCGGGGGCATTTGTATTGTATCGTGCACTCTAACGATTTAGGACAATTTTAAAATTATCTGACGATAATTATAATCATTCAAAAATGATTCACATCCCTATTGTTATTTAGCAGAGTTGTGCATGGATCCTTGGACCGGTGGCAGATGACCACTCCCCCGGGGGAAGATCCCGAGAGGGACCACCGGTCAGGCTCAGAGTTAGGAGACAGAAACACACTAGTTCTTTTATTAGACAATATACTGAAACACCAGAGGTGGCAGTAGTGAGCTGGAATGCCCGGCTAGGCTGTAGTCCCTCAGATACTGGAACAGCAATCCCAGGAGGCTGAGCTGTAGAGAAACTGAAATATAGTGAGTAGGCAGGGTATGCAGAGATCATGTACTGAACCTGATGGTAACACTCACACAATGTCTCATAGAAGCCCAGGAGCTGGAATGTATAGGCCCTCGAGGAGCGAGTACCTGGTTTCAGGGAAAGCTCTGAGAGAGCGATGGTAACTCACTGATATAGTTGACAGTGATGACTTCCAGGCAGAAGAGAATACGAAGCAAGTCTGGGAATGAGGGCCTTTGAGGAACGAGTACCGGTTCCAGACTGTCACCTGAAAAACAAAGGAGAGAGCGAGGCCCCCGAGGAGCGGGTACCCCTGGTAAGTCCGAGAAGGCAGAGTAGCTTAGGTAGAGTAACCCGAACCCTTGCTAACTCAATCTGTTAGCAAATTCTAAGACCTTATATATCCGTCGCGGGTGACGTCATCTCAGGGGGACGCCCCTGAGGTTCGCGCCATCGCCGGTACTTCAGTCGGGGCCGCACCGCGCACGCGCCCCTAGGCCTCCAGGAAACATGGCGGGTAGCAGCGTCTAGCCGGTCCAGGGACGCCGGAGGACTTCAGCAGAAAGACGCCGCGGCAGCCAATCTTCCCACGATTGAAGATTGAGGCGCCAAAGAGGTAAGGAGGGCGGAGAGAGGGCGTCGGGAACTGACGGACACAACACCCAGGTCTGCTCGCGGTGCAGGCCAGTCTCCAGCACCACATTCCCCATGGCTCCTTGTGGCGGCCAAGACACCGCTGCCACCTATGTTGACTTTGGGCCTTCCTAGGCACGCGCACGTGCGCCACCAGGCCCTCCTTTGAAGCCTCTTCAGCGGGAACCTCGGGGGCATCCCTGTTTGAGGTCATTGGATCTAGGTACTTGTGCTCCACCTTCGCCCTCAGCTAGCCGACTTGGCAACGAGTTCCATACGTCTCTACAAGCTCCTGCCTCCATGTTCCTGTGGCTACGCTATCTGACTCCGTGGACTTTGGACTCTGTCTGGTACCCACTCCTCGGGGGCTAGTGTGCGCACTCTACAGGGACTTTGTCTCCAGCCTTCCCCACTCCTCGGGCTGGCCTTGCACCTCCGGAAGTCCTACCCTGCAAGGCTCCCTGCTCCTCGGGGCTGACCCCTGGAACACCTTTACCACTCGGGAGTTCTACCTCAGGGCTTCTCCGCTCCCCGGGGTTGTGCCTAAGTGCTGTACAAGACTGCCAGTACTTTCCTGCTCCTCGGGCTGCGCCTATGTGTTATACAAAAGACTGTTAGCACTTCCCCGCTCTTCAGGGCAACTCGTGCTACACTGTGACTGTCTGTGCTTCCCCGCTCCTCGGGGTCACGCCTACGGGCTATACAGAGACTGTCAGCACTTCCCTGCTCCTCGGGGCAGTACTTCCATGCTATACAGAGACTGTCAGTGCTTCCCACTCTGTGGGGTTGAGCATACGTCATCACTGGGGCTTCCCTGCTCCGCGGGTTGGCCTACATCATTTCATCAGCACCTCGTTCGCTGCACAGCTCTGCCCCTCGGGGTTGCCTCTCTGGAATACCTCCTGCATGGCCAGTCTCACACCTTCTGCTCTATGGCCGGCCTAGCGCCTTCCCCCTCAGGGGTCTCTGCCCAGGTATTGTCTCCAGCCTACCTACTGGAGGATTCTGCCTGGCTCCTTGGTATCTCTCCACAGCCTTACCCAGAACTCCCTGCTGTGCCTGACCTCACCTCCCAATGTGGACCTGTGGGGCTCCTCCCCACAAGTAGTAACAACTCTCACCTCGGGCCAAGGGTCCACATACCCACAAACCATAACAGTTTGCTTGAATTCTATAGTGTCCAAAGGTCTGACTCTTTTGGTGGCGTGTTAAAAGACTGTGGCTTGGTTTGAAATTCATGATCCTTTGTTAGTTTAGAAAGTAAAGAAACAAAACAAAATCCCAAACAAAAAAAAATTTCCAAAATGACAAAACAAACAAAAAAAGTAAGAAACCAAAAATGCAGGCAAAACCAAAAAAGAGCAAATATGAAACAAGAAATTCAAAACAGACAAAACAGGGGGAGATAGCAAAAAAAGCAACAAAAAGTTCAAAAACAAAACCCCCTATAAATTAGCAAAAACGCAAACAAACATTTTGACTTGGCTGCTAAATAATTTTGGCTAGCACCTAAGGGGTCCATTTTCAGCTGCTGTGTGGCTAACTAACTGTCTAACTAGCAGTGTATATTAAAGATAGCCGGATAACTGTGGCCCAACCAGAGTTAGCTGGATAACTTATCCAAGCTAACACTACTCCTCTCCAGAATACCTACTGCCCATTCCTGGAACCTGGAAACCCCACCCCCACCACACACACACACACACACACACACAAACACACACACTTATCTGGCTAAATTCTAAGCAGATAACGAGTTATCAAGCTAGTATTTAGCCGGATAAGCAGCTGAATATGCCAGTTTTGAATATCGACCTCTTAAGTGTTCTCAATATTCTCCCCACCCCCTACTTACCTGTTTATTATAGTTGAGCAATATGACTGTACTGGGTTCCTATGTAAGATTTCTGTGGGCAGCTTAGGGTAATACTGTAGTATCCACTGGGCATTGTGTACCTTGTGTAGTCTGTATTAGCTGAGGCAGTAAGGAGACATGTGCCCCTCTGATTCTCCAACATCTACTTACATTACCTGAATGTAATCTGCTTTGAAGTGTCAAAAAGCAGAATTAAAAAAAAAAATCTCAGCATATGAAATGTGCTATTGCTGTTCTGCAGTTTTCAGCAATGTACAGTGTAAGTGTGTGTGAGATGTGACTGAATAAAAGAAAGGCAAATAAAAGTTGTGCTTGTATTGGGGAAATTCAGTCTTTGCGGACAGAGTAGAATGCATTAATGGAACCTCTGTGGCTCTTCCTTCATGCCCCCACGAATCGCTTTTTTTCAGGCTGTGACAAATATGGGCTGTGTGTTTCGTGAATATCTTCTTTCTGTGACAGGGGCTATTCATTCCTCCCCTCCTCAGTATACTCTCTAGAAACCAATTTTTATTTGGGGCAAATCAACTTATTACCCCTATATTTATAAGTTTGACTACAGTTAATTAAAATGCTTGAGTTCACACAGTGAGTGGAGAATAAGAAATCAGAATCTGAATCTGCAGCTTTCTTTACACACTGCTAATACAGAAAATATTATTGCTCCAAAATATTACCAGTGTTAGCATTTTCAGTCCAGTGTCCTTTTGTGGCAGGGGATTATATTCTCCCTGTCCTCATTATTACTACGAATGTATTTTCCCATTAAAGCTAGAGTTCTGGTTAGGTTTTACAGGAGCACTTTCTGCAAAATGTACACAGACAACAAAGCAATTTTCAAGCAGATGTCAAAAGCTAATTAGAGGAAAGTGAAAAACAATAAAGCAAACTGATTCTCAAGTACTAATGTATTTAAAAATATCCATTAGTGTGCTTTTAAGCCTGCTTTTAATTGCTTTATTTTGTTTAGAATTTCTTTCTGGATTGTTTTATTTCAAGGGTTTATTCATAGTAATGAAATATATTTTTGTTTTAATCACTAATAATCACTTGTTTTATTATCAGTGTTGCTGAAGGTAACAAGTAGGATTCTGTAGAGGTCAGTGCTTGAAATGTTGGTATCTTACAGCAGTGTTTCCCAGCCTTCTTCTGGAGACACACCTAACCAGTCAGCTTTTTAAGATATACGTAATGAATATGCTTGCAATAAGTTTACATACATTGGAGACCCCGTATCTCATTTATGTTCATTGCGGTAATCCTGAAAACCAGACTAGATGTTACGCCCGTTGGTCGCAGATGGCTGCGACCACTATTGCTCACCTCCTTTGCCTCCCTGACTCCATGGGGTAGATTGGCAGCCTCCACTAGCTGCCGACGACCTGCATACCGCTCCCAGGCCTCCTGGGTCGGCACGGACGCTGCTGACCGCCATCTTGCCATCGAGACTCTCTAGGCGTGTGTGCACACGCACGAGCCAGTCTTAACCACGTCATGGCGGGAACCTCGGGGGTGTCCCCTCCGGATGACGTCATCCCTCTCGGATACTTAAGCTCGCTGGCCCTGCCTATGGACGACTTGGCAAAGAGTTCCATCCTTGCTAATTCCGCCTCACTCCTAAGGACCTTCGCTCCAGTTCCAGTTCCTGCTTCCCTGCGTGGACATTTCGGGTACCCGCTCCTCGGGGACCCTTTCCTTATCTTGGCTATCCACTCCTTGGAGGGCCTACGCCTGGGATTCTGCCTACCCCATTCCCCGGGGCTTTCCTGGAACCTACACAGCTCTTCATGAGTACTCCACTCTGCGGACCTTCTTCTGCTCTATCAAGGACCACCCTGGTGTACTCCACTCTGCGGACCATTACCATTTCTTCGGAGGACTCCTTCGGATGTACCCGCTCTGTGGGTCTTTACCTACTCCACCGAGGACCTCACTGGCGTGCCCCGCCTTGCGGGCCACTACCATCTCTACAAGGACCTCATCTGTGGACCCTGCTCCGTGGGCCACTGTCATCTCTCCTGAGGACCTTCCCGGCGTATCCCGCTCTGCGGACCACTACTGGTTCTCCTAAGGACATTCTCTGGTGTACCCCGCTCCGCGGGCCAGAACCATCTCTACTAGAGACTTCTCCGGTGTACCCCGTGCTGCGGGCCACTACCACCACTACTGAAGACCTCGCTGGTGTACTTGCTTTGTGGACCTTTACTAACGCTACAGAGGTATTCCCTCTGGGTCTGTGAGTCCTCCTTTCTGGAACTCCCTGCTTCTCGGGTAGTGCTTCTATACTTTTAATAAAGACTCTAACCTGCCTCTGTGTCTGATGTCAGCTGAGACCTGGCCTCCTGACAGTGAGGCTCACGGGGCTCCTCCCTGTGGCCTATACCACCACTCACTTCGGCCCAGGGCCCACGTACCAACTACCCTAACAGAATCCTAACACTAGATAAGTGTGTCTCCAGAAGAGGGTTGGGAAACACTGTCTTAGAAGTCCAAAGCTTTTGAAAAACCCAGAGATTAGAATTTCCCTCTCTGACTGGCTACATTTTACCTGGTGTATCCTTTTACCCAGATAAAATTTAGTCGGATAAAAAGAGGCATGGCAGGGGGGTGTTCTGGAGCATGACTAAAATGTATCTAGCTAGCATCGATAATCAGCAATATACATATACATTTAACTGGATAAGTCTGGTGAGAGAAATCTGTCCTAAAACATCCCTAAATATAGCTGGATAACTTTATCTGAGTAACATTAGCAGAGCACATTCAGTGGCAGACTTATCGAGTCATATTAGCACTCACTGGATTAATGAATAGGGGTGTACAGTACACAACAAAAATTTTCATTTTGGTTCCCCCATCATTTTGGGAGAGGGCTATTTCAGGTCTCCCTCCAGATCGTTAATTATATTTTTGCTTCATTTTTGGAAAAAAAATGCTAACAGGACCCACCCCAATCTTTCCCATTTATTAAAATATTCAGTCCATCCAACCAGCTGACTACCCTAGCCCACCTTCCCGAGCCATCAGGACTCACCAAAATGTCTCTGTGGTCTAGTGGGTGCCCAGGAATGACCTCCTGCTCCCAGGCCTGGCAGTTGCCATTATTCAAATTGACTTTGCATCTATAATATGACAGGAGCTACTGGTGCCATTGGGCAGCCCCTTTCACATGATGGGGGCAAAGGGCTGGCCATGCTATTTTGAATAATGGCAGTTTTCGGACCTGGGTTTGGGAGGTTTCTCCTGGGCCACCACTAGACCACCAGGGACATTTTGGTGAGTCCTGGGGGCTCAGGAGGTGGGCTAGGGTGGGCAAAGGGGAGTCCTGGAAGGGGTGAGGTGGGTCCTGGAGGCATTTTTTGTTTCAAATAAATGCACACCCCTTTTTTAATGATTATCAACTGCTAATATTTTTATCAGTGATCTGGAGGAAGGAGTAAGCAGTAATATTGTTATATTTGCAGATGATACCAATCGGTGACCTATTACAAAAACATTGCAGGATTGCTTGGATTTCATGGGGGGAAAGTATATCCTAAGTATATGTGGAAGTGGCAGTTGAAATTTTTATTTGCCCAACTGTAGAATAGTGCAGTTTTTGAATGCCTTGGGGCAGCAATAACAACATAAGCATATTAACAATAAACTGAGAATGAGTATGTAGTGTCAAGCATTGGTTGTTGTACATTAAACAGAGTGGAAACAAAGGATAAATATGTCATTTTACCATTGTGGAACTACCCAACTACTTTAAGTGGTTGGCTTAGACAGCCTCCAGGTTTATGTAAAGTTTGAAGTCCCTTTAGATCTCAGGGATTCAATAAGATGAGCTGAAGGTCATCGACAGGGAATTTACATTCACTTGTTTATTCCCAATGTTGATAACTGCTCTCTCATACAATGGGGCGATGTAATGAGCCGCACTGACTTTAGTTCGGCTTTTAACTCCTGATTTTTCAGTTCTAATTCAACCTTGGTGTGTAATAGAGGTTTTAGCACTTAAAGAACATGCAGCAAAATGGGAGTTAAAACCTGCTCTAGGATTATTAGCATGTCGCTTGCAAATTACAGGGTGATGAGCAATGCAGGGAGAAACGCTGAAGGACAGACACCTTTGTGTGGATTGTTTCCCTGTGGCAAATGTAACATCTGGACCAGAGCAGGCATTAAACTTCCCGTGATGTAGCAGGCTGAGCAGGTGAACCACTTCCCTGTCTCCCACCCACTCATGTAAGTTAAAAAACTAATAGTGGCCCTGGGCACAAATTCCTAACACTCCCTTCCCTCGACTTCCAGCTGGAGAAGGGACTGAGCAACGAACTCCATCCCTCCCTCCCACCCATTTTAAAATAAAAGTAGTGGCCACTGGCCAGGGTACCTTAACTCCCAGCCTTCCTCTCCCCTGAATTCCCAACCCAAAACGCAGAAGAAAAAAGACCTTACCTCCTCCAGTCAGGCTGCTGGTAGAGCGCTCCACTGTACCTGCATTAATATTGATTTATTCACTTCACTGTCTGGGCACTGATTGGTTCCTTCACTGACAGCTGTAAGTGAAGGGACCAATCCCTGTTCAGAGCTCGAATTCTAATAGTGATTGGTCCTTTCCGTGACAGCTGTCATTTGAGATATATCTGGTTAAGAGGGCAGACTGTTCACATTTGAAACAGCAAACAAAAAATATCCAAAGCTGCTCATTTTGAACAAGGCTGCTAGTGTTCAGGCTCCACATGCTGACATACTGCAGATCACTCAGAATGATAGATCTGTGATAGGTCTCTCCTTAACTCACTAATGGTTGACAATGAGAGCTAATCCACTGTCACTTCAAGCAAATCGCCTTCTGGGACCCATCAAGCAGACACTCTCAGATTTTCCACTCTTTCCCATATTATTGTGACTCTGGAGTGGTTTGTTTATTTAAGAAAGTGTTATCCTGCTCTATCACAAATTCTAGGCGCGGGTATCACTATCATATACATAGGCCATCAATATAAAATCAATAAACAATAGACATAAAAATGCTGCTCAGTAAGGGCAACACAAAACAAGACAACAGAAACCACAGGAACTTGGCAAGTATTAAAGCAACCTGTTGTAGAAAAGCTGCTCTTAATAGCTCGATAAAAAAAAAAAGCTGAACCTTGAGGGATGAAAGAGAGAAGAAAATCAGGCAAGTACGACTGATGAGATGCCCATAGCATGAAGGTGCTTGAGTAAGATGGAGTGATTTAGAATATCGAATTCTGTGGGAAATGTAAAGTAGACCTAAGAAAAATTCAGTGCCTTAATTGAATCCATGGCAAAAAACAAAAAAAACCATTGAAACTGGAGAGAATAAGATCTCAGTATTATGGTCTGCTCAGAATACAAATTGAAAATCATCAAGACATTTTTCCTTAGTGAAATGCTGTAGCTGTTTTCGCACGACTTTCTTGATAATTTTTGCTAAAAAAGGAAGTTATGAAATGAGATGATATGTTATTTTTTTTTATTTATGAATTTTCACAAATATAATGACAAAACATTATAATACGTACATATTGATATCATAATTAAACAAGAATTTCTTATTTTTCATGTATTATTAATCAATATCTATCGTCACTAAAGTAATCCAGGAGACAATAAAGTATTGAGCGAATTCAACAAAAAGAAACAAATTTAAAAAGAAACCTAGGGGGATAAATTCCCCCTACCTCTTATTCTCAGAGATAATGAGCCACTATCCTTAAATTACTCCTATCCATTAGCTGCGTCTATGGGGTGAGAATCTAAAAAAGACTGAAGACTGGGAACCTCCAAAAATACATATTTATGTTCTTTATATACTATCTCACATCTGCATGGATATCTCAGCATAAATCTGGCACCCCTAGCTAGTAGATCAGATTTTAATTTCAAGAATTCTTTTCTTCTTATTTGGGTACTTCTAGCTAAATCTGCGTAAATCCAAATCTGCTGTCCCTAAAATGTGTCTCCTCGATGTCTCAAAAACATCTTTAAAACTGTATCTCTTTCAGATTGGAATAGAAATTGTACAAAAAGAGTGGATCGTGATCTAATCTCAGTACTTATGGAGGTTTCCAATACCTCTGTCAGGTTTATTTCCTCTACTTGTGGAGTTTCTAATTGATTCTCAGTCTTCCCCCTTTTTGTTATATAAAATATCTTGGCTATAGCTGGTATTGCCTGTTGAGGCATTTTTAATATATTCTGTAGATAATCTACAAACATATCTTTAGCTGATATTAGATTTGAATAGGAAAATTTAAAACCCTTAAATTAGGGTATTTCAATGTATTTTCAATATATTCTAACTTCTTTACATTTATCATTTCAGTTTTAACAAAATTCATTTGTAAAGACTCTACATTATCTAATTGCTTTACAGTTTCATCTATTTTACTCTTACTAGAAAGATTTGCATTTTCCAAGTCCAAAACTTTCTTTTGATAATCAGATGTTGACTGAGTTAAATTTATAATTACCTTTTCCAATGATTTGATTGCCGTCCACACAGTTTCTAAGGTAATCGGTGCCACTGAAGGAAGTATTACATCAAACTCAAACTTATGATCCTCTTTACCCCCCACAGCAAGGTCCTCTTTTCCCATTTCAATAACTAAATTATTATTAAGACCCTCATCTAACGAGGTGGGTCTTGTAATATTTGTTAAATTTTTGATTGGTGGGGAAGGAGTGCAAGGAGCGCCGGGACTCAAAGAGATGACCTCTGCCCTGGGGGACACTTCTCGCTCTATAGTGACATCCCCTGCGGCACCCTCCACCGGCGTCGAAGTGGCTTGCGTCATAAAAAAAGACCTGATCTGAGGCTGTGATGGTGTGGGGAAGGGAGACGAAGTAGTAGCCTCCCTCACCCATGCCTTTCTTTTTGTATGAGGCATATGGTAAAATAAGTAACAAATAAATCACCTCTTTTATGTTTTCTCTGAGAGAGTACTCTTGTTATCTCCTGGTCAGGAGGGAGAAGAGAGATTCAGGAAGAGTTACAGGCAAACAAGACCATTTACTCACTTATTGAAGTTCTTTCTAATAGTAAATAGCATTTCCAGGCGACAAATTGCTGCTAAACCGCGCGCCAGCACGCTGGTGTCGACTGCGCGCCGCTGGGGGCGTTTCTTTTAAGGCCTTCCAGCCCATGATGTCGTCAGCAGTGGACACTCTCCGTTGGGGCTAGGGTCACACCCTCACCTCCGGTTGCAAAGGAGACACAGTCAATGAAAAAAGGAAATATATCACCAGGTAAACCGGGCAGTTCTCCTGCGCTGAATTCTCTCTCTACTGCCTGGAAGCTATCGCAGATACAGACATTTGTGAGTTACCATCACTCTCTCAGAGCTTTCCCTGGAACCAGGTACTTGCTCCTCGAGGGCCTAACCCTTTCCAGCTACTGAGCTTCCTTAAGACCTTATGTGAGTTTTGTCATCTAATTTTGGCTATGAACACAGCATACCCTGTCTACTCACTAACTATAGTTTCTCTACAGCTCAGCAATCCTGGGATCGCTGTTCCAGTACCTGAGGGACTTCAGCCCTGCCGGGCATATCAGCTCACTACTGCCACCTCTGGTGGTTCTACTAACCTGTCTAATAAAATAATTATCTGTGTTTGTCTCCATACCCAAGCCTAGCTGATGGTCCCTCTCAGAATATCCTCCTGGGGGCGCTGTCATCTGCCATCGGCCCAAGGATCCACTTATCTACATTCCTCTACAGCTGAGTGCCCTCTCCAAGTGCTCCGCTGGTAACAGATTGTTACTCCTTCCCATCAGGAGTCTTCAGCAACAGAGTCATAACAGATTGCTACTCTGTAGTCTAAAACCTAACAGATTGTTTACTACTCCCTCTACAGCAGCTGAGCATATCAGATTACTAACTCCTCCTTCCACAGGAGCAGATTCATAACAGATTGCCAACTCCTCCCTTCTTAAGTAGTAGATCATAACAGATTGCTAACTCCTCCCTTCGTAGGAGCCGATTCATAACACTATGGAAGCAAAACCTCATAATAAAAACTTTTTTAAAGTATATTTTAAAACAAAAAGCCTGCGAAGGAATCAATTGGACCATTAGATGATTGAGAGTAAAAGGGGCTCTATGGGAGGACAAGGCTATAGCAAAGATATTAAATTAATTCTTTGTTCTGTCTTTAATGAGGATTGCGAGAAATTGCAAGAGGATCTTGCAAGACTGAGAGAGTAGGCATACAAATGGCAGATGACATTTAATGTGGACAAGTGCAACATAGAAGGAGGAGGAATAGCCTAGTGGTTAGAACCAGGAGACCAGCGTTCAAGTCCCGCTGTCACTCCTTGTGATCTTGGGCAAGTCACTTTACCTTCCATTGCCTCAGGTACAAACTTAGATTGTAAGCCCTCTCGGGATAAGGAAATACCTACAGTACCTGAATGTAAACTGATGTGATATCTCAGATTGAATGTTGGTATATAATAAATAAATAATGCACATAGGGAAGTACAACCTAAATTACAGATACACAATGCAAGGCTCCACAATGGATGTCACCACCCAGGAAAAGGATCTAAGTGTCATCATGGGTAACATGTTGAAATCCTCGGCTTAGTGTTGCAGCGGCCAAGTAAGCAAATAGAATGCTAGGAATTATTAGGAAAGGAATGGGTAATAAAACAGAGAATATAATAATGCCTCTATGTATCGCTCCATGGTGTGGCCTCACCATCACAAGAAAAGATATAGTGGAATTAGAAAAGATACAGAGAAAGGCAACCAAAATGATAAATGGGATTGAACAATTCCTCTGAGACAATCCTAAAGAGGTTAGGGCTTTTCAGCTTGGAAAAGAGATAGCTTAGGGGAGATGTGACAGAGGTCTAAAAAATAATGAGTGGAATGGAACAGGTAAACATGAATTGGTTGTTATACTCTTATCAAGAAGTACAAAGACTAGGGAACATGTAGTGAAGTTACTAAGTAATACATCTGAATGTAAATCGATGTGATATCGAACACTGGTATATAAAAATAAAATAAATAAATAATAGATACACAAATAAATCCAACCTACATGGCATCTTCAGAAGGTTTTTCCACAGCTACCATCCTGATATCCATTCTTTCAAACTTTCAGGATCTCTCAGTAAGTCCACAACAATTTCTCCATCAAAATTGAAATGTATAATTCCAAAAGACATCCCTTTAACAAGGGAATGAATTATCTCTTCATTCCTCAACAAGAATTCAGCAGTAGGCTATCTAAGGTTATTTCAGGGAAGATCTAATCACTTTTCTCCTTGAAAGTCCAGTAAGCCCCTGACTGAGCTATCATATTTAAACACAGAACTGCTTCTTGGCCAGATTCATAAGCAAAGCTTGTCAGATATAAGGCTTGGAGATAGGTGAATGGAGCAGCAGTTGCTAGCCTTAAGAGAAACGCAGGGTAACCGGCACGGCGCGGCAAATACTACCATAAGAAGCTTGCTGAGCAGACTGGATGGACCATTTGGTCCTTTCCTGCCATCATTTCTATGTTACTATGTTTTATATTAACCAAAGTGATGGATGGACAGATTTGTAACAACTGTTTTTGGAGAATCTGGGTTAAATTGGATACAGGGTCAGATATTGTTCTTGACCGAGCATTTTAGAGTACTGTATTCAGTTCTGAGCCATGCACCTTCAACAGAATCATTAAGATTATACAAAATTCCTGAAGTTTACATATGCTGAGAGATTGTCTAAATTGGAACAAATTTTCTTAAAAAAGTGTTTGGTGGAGGGGTAGAAGAGTTACCTATAAATATGAGGCTTATAGGAATCTTGTAGGTTATTGTGTATCCCAGGCAGTAGTGTAGCTAGAACTGATTTTTTTGGGTGAACCCAGTATTAACATGGGTGGGCAGTAGGCATACATAAGAACATAAGAAATTGCCTTGCTGGGTCAGACCAAGGGTCCATCAAGCCCAGCATCAGTTTCCAACAGAGGCCAAACCAGGCCACAAGAACCTGGCAATTACCCAACCCTAAGAAGATCCCATGCTACTGATGCCAATAATAGCAGAGGCTATTCCTTAAGTCAACTTGATTAATAGCAGTTAATGGACTTCTCCTCCAAGAACTTATCCAAACATTTTTTTAAACCCAGCTATACTAACTGTACTAACCACATCCTCTGGCAACAAATTCCAGAGCTTAATTGTGCATTGAGTGAAAAACAATTTTCTCCGATTAGTCTTAAATGTGCTAATGGAGTGCCCCCTAGTACTTCTATTATCTGAAAGTGTAAATAACAGATTCACATCTACTCGTTGAAGATCTCTCATTCTTTTAAAGACCTCTATCATATTCCCGCTCAGCCACCTCTTCTCCAAGCTGAACAGCTCTAACCTCTTCAGCCTTTCCTCAAAGGGGAGCTGTCCCATCCCCTTTATCATTTTGGTCGCCCTTCTCTGTACCTTCTCAACTGCAACTATATCTTTCTTGAAATGCGGCGACCAGAATTGTACACAGTATTCAAGGTGCGGTTTCACCATGGAGCGATACAGAGGCATTATGACATTTTCTGTTTTGTTAACCATTCCCTTCTTAATAATTCCTAACATTCTGTTTGCTTTTTTGACTGCTGCAGCACACTGAGCCGACAATTTCAAAGTATTATCCACTATGATGCCTAGATCTTTTTCTTGGGTGGTAGCTCCTACTATGGAACCTAACATGTAACTACAGCAAGGGTTATTTTTCCCTATTTGCAACACCTTGCACTTAGCACATTAAATTTCTTCTGCCATTTGGATGCCCAATCTTCCAGTCTCGCAAGGTTCTCCTGCAATGTATCACAATCTGCTTGTGATTTAACTACTCTGAATAATTTTGTATCATCTGCAAATTTGATAACCTCACTCATCATATTCCTTTCAGATCATTTATAAATATATTGAAAAGCACTGGTCCCAGTACAGATCCCTGAGGCACTCCACTGTTTACCCTTTTCCACTGAGAAAATTGACCATTTAATCCTACTCTCTGTTTCCTGTGTTTTAGCCAGTTTGTAATCCACGAAAGGACATCGCCACCTATCCCATGACTTTTTAGTTTTCTTAGAAGCCTTTCATGAGGGACTTTGTCAAACACCTTCTGAAAATCTAAATACACTACATCTACCGGTTCACCTTTATTCACATAGGGGTGGATTTTAAAAGCCCTGCATGCGCCGGCGCACCTATTTTGCATAGGCCGCCGGCGCGCGTAAAGCCCCGGGACGCGTGTAAGTCCCGGGGCTTTCTAAAAGGGGCGTGTCGGGAGCGTGTCGGGAACGTGGCCGGAGTGACGCGGCATTTTGGGGGTGGCGGCGTGCGTGACGCGGCGTTTTGGGGGCGGCGACGCGGGCGTGGTTTCGGCCTGGGGGTGTTCCAGGGGTGTGGCCGCGGCCTCTGGACCAGCCCCCGGGACCGGAACACGGAGCGGGGCTGCTGTCCAGGGCGCGCAAACTTACGCCTGCTTTAAGCAGGCGTAACTTTGCCGACAAAGGTAGGGGGGGGGTTAGATAGGGCCGGGGGGGTGGGTTAGGTAGGGGAAGGGAGGGGAAGGTGGGAGGAGGGCGAAGGAAAGTTCCCTTCGAGGCCACTCCGAAATCGGAGCGGCCTCGGAGGGAACAGGCAGCGCGCGCTGGGCTCGGCGCGCGCAGGTTGCACAAATGTGCACCCCCTTGCGCGCGCCGACCCCGGATTTTATAAGATACTCGCGGCTACGCGCATATCTTATAAAATCCAGCGTACTTTTGTTCGTGCCCGGTGCGCGAACAAAAGTACACGATCGCACAAATTTTTAAAATCTACCCCATATTTATTAACCTCTTCAAAAAAAATGAAGCAGATTTTTGAGGCAAGTCTTCCCTTGGTTAAATCCATGTTGACTGTGTTCCATTAAACCATGTCTGTCTATATGCTCTGTGATTTTGATCTTTAGAATAGTTTCCACTATTTTTCTCTGCACTGAAGTCAGGCTCACTAGTCTATAGTTTCCCGAATCATCCCTGGAGCCCTTTTTAAATAATGGTGTTACATTGGCCAGTCTTCAGGTATAATGGATGATTTTAATGATAGGTTACAAATTTTAACTAATAGATCTGAAATTTCCTTTTTGAGTTCTTTCAGGTCCCTAAGATGCATACCATCCGGTCCAGGTGATTTGCTACTCTTTAGTTTGTCAATCTGGCTTACTAATTCTTCCAGGTTCACAGTGATTTGGTTCAGTTCATCTGACTCATCACCCTTGAAAACAATCTCCGGAACTGGTATCTCCCCAACATCCTCATTAGTAAACATAGAAGCAAAGAATTAATCTAGTCTTTCTGTAATGGCCTTATCTTCTCTAAGAGCCCCTTTAACCCCTCAGTCATCTAATGGTCTGAACAGTACTAGTTGTACTCCTGTTGATAAATAATGACTTATGTGTAGATTTAAAAAAAATAAGCGCATGCGTCCACGTGCGCGCGCGCTAAGCCGGTGCGTGCACATGGACGTATGATTTGTTGGCACGCACATGTTATAAAATCCGGGCCGGCACATGCAGGGGGGTAGATTTCCCAAGTTTATGCACAGTGATGAAATTGGGCCTCCTCCAGTTCCCTCCCCCCTACCTACCCTCTCTCTCTCTCTCTTCCCCTCTCCTCCCCGACCCCTTTGAAGGCCCTACCTTTTGTGGACTTCTTTATTTTGGAACTTACGCCAGCTCCTGAGCTGGCATACGTTGCGCGCACCGGCAGGCTATCGGTGCGCAATCCCCCGGCACAGCAGCCAATGGCCTCTGTACCAGCGGCCTCCAGCTCGCCCCACCCCCTAGACCGCCCCTTGATAGAGGCCTGGCTCTTGTGCGCATAACGGGGTTACACGTGCAGCTGTGTGTCTTCTTTTATGCGCTGGGGGAGAGGTTTAAAATCAGGCATTTAGTGTGCACCCTAAAATGGATTTCTAAGTAGTCTGCAATCGTCATTATGCATCATGAATGAAACTTTAAAATATTTTAACTCTATTATTTCAAGCACTTACCAAAATTACTAATTTCTTATTCATCTGTATTAATTTATTTTAGATTTATTGCCGTTTATAAATATACAAGAAGAATATCATGTAAAATGCAAAGGAGACCTAACAAACATCAGATCCAATCAATCATGTAATAAAACAAATATAAATGAATCATCTTTCCAGCAAGGAAGAGAACATCATAACTACAATAAAATAGCAATACAATCATAAGAATGAGTGCAGAGCAGAACAAGAACAGTTCACATTACAACTCCCCTCCCCCCCAATATTCATATTCTCGTGTCACCTCAGCAAAACAAAATACCTCCACTGTAAAAACTGTTTTAAACATATGGGCGTTCGCAAAGTTGCTACTGCATTTTATAACCTACACAGAAACAATATGTACAGGTTATAAAATATGAGTACATATGCACGCACAAATGCTCATGCATATAAAACCACAAGCCGCACAAGTTTGGACTTGTTCAGATAAATGCCAGTTTATCTGGCTAAGTAGTGCCACTTAGCTGGATAAGTAGTGCCTGCTGCTACTTCGCTGCCAAAAAAAAAAAAAAAAAACACCTAGAACCTTGCCATACTATCCAATCACAGCACTAAATCTCAGGACTCAAGCAACCTAATTTATGAAAAGGATGCAGTGCAATTATTACACCAGGCCCTAGAACACTAATACATCACCTGTTGGGATAACAGAGCAAGCCGGATTGATACAAATCCCTACAGAGAAGCTACACACTAGCAGAAATACTGCACCTCTGTCACATACAGGCAGAACACAGACTGACCCTTACCTAATACAGAAATAAGGGAATACAAATTAGAAACAGAAACATGCAGACAAAACAGAAATATAAAGCCAGAGAAACAGACTTTGAACATTGGAACTCTAAAGAAAGCAAAATACAAATATATGAGAAATGCACATTCCCAAAGATGGCACATTCCAATCACTAAAAACTCAAAATAATTTTTTGTTTAACCTTTATCTGCTCTTTTTATTTTTCTAATCGGTTGGTCTTGGTCTCTTTTATTCCATTTTCCTCGTAGTTCTTTTCATAATTGTTTTTTTCAATGTCTCTCTTCTCTTTCTGTTTCTTCTCTCTCCTCCTATCTTCTTCCCTTTCTCCCTCTCACACACACACAGACTCTCACTTTCAAATGCTTTCTCTCACAAGTTCCCTCACACACACACACGCACACACACACATTCTCACTCTCACATGCTTTTTCATAGGCTCTCTTACATACACACATACACAGGCTCATACTTTCTCTCACAGGCTTCTTCATACACACACATAAACATCTTCCCTTCTTCCCTCTCACACACACACACAAGCTCTGAGTCCCATATGCTTTCTCTCACAGGCTCCCTCACGCACATAGTTCTCATTCACATCCGCTTTGGGATTATTCATGGTAAAAACAAAATATGAAATGTCAAAAATAAAAATAAACACGCTCACGCAACACACACATACAGAGGCTCTGACATGCACTGTCTTCTGTCACACATAGGCTCTCATATACACATTCTCTCATTCTCATATGCTTTCCCTTACACACACACACACACACACACACACACAGTTTTTTGCTCTCTCAGGCTCATACAAACACATACACACAGGCTCCCACTCTCTCTCAAACACACTGGCTACCAAACACACAGGTTCCCATGCTGTCTCTCACACATATACATGCAGGTTTCCACTATCTCTCACACCCACCCACTCACACAGACTCCCACGCTTTCTCACATACAAAGGCTCCTACTGTCTCTCACACACATACAGGCTCTCATCCTCACACGCACACACAAGCTCCAACTCTCTCTCGTACCTATACGCACACACATACATCCTGGTTCACACTCTCTCTCTCACACACGCACACAAAAACACACATACTCAGGCTCCCTGTCTCTTTCACACATACACATAGGCTCCCACTCTCTCTCTCATACACATGCACTTGCAGGCTCCTATTCTCTCTCTCATGCTCATACACACAAACACACAGGGTCCCACTCTCATACACACACACATGCACTCTGGTTCCCACTCTCCTCACACCCACTCACACACACACACAGTGGCTCCCATTCTCTCTCTCATACACATAGAGGCTCTCACTCTCACACAGGACCTGTTCTTCAGCCACTGCCAGACCCCTTCTTCGGTCGCCATTGGATTAGGACCCATTGGGCAGCCATGCTGAAGGCCTCTTCAGTCGCAGTGGGATAGAGTGAGAGGTAGTCCTTTCCTTCTGTTGCCGCAGGATGGGATCCTTGACAGCTATATTACAGGATTCTTCGGCTACCACAGGATGGAGTCCACAGTGGCCCTCTTCTTCTTAAGCTGCCACAGGAAGGGGTCTGCGGCAGCCCTCTTCTTCAGATACCATGGGATAGGATCCACAGCAGCCCTGCTGTGCAGGACTATTCTAGTGTCTGTCAGCCCTGATTGGGTGAGCCTGAGCCCAAAGTGGGTGGGCCATGGCCCATCTGTGGCTATGCCACTGATCTCAGGAGCAATAAACCTACAGGGAAACAGATTTCACTACCTTCTACGGCAGGGATTATTCATTCAAAGAATGATGGAGTATTTGTAGAATGTGATACCTTCTAAACGACTAACAGAAGAATAATGCAAAGCCATTATAAATGAGTGATTGAACTTTTTGAGAAGAAACAAGTTCCTCCTTCAGAAGCTCTGAGAAAAAATTGGTAGGTAGGATGCAGTTGGACTACGGAAAAAGGCTGACCACCAGTTGATTAAAACATGGAATAAAGATTTATCCTTAGATTATGATGAGAACGATTGGAGGGCGGTTTGGAGGAAAACCTTTAGGTTGTCCCATTGTAATAAGGTCAGAGAATTAATGTTCAAACTTTTACATCGTACTTATAGATATCCTTTATTTTACTCTAGATTCAGTACCTCCACTCCATTGTGCTGGAGGGGGTTGCAGATCTCAGGCCTCCTATATTCACATGTGGTGGGATTGTGTGATTGTGCAGGGATTTTGGAAGCACGTGCAAGATAATGCTGAGGCAATAATTGGTCAACGTATTCTTTTTTTCAGCTACATTGTGATTGATGGGGTAGTTGGGGAGATAAAACTTTATCCCTCTATTAAAAAAAAAAAAAAAAATTTGGTTCATCTTTTGCATGCTGCACGTAATACCGTTGCCTACTTTTGGAAGTCCACACCTTCCATTAATTATTGGGAATCAGTATTGGCTGATTTTATGTGATGGAATGACTAAACCATTTTGCTTAACAATGACTTGGACAAATATGAAAAAATGTGGCACTTGTATTGGCAGTGGAGATGTTCCCATTTTACAAATGACTAGATATATTTTTATGTACAGCAGTAATGTTTATTTCTGTTTGTGGGATGATTTACCAATTATAGAATCCTGTACCATTCCTGACATTTACCGGTAGTTTGCTTTTTCAGAAACTTTTGTTATGTAATGCTGTATAATTGCTGCTGTTTCCACTGTGTTTTCTAAATAAAAAGTTGTAAAAAGGAAAGGCTGACCAGGAGATATGTTCTGAGTGTGTGCAGAATTCACTCCTGATGCAGTGTGTTTTTCTTTTTACCTCCGAGTTCCCAGATAGTGACAATTGTCAGGCAATCAGAAAACGATTGGACTTGTGGTGGTCCTTCAATTATCTATACAGCTTAAGCCATTCTATCGCTAATTATTATGTTTAGCGTTCAGACCTGTAATTTTAAAATTCTAACATGACAATCCATCTCTGCAGAGGGTTGGACCTTTCTTTCTTATCTTGTGCTAGTTTATTGTCTTTGTGTTTCCCCAGCAGCAATAACGTTTACTAACGTCATCTCTGTCCCTTTTACATTATCAAGTTTGCTAAAAGTGAGAGAAAGGTAAATTAAGAATGGAATCTAATCTGTTAAATTATTCATCAGAATAATCTGAGTCTGCGAGATTAATAATAATAATATTCACTAGATAGCAGGTGTTCTTTTTGAGAAAATGAAATGGCATAACAATGATCAAAGGCTTTTTCAGTGAAAACTGGTAAACCGGTATAATGCTCCTTGTGAAAGAGGCATATGGTCACACAGGTCATTGCAGCCAAGGAATTCTGTACTTTCAATAGATGTACAATGAGAGCCAACCTGTGTTACCTGGGGTGTTTCCCCTATTTCTAAACCTTTCCCTAGCCCAGCCATTGCAATGACCGTCCTTGGCCAGCAGCCATAGACCATACATACGTATCCTTGCTCCAGCCAATAAGTGTCATCATTGAACAATGGCTGGAGCACCAGTTCCAGCTCCCCAGTCCCAGGGGCAGTAAATCCTGTCTCCTCAGTATCCCCAGCTGGTTTGTAAATCAAACCCCGGTCTTCTGTTTAGCTTTTGAACATGATGGGATTACTGTAAATTCTGATGTAAAATTAAAAGCTAGAAAATAGTGCCAGACTCTTCTTGTAAAAAAATACTCCGTAAGAGTAGAAATCTGTGTTCTGATGCCTTGCAAGGACATAGAATCAAAAGCTCTAGCAAAGTATGTACGTCGTGCCTTTAGAATAGTGTGCAGACATCATTAAATTTTCCAGCCAACACTATAGTTTCAAGCCAGTTCTGAATGCATGCTGCATTACTGCCTGTCACATTCTTTTGGTTTGAAACTATCAGTGTTTAATTCATTGTGTAAAAAAGTAAATTGACTATACAAAGAGCTGGTGCAAGAAATTTTGCTACCTCAGTGTCTTCAAAATGTATTGCCCCTCAAGTGCCAGGCCTTCATGACCTGTGGCAACCCCCACCCCCACTCCAATCCAATCCAATCCAATCCATTTAGGTTCTTTTTACTGATCTGGGCTTCCCTGAGCCTGGCTGCTATCAGCAACTGAGTTTATGAATGGAGAAATAGCTCCCCTGCCAATCCTACCTCCATCTTTTTTCCACATCAATCTTGTTTCTAAACAGGAAGAGTGGAAGTGTACAGAGTGGGACAGCAGCAGCAGTTGTGGTGGAAGCCTGGATGCCATCCAGCCATGGTGAAGGTGGTTCAGGAGAGCACTTTTATTTGACACCCCCTATACTTTGCCACCCTAGGCAGCCACCTGTGGTCTCCTGTCTCCAGAGGCGGCTATGGGGTAGTAGGTTCCACAGCGAGGTTTTGAAGATTCATGGGTAGATTTCAAACTCTGCAGCTCATTTGTACACAATTTTACACTACTTAATATGCACAGACCTCGTTTTTTTAATGCAAATTTTGCAATTCTATGTTTTCATTTAAACATATTTCCCAATCTTTTTGTGTATATCTGGTTAAGGTGGAAATTAAAAACCAACAAAAAAGTCTCCATTTTATTCTCCTTTTAAAGAGTTAATTTTCATTTATTTTCCTGTCACCTCTTTTCTCATCTCCCTTCCATAATCTGTTCCTACTCACTGTTCTCACTAACCTGTACAGGAATCTGGAGCTGAGTTATAGCATCGGGGAGCCGCTCCAGCTGTCTCATGGCTTGAGCCACACAAGGGCTGTAGTTCCTTGGAGGAAGGTCCACATGCTTCAAACCCTGAGACAGCTGGAGCAGCGCTTGGTGACTAGAAATGCAGTCAGACACCTCCGAGCAGGTTAGAGGTAACACTGGTCCTGCATTCTTTAGGTTTTCATGCATCCTCTACCTTCCTCCATTTCACCTGCTCTTTTCTTCCATCCACTCTCAGTCTCATTTCCATCCACACACTTCCGTCGTCCTTCTTCCAGGACAGGATTTACGCATAGACCTACTGGGCCTGTGTCTAGACCAGAAAACGTCCGGGGAGACAAAGGTCCCTCGCACCATGAACCTCTGATCACATTCTGCCTCCTCTCCTCCTCCGCATGGATCTGCTGACCACTTCTCCCCTCCCCACAGCATAAACCTCTAGTCTCTCCTTCTGCTCCTCTCCACTCACCACCTCCTATCTCAAACTCTGGTTAAACATCAGTATCAGCAGTTGGTGAGCATTGGGAACTGAGCCAGCCCATATTTACAGCACCAAAGCGACCCTGACCTCTCCAGGCATCAGTGTGAGAGGTAAGAAGTGTGAGTGTGGGCTGCCTCAGTCTTCATACTCAGTCTACTCGGTCATTACATTCTTCAGGGTCCCAGTTACTTGCCATCCCCTCATTGCCCCAGTTGAGATGGATAGTATCCGACATGTGCCCTGGCATTTTCCCATGCAGGGCCTTTTTTGTGGAATGCATTTCGAGAGGAAATTCGAGAGGCAAGGATATCACATTTTTTTAGAAAGAAAGTTAAAACATTTTATTGTAATGGAGCATTTATTTCCTCATTTTATTTGTTTGGTATTGTTTTATATGTGTACATTTTTTTGTATTTTATTTTTGATGTTAGTTTTCATTTTTTATTACTGTTATTTTGTGATCCGCCCTGAACTAAAATCTTTAAGATTCTGCGGAATATAAATCTGTGTAAATAAATAAATATTGCCAACAGAGTCACAAGGTCAGGACATCAGGAGGTCTGTAGTGGGGGGAGGAGATTTGCTGGGCCCAGAACTTTGCCACCCTAGACACAGTGCCAGTAGATTTATATAAATTCACCAGGGATGGAGGGGAAGGGATGACGGGGGGAGTGCTTGCTTTGAAAGTGCCTAGTGCCAACAAACTCCTAAATGCCTGCCTCACTTCTATGCACTCATCCTTCTTTCATCCTCTCATGCCCCTGCTTCCATTATCCCTTCTTCCCTTAAATTCTCCATGACCCTTCCTCATCCCTCCCCTGCATTTGTGCTGACACCGCACTGCTGTGCTTTCTGTAAATCCAAGCCTTGTCTGATCTTGGAATTAAGTCAGCGCTGAACAGCTGACTTGTAGAGTGACAAGAGGACAGAGTCGGTGGTGTTGGTGCTGAGCCGGCAGTCGCCCTGCATGGGCAGTGACAGAGAAGGAGGCAGTTACTATGGCCATGTCTCACAGTTCTGCATCAGGGTCCAGATTCTGCAGTCGGCACCATGGCTCAGGAAGCACTGAAAGCCGGTGGCCCTGCTAATACTGCTTCCTGATAGACTGTGCCATCCATGACTGTTCCTGTAAATTAGGTTTGTGTTATGGACTCTGCCTCTTAGGAGAATGGGGTATGAGGAGTGTTCCTGAACCTGCTGAGTCTTTCATTCTTTTGAATGACTAAGCTTCCATTATTGAGCAGTTACCTAATTTTTAGTAAATTACCCAGTGTACTTATCATATCAATGTTTTAATTTTGCTACCAGTGTCACCTTGCTCCAGCTATTTTAAAATGCATGGAGATCCCATGCACTTTTAAGAGTTCCACTATGCAGCATTCCTGGGTGGTGTTAAAACTATACAAAGTAAGAGTTTGTTCTGTACCGACAATCTTTTCATCTACTATAAATATTTCAGCACCACAATAAATTATTTGTTTCTAGGGTCTTTCGCACCAGATTTGTTACTCCTTTAGGGCACAGAAGTAGACTCCCCCCCCCTCCTCTGGTGATTCATGGTGTAATGATGATAGTAGCCGAAAATATGAATACAGAAGCTGTGAAATAGCTGAAAGAGTGGTGATGTGAATGGAGTGTTTGAAAGACAGAAGTTCTCTCATTCCCTTGTCATATGCCTGAGGCAATGGGAGTTAAAGGGACCAATGAATTAATGTGCATGCTGACCGCCATTAGCATATGCGTTAAGTAATATGGTATTTACTAAACCTCCGAATTAGCGCTATGTTGCGCCAATGGAGGAGCAGTAACATTAAATGCACCTGTATACGGCCACACAATGCAAAGAGCATGGTAATAACCTCTTTGGGATGTCATTTTACCTTGGTGTTTACCAACAGTGCAGAATTGGGAGCTGAACTGTCCGCAGCCCTTTATCACACAAAATACAGCTCTTGGTCCTCAAGGTATCGGTAGATGACAGCGTGCCATCCTTTCCTGTACATGTGCTTGTATAGGTATGCATAGATATGTAACATTCATTTATTTTTTCATGTCTGGTCTGAGAAAGTTCAGCACTTCAGAAGGTGCACTTCTGCAACCCATTGGTTGAAATGTAGCGATGGAAGTGTATTGTTTGGTATTCAAGATGTGCTGTTTGCTTTTGGGAAAATTGTGCCTCATTTATGGCTGAACCCACTTAATATTTGTAAACGTGCGTTACAGCACTACAGAAAAGTTTTTGAGTAAACCTTTTGGGTTTTTTATTATTGCACACCACATCAGGGGAGATGTTTATTTTGAGAACTGAATAAACTTTTTTTGCTGAGAGGATTCTAGCCTTGGTTATTGCTGATGTGGCCTATTAAGAGGTTTTCTAAAAAAAAAAAAAAAAAGAAAAGAGAAAGGCACAGCCATCATAGGTAAAACCTAAAAGATATGCAAACATTATAGCAAAGATGCAAAAAAATGATATCATTCATTTGAAGGTCCATATTCAGAAGTTATCTGGCTAAATGAAGATTTGGGCAATTATCTGCTAAATTCTAGCCGGATAATAAGTTAGGTGGCTAGAATTTAGCCAGATAAGTCAAGGGTGTTCTAGGGGCATAACCGGAAGGAGGTAAGTTGACTAGCTAAGTTGACCGGCTAACTCTGATTTTCCAGATAAAGTTAACCAGATAAAGTTAGCTAGCTAACTTTAAGATACCTGGCTATATTCAGTAGTGCACCTGCACTACTGAATATAGCCAGGTATCTTAAAGGCCGGCGAACACCGAGATGGAGTTGATGCAGCTTGCATAAAGGAGCTCTGCAAGTCCCCACCATCAGTAGGCGGACCCTGTGAGACAGAGGCCTAACTGAGATTCACCTTTACCAGTCCACATTCCCCTCAGGATGAGTCTTTGGGTGCCAGGGCTTCTGCTGATGGAGATTTTTGTCAGGGTCGTTGAGTCACAGTAGACGTAGGTGAGGCAAATCCAGAAGCAGGCGGTGGTTAATGGCAGGCGGCATTCAGGAATGTCCAGGAGGCAGGCAGTGGTCAGTGGCAGGTGGCATTCAGGATATCCAGGAGGCAAGCAGTGGTTGCTGGCAAACTGCATTCAAGAATGTCGCAGAAGTTATGAAAACAGAGTTTACCGGCGTTGGTCTTTGTAACCGGCAGCCGCGGCGGCATCGTGTTAGCAAGGAGGTGCTAAGGTCATACCATGCACACGTTAGGAAAGCGGGCGCTGACTTTTCAGCGCCCGCTTTCCGTGCTTTATATTGCATCGGCCCCTTAGGCAGTAGAAGTAGCATTTGCGCTCATAGTTGCACGTCCACTTAAAATTGTGTGCACATGTGCACGCCTTCAGGCCACTTTATAACATGTGTGCATATGCACACATATATTATAAATGGCCATTTCTCTGGCACAGGCCGGCGAACACACATGTGCACTTTTCTGTACTTTTACCTGCGCTCAGCTATTAACGCCTGCTCCAGGCAGGTGTTAATATCTGAGCGATAAAAGTGCATCTGAGACGCACATTTATTTTTTTGCATGCGGAGTGAATGAGTAATAGCCTCATTCACATGCATTTGTATGTGATGAGCGCTATTACATTCACTCTGCGTCCGACACGGGTTAAATAGGCGCTAATCCCCCTATTGCATTAGGGGGGTGGATTAGCGCCTATTTAACCCGTGTCGGAGTGCAGGTTATACAGTTGAGCGCACTGTATAGCATCAGCCCCTAAGTAGGGTGATTTTAAAAGACACATATACCAACACATTTGCCACTTTTCCCAGATCGCCCAGATAAGGGATAGGACTTCCAGACCCCCCCTAGTTTAATAGCCTCCCTTCTTCCCTGTTAGCCCCTACCCTTAAAACCCCACCCATCTATTTATCTTTATTCTATTATTTACACGTCATCCATAGCAGAAGTAAAGGTACGTGGCAGGGGAGCCTGGCACGTGCTTGTGTGCATAAATATTGAGGGGCGGATTTTAAAAGCCCTGCTCGCCAGCGCGCCTATTTTCCATAGGCCGCCGGTGCGCGCAGAGCCCCGGGACGCGCGTAGGTCCCGGGGTTTTTGGAAGGGGGCATGTCGGGGGTGTGTCGGGGGGCGGGACCCGATGACGCGGCGTTTTGGGGGCGTTTCGGGGGCGGGACCTGGGGCATGGTTTTGGCTCGGGGTGTTTCGGGGGCGTGGCCGCGCCCTCCGGAACCACCCCGGGTCGAGTCTCGGCGCGCCAGCAGCCCGCTGGCGCGCGTGGATTTACATCTCCCTCCGGGAGGCGTAAATCCGTGGATAAGGTAGGGGGGGTTTAGATAGGGCCGGGGAGTGGGTTAGGTAGGGGAAGGGAGGGGAAGGTGAGGGGAGGGCGAAAGAAAGATCCCTCCGAGGCCGCTCCGATTTCGGAGCGTCCTCGGAGGGAACGGAGACAGGCTGCACGGCTCGGCGCGCGCCGGCTGCCCAAAATTGGCAGCCTTGCGCGCGCCGATCCAGGATTTTAGAAGATACGCGTGGCTACGCGCGTATCTTATGAAATCCAGCATACTTTTGTTTGCGCCTGCTGCACAAACAAAAGTACGCGATCGCGCAGTTTTTAAAAATCTACCCCTTAAAGTATTTACGTCCTAATTTTAAATTAAAATCCAGGAACACCCAAATACGTGCGTTTGCAGGCAGCTTTTAAACTTCAGTCAGCGCACGTTGGCCAGAATTGGGTGGCTATCTACCGGTTTTGGCGTGCCGGACTTTTAAAATTCACCTTTATGTTTTATGTTGGAGCACACCATTTCTAGTGTGAACTGTTTATTTTGTCAAGTGTGAACCTCTTAAGACTCTACAGGTTAATCCTATCCTTTTTTCATAGAATGAGCCAGTACTCATCACAGCTGCAAAGTATAACCCCTCTGTAAGGAGGGAGGTTACCTAAATAAAATATATATAAATATATATAAAAAAATAAATAAATATATATATATATATATGGCTTGGAAAAAGTTTGGAGAGAGCTAGGGGGTCTTGCTAAAGAGTGGGTGGCAAACGGAGAGAAAGCTATGGAGGTCTTACATCAGTGAGGGGCGAGAACTGGAAGAGGGGGGAGCTATCTGCCCCCCCCCCAAGCGTCAAGCTTTAGGGGTGGGACAGACAGAGAAAAACTGTCTTGCTAAGTAGGGGGCAGATGGAAATAGAGGGAAAGCTAGGGGGTCTTGCTGTGGTGAAGGAGAGAACTGGAGAGGGTGGTTCAAACATTGTGAGGTAGGGGGTGGCAGTGAGAGAAATCTGGTGGGGGGGGGGGGGAGGATGAGGGAGGGATTAGCCTTGGGAGATAGGGAAGTAGCAAGTGAACTTCGGGATTAACCCGAGGGGGAGGAAAGATCAAAGATGGGGAAGAGGTACAAATCATAAAAGGGAGAGAGCTGGGGAGGGTCATTGAACCTGCCAGATAAGGCTGAATATCAGTATTTATCTGAGGGCCTGCGTCTATGGGAAAAATGCTTAGTAAAGGAAGCCCTAAGTTAGCTGGATAAGTAGTTCTGCCCTGAATGCCCCTGTCCAGTTCCTCTTTTAACCAGCTTTCAACAGGATAAACAGCTGGCTAAGTGGCAGCCACTAAGCATGGATGAATATACAAACAGTACCACTTAGCCAGCTATGTTGGAACTGAGCCAGTTAAATGGTGTTGAATATTAACCTCATTACTTTTAACAGCTAGTCATTTTAAACATTATTTTATGCTAATCCAAGTAAAATCTCTGCACAGCCAATTTTTAAGGATGTGATAGGGACTGTTCCACAATCCAATTTTATTGCCTCACTGCAGATTTTCAAACCCAAGTTTCATATATTCATCCTTACCCAGTCTACTGTAAGTAACCTTTCACTTCACTTTCAGAGACCTAGCATTATTCCACATTCCCTTACAGTCAAGTTTTGTTTACTAAACTCATTGTAGGATCCCAGGTCTGAACAGCTTTTAACCCCTGTGTCTTTAAACACTATTGACTATGAACCCACCAATAAGGGACCAAATGTTCTCGCAGCACATGCTCGGGATAAATAGTTTGGTATGCTGGCATCCACCATGAGCCCGATAAAGCCAGAAATGGATCCCTTGTCTCAGACCAGGTGTTAACCTTTAAGAAGGCCAACTCCTGCAGAACCCTCCAGTGCTAATTAGAGCCTGATGTGAAAGGGTTGGTTAGTGGTGGGGGGTACTATTTCCACCCCCTATAAAGATTGTGACAACCCCCCCCCCTCCTGCAGACCCTGAGTACCCCATACAAAGTCCCAAACCCCTGGCAGAAGAGGCTGCCTACAGAGCCACGCCCCACTAGATCCACCCACTCCCCACAAGAATGATTCAACCCCTACCCTGATCCTCCCCTGCAAGAGGAAACCCTCACAGGACTCACCCTTTTCCTGCAAGAATGCCAAGGTCCCTGGGGCTACCTAAGCCATCCCTTCCTTTGTTTTTCTCTGGCATGAGGGACTGAAAAGCTCTCCTGCTAGCACTGCCACTACTTAGTGGCCCTTCAATAGTAACTCTCCCTTCACCAAATATCCCTTCCCTAAACCATCATTCACTGTATAACTTCAGCAAACCGCGTACGCTATGCACGATCAAACTCAGATGGCAGATGCACGGTTTTCATGTGACATGTGTAACGTTGATGGAACCATATAAATAAATTGATCGGGATCTCAAGTCCATTCATTTGCAAAGTTTAAAATTGGTAACTTGTGTCAAAAAAAAAGGCACAAGGAACAAATGCATCTCTTGATACAGAAAGAACAAATGTATTCCTTTTTCTTTCAGTCACTGACACACACAAAAAGAAGCAAGCTGAAACAACCGTTTGTGGTGTATAAGGATATTTTTTTTTATTTTTCTGTAGGCATTCTATTTTTGGTCTGGCAGTTTCCTCTTGCTCCTCTGGGCTTCCAGCATAAATGGAAGCAGCATCTATTGGACAGTGGAGTCATGAGCCTTCACCCACCACTACCCGGGATATTGCCCCTAGTTTTATAACCTTCCCTGCCCCAGCCACTGCAGTGACCCTCTTTACCTGGGAGCCACAGAGCACAATTCCCTCCAACGTGGCAAGCGAGTACCCTAGTTCCAAGCAGTAGGTGTCGGCATTGAGCACGGGCTGGGACTCTCGCCCCTCGAGGACTGCTCAGGCTGACTGCCTGTGCAGCATCATGAGCCCCACCTGGCCTGTAAATTACAGCTGGGACTGGAAATCTACACCTGAGCCATCAGGCCAGCCCTATATTTAAGCATACATTTGGTTTATTCCAAAGACTGGCTATGGAAGTTGCTGCATAACAGCAAAAAAAATGTTGCTGTTCCCAGCAGGCTGAGCTTCTCAATGATAGCAGTGTGTATCAGGGAACTGCAAAGATCTCCATTGTAAGCAAAGGAACTATTTATTACATTTAAATAAACACCATGTCAACTCTCCTCCTAATTTAGTAACTTACAAAATCCTTTTCTCACCATTCTTAACTCCTCCCTCCACCAGATTTACAAAATCACCATTAGTAATCGAAGGAGAAGCAACCAGGGGAGACCTTACTTTCTGTTAGAATTTACAAAGCAGACGCAGTTGCTGTACAATATTTTCCCTGTTTTGGAAATCTATTATCAGTATCACATTGTAGGGGCATAAATTTGTACCCCAGCTGATGGAGTTTTGAACAGGGGTAGTGATGAGCCTGGAGCTTGGGGGCCCGCTTTGGGCCCACTAGGCCACCAGGTATGCCCAGGGGGGTAGACTTCTGCAGATTAGTGGATCGGGGTGAGGTGGGGTTGGAGGGGCATCTGCTGCGTGGGGGGGGGGGTTTGGAGCTGGGGAGGGGATGAAATTTATTTATAAGGGGCAGGGTTGGGTAGGGGTAGGGGAGTTTGCGGCATGACATGTAACATTTTTGTGTACATGAGGGCCGCCTCTAGAGTCAGTGGGGGATAGGTGGGGCTCTCACAAGACCCCTGTAGTGGGTTACAACTGGTGATGGGGCGTCGATGGACCAATATGGCTCTTAAGAAGATGGTGCCCCTGTGTGAAGGGGCCACTATTGCATGACGTTTGGGCCCTATTATCCTGTGGTGCTTTTTTCTGCTGTATTATACCATGGTGGGAAATACCGCGTGGGTTTTCTAAGCTGCAGTATCGAGTACCACACACCTGTGGTATTTCCCTTCAGGGAGAAAATACCACAACTTAGTAAATGACCCCCTAAGCCTGGCAGTTTCCACTGGGGGCTCGAACTTCAGCAGCCTGAAAATATCCACTCTTGGATCCTGATGCTAGTTGCTCATGTAAAACTAGCATAATATTCCCTCTGTTAGGCACTGTAGAAGGTTTAGTGTGCGACTGGGTTTCCTTTTAATTGAAAGGTTATTTTCTGCTGCGACGTGCATGGTTATAGTTCCAGTGTTCTGTATACTCATGGGAACATTACAGCAAAGTCAGCTTTTTGAGATGAAAGGGTGACGTTCTCTGCTAACTTCCAGAAATGTAAGTCTGCATGTTTGTGTCAGAAATAAAAGAACTGAGAGAGAGAATTCCTTTACTTGCAAAAATGTGATTGATATCCTGATGGAGCTGGAGCAGAAAATCTTAGTTCATATACTCTGACTATAATATAGGTATGTTTGTTTGGCTGAAAATAAGTGGATTACAAGTACATAATTGGATAGAATAGTCCAATAAAATTAATTTATAAATAAGTCCTTAATCTTGAATTTTTAAGAAAGAAATTTAGAACAGAAAGTATCAGGTTGCTAGGAATACAGTGAGTTAGCATGAAGAATCCAAATCATAAAGCCCTAGATTGCTTGCTTGTAGAACGCTTGCCTCCTGGCACAGTGAAAAGTAGATGTGCTGAATCACTAGTGTATTTGTGCATACTGTGCGGGATCATTAGGAAGTAGATGTGCTGCTGAATCACTAGTGAATTTGTGCATACGATGCAAAATCATTAGGAAGTAGATGTGCTGAATCACTAGTGTATTTGTGCATACTGTGCAGGATCATTAGGAAGTAGATGTGCTGAATCACTAGTGAATTTGTGCAATCGATGCAGGATCATTAGGAACTAGATGTACTGAATCACTAGTAAATTTGTGCATACGATGCGGGATCATTAGGAAGTAGATGTGCTGCTGAATCACTAGTGAATTTGTGCATACGATGCGGGATCATTAGGAAGTGGATGTGCTGAATCACTAGTGAATTTGTGCAATCGATGCAGGATCATTAGGAAGTAGATGTGCTGAATCAGTAGTAAATTTGTGCATACGATGCGGGATCATAAGGAAGTAGATGTGCTGAATCACTAGTGAATTTGTGCATATGATGCAAAATCATTAGGAAGTAGATGTGCTGAATCACTAGTGAATTTGTGCATACAATGCATGATCATTAGGAAGTACATGTGCTGAATCACTAGTAAATTTGTGCATACAATGCATGATCATTAGTAAGTAGATGTGCTGAATCACTAGTAAATTTGTGCATATGATGCGGGATCATTAGGAAGTAGATGTGCTGCTGAATCACTAGTGAATTTGTGCATACGATACGGGATCATTAGGAAGTAGATGTGCTGAATCACTAGTGAATTTGTGCATATGATGCAGGATAATTAGGAAGTAGATGTGCTGAATCACTAGTTAATTTGTGCATATGATGCAGGATCTTTAGGAAACAGATGTGCTGAATCACTAGTGAATTTGTGCATACGATGCAGGATAATTAGGAAAACTAGGCGGCCACCTAGAGCGCCAAAACGTTGAAGGCAGCAAAACCCCTCCAACATGAGGCCCAGAGGGGGAAAGCCAGGACTGCCAAAGAAGGGAGCGTTGTGCTGGAGCTGCTGCCAAGGCTGGTGCTTCCATTAGGCAAACTAGGCGGTTGCTTAGAGCACCAAAGTTTGGGGGCATGAAAATGCTACCAGCATGAGGCCCAGAAGGGTGTTGTCAGAACTAAGAAGGAAGCACTGTTCTGGAGCCTCTGCCACAGATAGAAGGGAGCGCTCTGCTTAGAGGTAAGTTGGGGGAGGAAGTGCATGACCAAAGGTTTTCCAAGGGCACCAAAAGCTGTTGCACCGGCCCTGGCTGCTGTCAGTAGGTAAGTTGGATGACCGAAGGGTGCCAAATAGTCTTGCACCAGAGCTGGATAGGGCAGAGAGCAAGGTCAAGCCCTGAGACTTCTGAGCTTCACAAAGCTAAGTGCAAAGATCTACATCACAGATTTGAAAATATATTGGATATCATTAATCTCATTACAGTACTTTGCTGTGGATTGTTGAGTGAGGGAAAACCTCATACAAGTTATCATCTCTGGGCACGTTGAACTCCATCAGAATTTAAGACATCCTCTCTCTCCTCTTGCTGGTTCCACTGCAAGCTGTTCCTGGGGTTGAGCATAGGTGCTGGGTGGGGGGAGGGGGGGGGAAGGAGGGAGGTGTGTAAGAACTGATAAGTAAGGTAGGGAGGGTTCAAGAGAATGGTAGAGACAGGCTGCTGGGAGGGTAGAAACCTCCCTCCTCCCCCAAAAAGAAACATTGATTTTTATTCTTCTACATAAAACTCAGAAGATATGTATATTTATTTATTGAAAAATTCAGATCCCACACGATCTGGCATACCCAACAGGCAACAAATTATGCATACATAATAAAATAGATTAATAACATTTCAATCAATAACAAAATAAACAGACCCAATTACGAAACTGATTCCATCAAATAAAATGCGGCACAGTAATACAAAAATAACCTATCACACAAGCATTCTGATAGTTCAAATCATATTATTCTGTACCATAAGCATGTGTAAAGAAAAAAAAGCTTTCACCTGTTTCCTTAAAGACCGGAAATATTCAATAATTGTGATCTTGATGGGGACAGCGTTCCAAAATTGTTCTTTTACAGGTTTCTTCTAGCCCAACCTGACACATGGTTGTAACATTAAGGAGGTTTTGCCTAATTGATCTTAAGACTCCAGAAGGTTTATAAATCTCCGCAGAATGCGCAGTTTGTAATAATCAATGTTTGTAGCTGCCTTTATTCGAAACTGTAACAAAAGGTCAGGTTCTAAGAACAACACACCTAGGTTTTGCAATGGAAGAGAGAGCGAAATGTTCCGCTCCTCAAATTGAAAAGATTGAAGGAAGGTAATGGAGAGGAAATCTGCTTAAAACCATCACCTCTCTCTCCTGCCAACATTTAACATAAGTCTTTTCACAGACATCTAGCGCTTAATAGCATGCAAATAGCCAGTGACTGTCAACTTTGGGTAGTTGCAACCTGTCAGCTGCATACATGAAGAAAGCTGCAGACTGGACACAGGTAAATGTTAAATAAGAGAACTGACAGGGCACTCTTATTTAATATTCTTAATGTTAAGGTGGATTAAGCACAGAATTTGGCCCTTGACATGTTGTAAAAGTATGTTAATGCCTGCTTAAGCATGACGGGTAACATGAAAATTTCAGTCCTAATGTGCCACATATTAATGAGCTGTGTAACATATATAGCAGTTCGTCAGTATTAAAATGGCTCGGATTGTGACAGACATTGTCAACCACATTAAACCTCAAAAGTTCATTACACTTTAAGAAGTATAGTTAATTTTCCCTGGGAGCATCCATAGGCTAACACATCTGCCAGTGCTCTCATTCCCAACCCTGGCCCGCAATAGTAAAAGGGGTAATTGGCCCTAAGTGTGATGCCCCGCTGGAAGATGTCTCTCCTACCTAATCTGGCCCCTCTTGCCCCCAAAACAGCTTGCATCAGGCGTGCAAAGGCTGGAGTGACGCCCAGTCCCTCCTGCTCTGCTTGTGCCAAAATTCAAAATGGTGGCAGCTGAATTGAGTGTCCCCCTTTGCTTTGCATGTGCAAGACAAATGTGAGCATTGATTCAGCTGCCATTGTTTTTAATGTCGGTGCTGATGGGGCTTTGCTGTGCCCAGGGCACCCTTGATGCATCAAAAGGGTAAAGGCGGTGTCCTGAGTGAGAAGTGGATTTAGTTTGGTATTCAGATGAGGGCAGGGCTTATAGACAGAGGGGCTGGACTACGGAGAGGTGTCATTGGAGGGGCAGGAGAGGATCTCTGAAGGGGATTATGTGCTGAGGGAATCTGCTTGGAAGGGGTCATTTGGGGCTAGCTGCCCATGTGGGCCTTGTGGCTATCAACGGGTGTTCCTGCAGCCAGGAATGCAGGGTTTACTAAATTGCAGTGCTCACCACTAGTAAATCCCGCTGAGCCTAAAATACATTAAAATTGCATGCTAATGTGAGATTCAACAAACTTTTGTAAACAGTCCCCTAAAATAAAAAAGAGAAAAGACCCAACATTAAAACCTACATTTTATAAACTATAAACAAGCCTTAATTATAGTGGAAAGTTGGCCTAGTTGTTAGAGCAGAGGGCTGAAAAGTAAGGAACCCAGGATTCAAATCTTGCTTCTTCTATTGATGTTCATTGTGACCTTGGGCGAGTTACTTCACTGCCTCAGGTGCAACTTAGATTATTTGCCCTCTGGGCTGGGGAAATAACTACAGTACTGAATTGTAACTTGCTTTGACTTTGCGCTTGGAAAGGTGACTAATGAAATCCAGAGCCGAGAAAAAACAAAATTGGTAGTTTGAGGGCTTCTAAGTATTGTAAGCTACTTTAACACATTCATTTCCTTCAGGGTAAGCCAAAATAAGAAGATCAGAAAGATTCTTCCTGGGAAAATCCTAATTAATATGTAAATGACTCAAATTTTCTTACCAAGAAGATCATATGTCTCCACCAGGGTACACATATGACCAGAGATAGAATAGGGGGATAAGGTGCCATAGACACACTCCAGTGAGCAGTGCCTTGGGAATTATAAAATGTGCTGGGGGCTCTTCCAAGAGTTCCAGGAAGGAGCCTGTGAGTTTGTCAAGGAATAAGTTCCTGGAGCAGCCTATGAGGGCTGGAGGAATCTGGAAGGGACTCCTGGAGAGAGGGGAGTGTAGGAGATTCCTCGCTCTGCTGGGAATTGTCTCTCCCAGTACTCTTTTGTGGAACTGGAGTGGACACAAGCCACCAAAAAGGGTCCCATTGTATCTAAAGTGGAGAAGTATAGAAGAACTTTCTCAAGAGGGAAGAGGAAATAACAAAGAAGGAAGGAGTAATAATCACACAGTTTGGAGTCAAGGAGATTCAGGTACAAATCACAGTCCAAGGTTAATGGTTAGAATCCTGGAGAAACCTGCAGTTGTCTCTAGAGTCAAAGGAGGCCTCTACATGTTTTTGATGTGAGCAAGTGATTTGTGTGACTGTGTTCAATGGATATTACCAGAAAGCAGTGTGTGCTTTGCCAGTTTGTCGTTGTCCACCAAGTTATACACCAGTAAATATTTTTTGGAATAACAAATCCTGGTGTGGACTATCTTTTATTTGAAAACATTTGGGGATTGTCAGCTCCCACCCCAGCCAGAGGAATCCTAGGGAACCCCATGGGTTGCAATATGGCCCAGCAGCCCCCAGCTGTATACCTCCTTCTCCATTGAGATGCTTGAAACGGTGTTACACGTAAATAACATTTCTATTGTCTAATGTTTCCCATCTGTATGTTGTATCGTAGCTGCTGTTGTTATTGAAGGCACATCTGAATTAATTCCAGTTTAGTTGCCCATATTCAAATAGTTATGTGCAGACAACAGTCATTACATATTAATGAATGTTGTTATCTTTACAGCTTGCTTAGTGCCATCAATTACTCCAGCACAGAGCAACTTAACTGTGATGACTGGTCAAGAATTGAGATTAAGTTGCAGGGATGATTCTGGCGTGAGCTGGAGTGTTCAGAAGATCGGCTGGATGACGAAACGAAAACCAGTCGGCCCTAAATCAATCCAAGGCAATGACACAGACAAGGTGCTCTACCTGCCGAAAACAACCAGCAAAGACACGGGCAACTATACATGCATCAATGAGGAGACGTTGAAAAACGTTTCCATTTATGTGTATGTCAAGGGTAAATATTTTTATTTTGTTTTCCCTGGTATTTTTGTCAATCAGAAAGTAATTTGTGAGATAGAAAGAAAAAAAGCACTGTTTCAGATCATCCTAAACTAATCACATGATGAGTGAATCCAGTGCAAGTCATGATATGACAAAGATGTGGATCTTTGTGTTCTGGTTGATATCATCATATTGCAATCTTTTCTTTAATCTCTGTTTATTGTAAAAAGAATTCTTCCACCTAAACATTTCCTGCTTGTGTTTCTTACAGATTTATCCACTCCGTTTCTTCACTCCTTTTCTGATTTTGCTGATGGACAAGAGAACAGCGATGCAGTTATTATGTGTCCTGTGACAGATCCAAGCATCTCAAATTTTTCTTTGCTAAAATGTGATGGCACAACCCTCCCCGAGAACCTGACGTACGTTCCAGATCTGCACATTGGCATTACTATAAAAAACGTACAGAGGTCTTTTGCTGGCTGTTACAGGTGCTCAGCACAACAAGAAGGCATTGTGAGAACATCAAATGACTTTACCTTAAGTGTAACACCAGGTAAAATCAAACAATGCACTTGCATTTCCAAGGAGCTTGTTACAGTTCTTTGTGTTATTTTACCATTTCTGTCATTGCATTACCATGTCCAGCTTGTGTTTCTCTCTTACCTATAATCACCACAAGAATAGTTTCATCACACCTGATTATATATATATATATATATGCAGTTGTGTGATCTGCAGGCATGATGACATTTTCATGTCCTTCCTTTTGTTTTAACTGGAATTTTCCTCCTGCTCCTTGTACTTCTAGCTCAATCTGAACCAGGGCTGGGATCTGCCACAACAAACTTTCACTTGTAACTACCCTGGAAACATTTCCCTTCCTTTATAGCCCCCTTCCAGCTTCCATGCACCAAAGCTCCTTCTACAATCACGGACTGCCTAAATCCAGGCAGCAGGTGTAATCTTTAGGAAACAACCATGACTACTTTGCCCAACCCCCATTGCTCCCCAGGAATCTGCAGCATCCCCTAGCTCCAGTCAACTCAGGGAGTGAACCAGGGACCTTTTGTATAGCAGTGCACATCACTTACCAACTGAGCCATTGAGTGGGTCCTTGTACCATTACTTTAAGAACATAAAAACATGCTATACTGGGTCAGACCAAGGGTCCATCAAGCCCAGCATCCTGTTTCCAACAGTGGCCAATCCAGGCCATAAGAACCTGGCGCGTGCGATACCAGGATGGGGGTGGAGTCGGCCCCGGAGGAGGAGGAGTCGGGGCGTCACCGGGGCCGACGCCGCAGACAGCGAAAAGGTAAGTGCCTTTTCGCGGCAGCTTTTGCTCCCAATAGCTACACCTCCTATGGTGGCACTATTGGGTGCGAAACCGGCAGCGATCGCACCGTCACGGTGCGATCGCTGCCGACTAGCACAGGCCCTCCCCCCGTTTTGGCCCCCCGCCCCTCATCTTCTAAAGTATTGCAGGCCTGCGATACTTTAGAAAATGAGGCCCTATGTCCCTTTCCATAAAGTTTGCCACAATCACTAGCTCCTGCATATTATATGGTTTTAATGGGCTTTCTTATACAAATGTATGTTTGTCTCATTGGGATATGTGGTGCATCTGCTCACCTTTTTGTAGGCTGCCTCTAATCAAACTGAGCACATTATCCTTCATTATATTTCTAATCCCTTCCTCCTCAGCCCTTCCTGACATTGCTCTGCTTGACAGCTTCACTGCAAATTCACCAATTTCTGTAGACCTGCAATGGAGATGATCCATGCTCCTTTCCATCAGGCCTGGGTGACCATATATTTCGATGTCAGTAGGGACAGGCTAAGCCAGTTTTACTCCCTGGAGAATGTATGAAGTTTCTTAAATTTCATAATTTCCACTATGAATATTCATGAAATGTTTGCATACATTTGACTTAAAAATTAGCTTGTGAGCCACCTCATTGCTGTATCTGAGAACTGAAGTTTGCCATCATTACAAAAATGCCTGTTATCATTTGATGTAGCAATGTACGACCACCCTAATCAGATTCCTAAAATGTTGCTGCTATCTACCACTGGGAATAATAGAATCTTGCACAAAAATAGCTTTGGCCTTTATTTTTAAATATATATTTATCTGTGTGGTCTTGAAAGAAGATGCTGCCTCTAACGTTTAAGAACTTCTGCCTTAAGTTAACAAGAAGAGAATGTTTTAACTGTAGATCAAATCAATGTTTAAAAACTTCAGAGGTCATAGTGATGCATTCTGACAAAGCTGACTTTTCTCATTTTGCATTTTTTTTCCCTATATGAATGTATAATTATTCATTCAAAAGGACAGCCTGTGCCGTGGATCACATGCTACAGTGCTGGTAGAATGGGCCAAGTGCACTCGGGCTTGTCTCCTATCTTATGGGTATGGGGAAAATGTTTAGTACTTACCTTCAATGAGAGAAATCTTGTCAAGGTTTTGTAAACAAAGTCCATAAAGAGAGTGCTTGCTATTGAGTAACCATTTCCACTTTCCTTTGCCCTTTCGCTTTGCGGAGAGTCTACTTCACAGAAATTCGATTATTCCTCTCACATGCATCAGGCTGATCCTGAGCCTGGGTTTCAGATTAAGGCTCAGCACGGAGAGAGTCATCTTGCATGTCCAACAGTGCTTTTACATGCATTTGCCATCTGTGGGTGCAGGTGGGGGAAGAAAAAACATGGAAAGTCTGAAGACTAATCCAGGACAGGCTCAGCTGGGACAAATGCATAGTTTTAATTATATGGGGCACTTAGAAATCTATGAGGAGGCTGAATTATTGAGTAGAAGACCTGGAAATTAAATGTGGCAGTCAAGGGCTTTAATTTCTCTGTAATGGAAGCTTCAAATGTGATGGAAATAAAACAAAATATATGTTCTCATCTATTTTCCAGTTCACAAGAAGATTCCTACCATCTTCTTATCAAAAACTAAGCAACTTCTTAAAAGAGGAGAAAAGTTTGAAGTTACATGCACAATAAGGGATGTTTTTAGTTCAGTGACTGGTAGCTGGCTGGAAACTTCTAATATGGTGAGGTACTTTTTACCTTTCTACTAGTATGTTTCATAATGTGGTACTAAACTTCCAATGCTTTGGGAGAAATATTGAAATCCATATTGACAGGCCAATGCAGTTATCTGGGCATTAAGAAACTACGCTGGATTTCAGACTGTAAAATGTGTGTTCGGCATAGACCAAACATACATTTTAACTCAGGACAAGAACCCAATAAGGAGCCAGGAGGAGACAGTGATAATGCAGCTAAGTGGCAGCCACTGCCATGTTGCTCAATAAGTAGTGATTTATCTGGCTATCTGGCCGCAATATGCCACTGCCTCTTAGCTGGCTAAGTACTAACTTGTCCAGCTATCTGGCCATGATTTCAAGGCTGCCACTTAGCTGAATAAGTACTGACCTATCTGGCTAAGAATCAATGGCAAAACCATGGCCAGATAGCTAGATAGTATTTCTCTGTCTTAAGTGGCTGCAGTTAGCCTGATAAATCCCAACTTCGGGGGTTTTTTTTTTTACTTTTTTTTTTTAAACTGTTTTTATGGATTTTGAGTGTCAGTGCTAGAAACCTAACTCCATCTCTGACCCAGGAATTAAGTTTCCATCGTTAAGAAAGACTGTGTTTGGCCAGCACACCTCTCGGCATCGGGAAGTACTGCTTAATGCCCTCACTTACATGGGATTTCCATGCAAGAGTAGTAAACAGTAGAGATGTGCATCACCCAAACCATTCGGTTCGGGCTTCAGTTTCGGCCCACCACAGGAAATTTCATTTAACCCACGATTCGGGCTTTTTTTTGGGGGAGAATCTGAAATTTCGGGTTAGTGCCCACTAACCTGAAAAACAAATTTTTCTGAAATTTCGGAAAAATTGCATTCATTTTTCGGGTTCCCCGAAACAGGACGAATTAGGCAATTTCATTGAAATGCACATCCCTAGTAAACAGTATTCCTATTTTGGAATGCACATTTTGTGAGTATAAAACTCCTTGCTACATCAGCAGTAAGCTTTATGCTCAAAAAAATGTACGTTTGAAGGAGGGGTGAAATGTGCATTCGGCTGAACACACCTTTCTGCATTGGCCTGGGAGTGAATAAGACAGAGAGCCAAAAAGTCATCCTTGTAAAATTCCACGGATAACTTTAAGCAGATATTCAGCAGAACTTACTCTGCTGAATATCCAGATAGTTTACTCATGTAACTTTGGGACAGGTATTTGTCCAAGCAGACTTAACCCATTAACTCTGTCCAGGCAGCATTAATATGAAAATGAAACCGTGATGCGGGAACTCCCACGGAACTGTCCTTTTTCACCTGGGCAAATTCTGTGCAAGCTGCTTGGATAATATGTAGCCAGAGAGTTGAAGGAATATTCAGATTTCAGGTTTTGTTTGTCTAACTCCAAAAGTTAGCAGGACAAACCATTTGAATATCGATCTCATTCATTTTAATATTTCTTATTCGGTCAGTAAAATTATTTGGCACGTGAGAGTTGCTACCTTCTCCTCCTCTGTCATGGTCATAATGCTATTTTAGAGTTTTTCATTGTGAAACAAGTTTTTCTTAATTATTAATATGGCATCTTAGTTAAAGGTGTCTTGAGAAATAGAAAATCATTCCAACATTGGCATACATCTGAGGTATATCGTATGTGAAATATAATGCAAAAGCTTAGTGATATATTTGTTAAAATGGACACATTTTAAACTCAACATACAGTTTTATTCTAACAAATGCTTTGAAAATAATGAGGTTGATATTCAAAAGCCATTTAGGTGAATAACTGAAAAATCCATATGCGACATAAGGTAGGGGCAGGCCGGAGGTGGTGGGAGATTTTTCCGGAAGGAGCAGAGTTAGCCGCAAAAGTTACTGCATTTCTATAGTTATGTACTGCTTTTGTCATCCCTATGTGCTTGGAAGGATGGTATATTAGTAAGAAAATGTAATATTATTTTTAAATTGGCAGATTTTTTTTTCTCACAGGTGGTAAACATCCAAAGTACATTCCCCAATAGTCATTCATATGAGAGTAATCTGACATTGATCAGCGAGTCTGTGGAAGTCAATGATTCCAGAACATTCACCTGTCTTGCAGTTAACACCATTGGATCGTCAAATGCCTCAATAAGCTTGAAAGTTATAGGTAAATACATTTCTTAGCTTTTGTAAGAAACTTTGTTTCAGGGTTTTGTAGTCTCATAATGAAAGCAAATATTCATAAAATAAATTTGGCCGTTTTCTTAGGGGCAAATTTGGAGTGATTTGCACTAAAAGAAAAAGCTCACTTTCTTCAGAGGCAACACTCTGTGGTTACTGTTACTTTTTCTGCCAGATCAAGAACCTCGCTCCGTAAATTCTTATATACAGGACTCACTTCTGATATCCCAAGGAAAACAGTTACGCTTGACTTGTTTCTTCATCCACCATCTAGTTAAGACTCCCTTAATCTCTTAAATTATCCCACACTTCCTAGGTTCTGCCCTTATCCCAGAGAATTCACTACTCATCCTGTAGTTTGCAATGTCTTTCTGGAGCTCTTCCTCTGTAGAGAACTTCCCCGTGAAACTCCCAGTCCCTCTTGGAGCTTTCTCTCCTGTTCCTAATCCTTTCGGAAACCCTGTTATGCTTCTGAAGCAGGTTTTGTTTTTTTTTAACTTGTAGTCATGTTGCGCCTGGCCGACAGGATTTTCAAAAGGGCAACTCCATGAGGGAGTTTCTCTTTGAAACAAATTCCCATGGGACAGCAAGCTCCACAGGGACTATTATTCTTGTCCTGTCAGAAGGCAGTTTTCAGAAGCCAGTTGTCTGAATAAGTGGCTAGTTACCTGAGTAAAAGGGCGATATGAACACTGCCCACCATGCTGCAGATAAAAAGTGTCCTCCTTGATCCACGGCAGGCTCCTACTTTTACTCCCATTTTTATGAAGGCGTCCCAAGGGCAGAGTTTATAGCTGGGAGAGGCAGTAACATGTGTAGTTATGGCCGGGGTAAAGTCGACGCAGAAGAAAAACGGGGGCAAAACCCCTCGCATACTTTTTCCTTGGACATTTTCAAAGGGAAAGTCTGCTCATATTTTACCTTTGAAGATTGGCGCAAAATCTGTGGGCAAAAGCAGCTCAGGCTTTACAGCCGCCTGCGCAGTTGTGAAAGTTGTGTTTAATTTTAGAATGTGGTCAGTCATTGAACCGTAACCAGCTCTGCTGAGGAAACTAAGAACTGTAGCATTTCTTTACCAAATTGACATTGCATGTCAAGCTCTAGAAATACGCGCACATGCTAGTTATCACATTTTAATGCTAATTAGAGCATTATCTTCTAGGACAAAGTAACGAGTTAATGAAGAAAACTAACTTAACATTGCAAATAGCAATTTAAATAGTACTTTTATCAACGGAAGTATTATCAAATGATAGAGGGTTTTTTTTTGTTTTTTTTAAATTAGAAACCTAGGGGCCGATGCAGTACAGAACGCTCAGCCAAGCGCATTGTATAATCTGCAGTTGGATGCAATAAGGGAATTAGCGCCTCCACAATGTGCGTCCAACACGGAGTGAAACTAGTAGTGCTTATCACAATAAGGCTATTAGCTATTCACTCCGCATGTGAAAAGAAAATGTGCATCTAAGACATTTGTGCACTCAGAAATTAACACCTACCCGGGCTCCAGCATCAGGCCTGGGTCCAGGCCAAAGCCCTGGTGTCAGGACTGGACCTCCGGGCCAAGTCGCGGAGTCAGGCCAGGGTCTGGGCTCTGGGCTAGGGCAAGGCCCAGGACTCAGGACCTGGTCACAGTGTTGAGCCAAGGCCCAGTCTTTGGGACCCAGCCTCTGGGATTGGGTCTGGGATGAGGCCCCGGCGCCAAGACCCAGCTTCAAGGCTGGGTCAAGGGCATTGGGCCTGGGTCAGGGTTGTGGCCTAGGCTGAGGCCACGCTGTTGGGCCTGGGTCCAGGCTCTTGCCTAGGCCAAGGCTCAGGCTTCGGGACCTGGCCTCCAGGCTGAGTTGCGGCATCGGGCCTGGATCCGGGTTGAGGCCCTGGCATCGGGACCTGGCCTCCAGGCAAGGCCACGGTGTCGGGCCTGGGGCCAGGCCCTGGCCTAGGCCGAGGCCCAGGTTTCGGGACCTGGCCTTCGTTGGATATCCGATGGATCAGGTAATTTTTTTTTAATTTTCAGGGGCCTTGGCGTTGGCCCGGGCCTCCACTGAGACTCTGATGTAGTGCTCGGCCTAGGCCACAGCTCCTGCTTTGGGCGTTGGCCTATGCCCTAGACGAGGACCCGGCTTCCGGCTGAGGCCGAGGTGCTGACGTCGCACTTTGCATAGGCTGTGGCCCTTGCTTTGTGCCTTGGTTTATGCCCTAGGCAAGGCCCTGGCTTCCTAATCCCGATGCATTAGTTTAAAACAAATTGGTTTGTTTTATTCGGTGGGCCCCTTATTCAGTTCGGGGCCCCCCAAATTTAATGAATCGGCCTTGTATGATGCATGTTGCACTTTTGTTTTAATTCAATCAATCCAATCAATCAAATTTTGTTTTAAACAGGTTTTCCTCTCTGTGCTTCAGGGAACTGACATATGCAGACTGAGTTCAGTTTGAGTTCTACAGTCACGCAACAAAAAGCATTAAGAAAGCAAAGTAAACAGCCTTCGGTTTGTTGTTCTACAGAAAGCTGCCTCACACATTTCTTTTATTTATTGATTTGATTTATATTCCGCTTTTCAGGCACTTCAAAGTGCATTACATTCAGGTGCTGTAGGTTTGAGGTACCATGTCTCCCTCTCCCAATTTAGCTCAGCAGCAGCACAAAAGACAAGAAAAGGACCCCCAACTCACACGTGCACAAGCACGCACACATATTCCTTAGCCGGAGGCTTCTCTGCAAAGCCTTGTACATATGACATACACCCTCGGGTGCTTAGCTCAGTGAGGCAAACAAACCCCCCCAAAAAACCCCTCAGTTAGTTCCTGGTTCTTTACTCTTCAGCAGACTTTCACTGACAAATGCTGAAGATGTTGCCATGCCTTCAGCTTAGTTCAGTGAATCTGAAGGACCCTCCCCTGCCCCAAACAGTTGCTAAGCTTTAGTGCTTGGGCAGACTTTTCTCCATATATATATAGGCTGGGTGCTTCCACCCCCTCAGGCGCTGGGTTCAGTTCAACAAGGCAGTAAAGCAAAGCAGTTCTGTGCTTACCTCTATCAGTTTCTTTACTCACAAAACACATGCTTCCACTTTATCCAGTAGTTAAATCTTTACTAGCAGCTGACTGGACTTCTCACTCATTTACTTACCCTGCAGCCACTATCCCGTATCCTCTGGTTTTTTGTTTTTTTTACCTCACAGTAGGGGTGGGGAAGGAGTTCGGGCCTTCCCCCTCCAGTGGGCTCTGCCACCAAGGCCCTATACTCTTTCTGTGGCTTACTTGCTGTTTTGAACCTGCCGTGCGTCTTTGAGGGCTGGGAATAGGTTTCCCTTTCCTTCAGTAGGAATCTGGGCCACAATGGGATGTGTATTCTTTTACGAGAACATAACATTTATTAAATATTTATTTTTGTTACTATGTTATGCCTTGTATTGTATTTTTGTGCGTTTACCGCCTCAAGCTAATAAAAATGGGCGGTGTAAAATGTTGAGATGAATAGAAACCTTACAAAATCTGGCCACATGGCTGCCTTTGTTTTCCCTAGAAAAGCCAACATTTTATATTAACCCTTTTGCCATTTATTCTGGCAGCTCCAAGACCTTCTGTTGAATCAGTTGGCTATGGCACATTATTTATTTATATATTATTTCTTATATACCGCACAACAGATATCAGATCTGTTTAACAACTTTAAACAACAATTAGGGGTAGATTTTAAAAAAGTACGCCCCGCGCGTACTTTTGTTCACGCACCAGGCGCAAACAAGAGTACGCCGGATTTTAATAGATACGCACGTAGCCACACGTATCCTTTAAAATCCGGGGACGGTGCGCACAAGGCTGTGTAGAATCGGCAGCCTGCGCGCTCCGAGCCGCGCAGGCTGCCTCCGTTCCCTCCGAGGCCGCTCCGAAATCAGAGCAGCCTCGGAGGAAACTTTCCTTCCACCCCTCCGCACCTTCCCCTCCCTTCCCCTATCTAGCCCACCCCCCCAGCCCTAACTAAAACCCCCCCCCCCACCTTTGTTTGAAAAGTTACGCCTGCCCCAGCCGCGCAATTCCCCAGCCCAGGAGCAGTTTCGGAGGCCTCGGCCATGCCCCCGAAACACGCCCGGGACGGAACCATGCCCCGTGTCCCCACCCCCGGATGACGTGCCGCCGTGACACGCCCCTGACACGCCCCCCCCCCAGGAAAGCCCCGGGACTTACGCACATCCCGGGGCTTGTGCTCGCCACCGAGCCTATTCAATATAGGCTCGGCGCGTGCAGGGGGAACTTGGGGCATGTTTTCGGGGGGTACGCGCGTATCTTATGCGCGTACCCCTTTGAAAATCTGCCCCTAAGTTTATAGAACATGTTGCTACTACAGCTGCTGAGATGTTGTGTTTAATTTGAATATGTCATTGGCAAAAACCCTTCCACTAGCACCAACTAAACATTTTGGAGTGCTGTGGAAGGACTTGAGAATTCTGTTGAGAATTGTCCTGCGTGCTGATTTTTTTCCTTTCTCATTCTGGTTACCAGAGGTAGGATTCATCAACTTGTCTGCTGTGCCTAATGCAACAATAGAAGTAAATGCAGGAGAAAATCTGGTTTTGAGAGCAGATTATGAGGCATATCCAAAACCAGATGGATTGTGGACCTATATGAATGAAACCTTGCTGAACACATCAGATCATTATGTCAGAACACAAGAAGAGGAAGATCACAGGTAATAGGATAGTTATATAAATTTAATTCTATATACCGATTTCTTGGTTCCCTATTTTATTATAAAAGCTTAACATTATAGGGAAAATCTTTAAAACACTGTGCTCTGAAAGGCGTGGAGTATGTAGTATTGCATCAAGTGAGGATTCTAGTTGAATTTTTAACATAGCAAAATTAATGTGTTTTTTAAAATTGAATCAATAGAGGAATGCAACCAGAGGTCTGATTACGACAAACATTTTTGGTAGTAAAATTGGGCTACTGTGGTAGTTTCACCCTCCCAAAAACAAACATTTGTTTTTGGGAGGGTTTTTCCCCACAAATTTCAGTTTGTGGATTGCTTGATTCATTTCATTCATGTGAAAAAAGCTATCTGTCCTCATCTTCAGTTAGAAGAAGGCCACCTTATTTAATATTCAGTCCTGTTTGAAACACAAAATTACTGCTACATCTTGGGAAATCTACTGCCGAGTCAGGTGTTGGCAAAATGAGCGGTAGCAAAGGTATAGGAATTGAAACCAGAGGCGTAGTCAGACTTCCACTGGAGGGAATTTTAGAAGAGGTTTTAGGGAGAGTCACTTGAGGGAGGTTAGTGCTCTTTTTTTAAAAGAAAATTAGTGCTCAGAACACACAGTTCGGGTTTGGGCTTAGCCAGAAGTAAAAACAAGTTTAATCATGGTACGGTTAATGTTTGTTGTTTTTTTGGCCACAGCTTAATTTAGAATTTTTATTTTTTTGGTGGTTGAAGCTTGAATTTTAGAATTCTTGCTTGTCCACATCTTTGCTTTGCCTCGTACTGTGCACATGATAAGTGGAATTCCTATCTTGTTGGGGCTCTGCTTCCTGACAACCCTGAAACAATGGATAGCTGAGCTTGTTTTACGCTTCCAAAGCACCGCCTTGAATAGAAAAAATATGCATCCTATTCATCGTATTGCTACTTTATAAGGGTAGCAACATAGATATTTTGTGTATAGTATGCACTTTCAACAGTTTTAAAGGGATTCCTGAAAGGACTCTCTTGTTCCTGGTGCCTCTTAATCTAGAATGTAGGTATTACAATGTGTATTGCCTACCTCCCACCCTCCCAATATATATATATTTTTTTTTCTTTTAATGATTTATATATATATATATATATATATATATATATATATATATATATGATTTATATATATAAATCATTAAAAGAAAATTGAAAGAGTCAAAACAGTGCCAGTGTTTTCATGCTAGCTAAAGACAGATGTCATAGATGCCAAGAATTCTTCAAGATGAAGAATTCTTGCAAAAAAAAAAGTAAAATTATATTTTAATTATTCAGATATGTAAGTGAACTCCATCTGATCAGACTGAAAGGAACAGAAGGAGGATTTTATACATTTTATGTGTTCAATGATGATGCCTCCTCCATTCTCTCGTTTGAAGTCAATGTGAAAAGTAAGTAAATGGCTTTTTTTTTTTTTTTTTTGAAAAGAAAAATGCCAGGCATAAAAGCAGAAATATGCAGTTAAGTCAATTTAAATGTAAAGAAGGTGATTTTATAGCAGCTCTCATAGTGGTAAAGTCTGCATGCACATTGTACACTTAAGTTTGCTTTGAAAATCCTTGGGCAGTTGGCCAAGTATGTGCACAAATTACTTAACAGAAAATTACACCTGTAGTTTGTGCAGACTAACTTATGTGTGTATACTTTTTAAAATAAAAAGATTTTGACCCAGAATGCCTCTCCGCAACGCACTTAAAAAGTCCATGTAAAACAGAGCATGTGCCTGACTTATTTTTTCTAAATTCTTCTTACTAGGGATGTGCAGGGGAAAGAAATTAAATCTCATTATTTGGTTTGTTTTTGGGAGGGTTTTTTCCCACAAATTTCAGTTTGTGGATTGCTTGATTCATTTCATTCGTGTGAAAAAAAAGCAAATTAAGCAATAACCCCTCCCCCCCCCCCCCAAAAAAAAAAAACCAGCCAAAAAATGAAACTGAATCCTACCTCCCAGAAAAATGTCGGGTCCAGGTTCTTCACCACCACTTACCCGGTCTGGTGGGGATCTGCCGGCAAGGTCCAGGCTGAAGTCTCGGACATGCATAGGCCAAGGCGACCGTGGTAGTTCACTGCAGCCTCAGCCTACTCAAGGCTGAGGTTGAGGCGTAGGCTGGAGCCCCCAGACCCATGCCCAATGCTGCAGCCCAGCCCGGAGGCAGAGTCCCGATGCTGAAACCTCGATCCAGACCCAAGCTCAAAGCCACGACCCGACCCAGAGGCTGGGCCCTGACGCCGGGGCCCAGGCCCAGGGTCAGTCGCAGGCCTCGGACCTCCAAGCCCGGGAGCTCATCTTCGGAACTTCTTGCTTCGGCTCTTCAATGATGGCATCCGCTGGGGTCACACCGGAGTTAATTAAACTCACCCCTGCGGACGATGCCATTTTGATGTACGGTAGTCATGCGCCGGGACCCGGCCTCTGGGTCAGGCTGCAGCGTTGGTCCAGAACAGGTCTCAAAATAAATTCTGCCAAAAAGGACACAATTCCTTAAAAATCTCTTCTTCTTCCTTCAGGGACAGTGTGTCCAGGTCCTGTAAGGACACCTGAGAAACTAAAGCCCCCAACCCACTGAATAGGCCTTGGGGGACCCAAAAATAGTTTATTTATTTATACCTTTTCTATACCGAAGTTCAAATAACAGAGTTAATAGTCACTCCGGTTTACATTGCAACCATAAAAAACAGTGACAAAGTTGTCTTACATAGAACAGGGGGAGAGAAAAACTTGGATACAGCTTAAGCATGGGGAGTAACGTGTCCTAAACTGGTAAGAACTGATAAGAGTTGGCTTTTTTGGGGTAACAAGGTATTCCGAGGGAGGGGGTAGGAATGAGGGATTGGAAGGGGGTTGGAAGGTGGGGGGGGGGAGGGTAGCGGAGGGTTACCATAGATTTAATGAAACTAATATACATAAATTAAATAGCTTAGGCAGCGGAAGAAAAAGTGCTTAGGCATCTGAGCTTAGGAAAAGAAGGTCCGTGGAGGATGAGGCAAGGACGAGTGTTATGGGAAGGCTTGTCTGAATAGTAGTTCACTATCTCTCTCTCTCTCCTCTCCTCTCCCTCCTCCCCCGTCCCCCACAAAACAAAACTACAACCTCAGCTTTACACGTGTACTGTGCACATTTATGTAGGATGGCTGATCAAGCTGAAAAAATGAGTCCTTAAGAATTGGTGGAATTCACCCCTTAGACTTAACCAAGGGCAATCTGCTCAGTAAGGGATCAGCGCATTCCTTACACACGTAGGTCATGCTCCTGGATGAGGTTACCCGGACTGATTGGAGCTATTCCTGGGGGCAGAGTATGGAGTACGGTTTGGGCTTAGGCAGATACTTTGTAAAGTTTGATGGCATGCACCTAAAATTTCAGGAAAATTGTTTGCAAACTAAATTGCAGATGTAACATTTGTGGGGTTAGATTTGGTGGGATAATTTTCAGAGTGTACCTACTCTCGTAAATTCATTTTGAAAACTGGCATATTTGTGTATGTATAGCATAAGATATGCTGGAGGTTTGAAAATTACCCTGAAAAAGACAATTATTTAAGATTCTGAGAAATGAAAATTACAATTTTAGATTTCATTTGACATGTGCAAGGATACTGTATTGAAAATTCAGTATCAATATTCAGAACATCTTGTTTAAAACTAAAAAAATGTTCCATCTTCCTGGTGTTGGCCAAGAAACATTTCTGCAAGATTGTGTTTCTTATAATTTATTTGAAGGTCTGTTCATTATTGGTTTTTGTTTTTATTATGTAAGCCAACATAGTTACCAGATTAGAACAAGTTGCATTTTATACTGTGAGTTATAAATATTTTAAATAACAAAATAAACATCTGAAGTGGATACAGTCTGACTTTTAGACCAAAACAATTTAGATTTCATTTTTGGAAGACAATTGTTAAAATTCAATCCCTAACCAGCTCTTAGAGTAGACTTTTTTTCTGATGGAAGATTTATATTAGCCTCAGGTGTTTGAATGAGATTTAAACCTTATTCCTTTTGGAATCTAAAGACCTTCAATCATACTTCTTACAAAGTTAAATACCAGACATATAGAGGCCTATATTAAAAAATAACAAACCCTAAGGCCTACATTCATCATTTTACTATAAATATAGCAAAATGATGAGCCATGGCCAGGAAAGGGCAGGGGGACGATAGTGTGCACCTGGCCTCACGGTGGTGGTGCGTTTTTTGCCCGCGGCATGAACTATCACCTCCGTACCACCAGTGGGAAAGGTGTAGTTATTTCTGGCGCTACAGCCGGTGATAATGTCTAAAACATTATCGCCCACAGTAGTACCGGAATCAACATTTTTCTAACCCCCACCCTAACCCCGCTCCTTTCCCTCCTTTAGGCCTGGATTTTCTATCTTTGCAAATGTTTGTGAATTGCGCATAAACGGGGAGGGGGGGGGAGCGGGGAGGCGGGCCTGCGAAAGCCGGCAGCGATCGCACCAACGCGGTGTTATCGCTGTCGGCTTTCGCGCCCAATAGCACCACCTTTTCGCGTGCGATAGGGATAGAAAATGACCCCCCCTTTAAATCTTAACATCACGATGCGGTTCGCATCACATGCGTTAAGGCGTTATCACGTGCGATAATGCCCTAATGCACTCGATAACAGCCCAGCGCATTTTATTGAATGACCCTGTTAAATTGATAACTTGTCTGACTAAAGTTAGCCAGAGAAGTTATCCTGGATATTCAGTGGGATAAATGTCCTGCTGAATGTCCACAAATAAGGTTATCCAAGTACCTTTAGCTAATCTTTAAACCTAATCAGCTGTCATTGAATATCACTGGTTAGGTTTAAAATCACAAAGTCATTGCACTACTTGGACTGGGATAGAAGAGTGAACCAGGAAAACAAAGGAGGTTTTGTCTTAGCATGAGCCAGATGGAAAAGCATTCTATGTGAGGGGATGGCTCTTTACCCTATCCCTGATCTAGAAACTTACTTTCTCTGTCTAGAATGGAATTTTGTTCCGTGCAAAACTTCCTTCTAACATTCTCCCTTTTAAACTGCACTCGGCTCCAGAGTAATATTCTTACAACCCATCCTGGAGGCACCCGTATAGTTTTGCCATCTTTTAAGCCAAAACAATAATTAGAAGAGCTGCCTCAGCCACATCCTGTATTTTTTCTTTTCACGTGCGATTCTTAGTCAATTATCAGTTTTCATACATTCTCATTTGTTGTGAAATGTATAAAAAGGTGACCTGCTATCTGTTGGAAGAGGAGAGGAGCTGAGGCACTGAGGTACAGCAGAGAAGGTAAACAGCTCTTTTAGCTACAGAGTACCAGTGGCCAAATGTATTACTTCATGCTACTTAGTGTTAGAAAACGTATTCTTTTTCTTGGTAACAATATTAATACTGGTTGATAATGTAAATAAATAATTTGTTTCTTTCTAGAAAATCTCAGTTCCCACACACTCTTTACTCCTTTACTGATTGGCTTTGCAGTAACAGCAGGATTGATGGGATTTGCAGTTGCAGTACTCATGTATAAATACCTACAGGTACAGCCATGCAGTATCACTTTTGGGTTGTTTTTATTTAATTAACTCAGCATGCTTTCTTGACCAGTGAAAACGGGGTATAAAGTTTTATTTTTTATTTCTTAGAAACCAAAGTATGAAATCCAATGGAAGGTTGTTGAGGAAATCAATGGAAACAACTATGTTTATATAGACCCGACCCAGCTTCCTTATGATCAAAAATGGGAATTTCCAAGAGACAGATTGTGCTTTGGTTAGTTTATAACATTTTTCTCTTGTGACATATTCTTGCCAAAGACTGTGTTCATGACTTACCTTTCATTTACCTTCAGTTTAATATCTTTTCACAGTTTAGTGAATTTGAGAAGGGTTTGTCTTTCTTCAGTTTTGTGCTTTGTCCAAAAAGAGACTTTGCTTTCATGAGAGATGAGGTCGCCATGTTCAGCAAAAGGGCACATTGATAAAATGTGCTCTCCACATCATATTTCCCTAAATTCACTGGCACAGATTGGTTCACAATTCCATTCTTCCATGATATTCGTTCAGTGTGTAAATAAGAGCAACACAGTATTGTTAACTTCCTGCTAAAATATTCTACAACTATAATAATATTTATTAATTTTGCTTTCAATCAAATATTGTCTACTTATGCAAATACAAATTGTTCCTGCTGAACTAGTCTGAGGCCTAGATTTTCTAACCTACCGCAGCGTCGTGAATCATGCAGTACCGGGGGGCGGGGGGATTGAAGCGGGGGCGGGCTTTCGCACCCAATAGAGCCATCGTAAAAGGTGGTACTATTGGGCGTGAAACAGGCAACGAAAAGACTCCTAACCTTTTCACCGTCCACGCTGTCTTCGCGGCGTCCGCCCCAGTGCCACCCCGACTCCTCCTGTTCCGGTCTTGATGCCGCCCCTTTTTAGTGATCGCACGCAAAAAGTCACTTTTCGCGTGCAATCGCTTTGAAAAATGCCCCCCCTTAATTTGGGAGGATCTATATGTTAAAATTGTTGAGGCTGATATTCAAAGTGGCACTTAGCCGGATTACTACTACTTATCCGACTAAGTGGCACCACTGAATATCGGCCACTTAGCCGGCTAACCCCTAGATTCATCAAAATGCATTAATAACCTCTGACTGTACATGTAAAACTGCCCCCAAAACTAGGTGCAGTTTTACATGTACAGGCTGCCTCCAAAACCTCACCCTGAGTCTTTAGTTGCTCCTCCTACAGTGATATAAAAAGTTGACTAATATGTGTGCCTCCCTATAGGCTCCCTCTCCCTCTCCTGCTCAAAATGGGATTTGTGATTTTTAGCGCAAATCCCATTTCAGGCATATGGCACAGCATAACGACAGGAAAAAAGGTGTAGTTATTTCTGGCACTAAAACCCGTGATAACTTGTGTTACGCTATTGCATGCATTTCTAAGCACCCCTCAATTTAATCTGCCCTAACTCCACTCAAACTCCTCCCATTCAGGAAAAATTTTAAAATTTGCATACTCCCCTTGCAATCCATTATTTATTGTGGGTGTACGTTATCACAGGTGTTAGGGCCTTCGATAAGGCCATAACGCAATTTGATAAATGACCCTGTATGGGCCTTATTTGCTAAGCATTTTTCCCATAGAGATAAAATGACAGAAAAGCCATAATAAATCAGGTTGTATGGATAATTACTAATTTTTTTCCCATAGACGCAGCAGAAGAATAAAAAGCCTTTGTAAATTAGGCCTTATGTTTATTGATAGCTTATTGGTGTTTGATTCCAGTTTCAAAGAATCAACAGTATGTTTGAACAGTATCATGCCATTCTGGATAAATCACGTTCCATATCTTTGTCAGTATTTTAACTGTATTTAGTAAAAGTATAAACTGATATTTTTCAAAGTCATGTTCGAATGAAAAATCAGTAACAATGTTGACCTTTTTTGCATATAATTTGAGAAGCATATAATGCAGAGTTCTAAACATATGAAGAAAGAGCCTATGAGATGCAAAAAACTAAACTAAGATCATCTAATTTCATAGCCTACATTTTTTATCTTATAAGACTGCCCAAAATGGTTTAAAGCCTTAGAAATACATTTCATAAATATAAATTCATTTCATAAATACAAACATATCATTACAAAATGCATAAATATAAATTAATACACATTTTAAAATAATAATATTGAACAATAATAAAACACTAACACCAACTAAATCCCACTTTCTACTCTTATTAGGGAATGGATAGGTGGGACACAAGTTATACAAATAATTAACGAAATTAAAATCTAAACCTCAATAACCAAGACAGACAAACAGAACCCATAAAACACCCTAACTCATGAGATTCCCCCAATCTATGATACCTCCCTAAAAAGAACAGCTTAAACAATGCTAAACCTTCTCTAAGGAATTCCCCAAGGGGCGGCCCTCTTTGAGAAGCCCCTTCAAAAATGTCTCTTACCTGCAGTAAGTCACCTCTTCAGGATGTCCCACAGTGACATCAGCAAGAGGGCAGGGCCTCAGCATCCTGGCAGCATAAACAGCCTGGAAATAAGCAGCATAGGCAGGTCTTACCAGGTTGAATCTTCACTTTCCCTCTCTGTATGATAGTGTCCAACCTGACACATCTCCATAAATAGCTCATGCTGGATAAATTTAATTCTGATCCAATGAAAATATTTTAGTCTTCAAAGAATCCACTTGAGTAGCATGCATTTCTCCTTTGCCTTCTCAAATGACCAAACATTACTAATTGAGAAGGAAAGTTAGATATAATCACCACAATAGGTAATGTTTTGTGTTCAGAGATGAAACAAATATATGATATGTAGCACAAGGAACAATATCATTCTATTTTATTTTAGGTAAAATTCTTGGTGCCGGAGCTTTTGGAAAAGTTGTGGAGGCTACTGCATATGGTCTGTTTAAATCTGACTCTGCATTGACAGTAGCAGTTAAAATGCTCAAATGTAAGTTGTTCTTAATGGATTTAAATATTTCATATATTCTGCTCTGCACCACTTGCTATGTTTAACATATATTTCAATTTCAGCGAGCGCTCATGCAACTGAAAGAGAAGCCCTCATGTCTGAACTTAAGGTCTTGAGTTACCTCGGGCATCATATGAACATTGTGAATCTTCTTGGAGCCTGTACTATTGGAGGTAAACATTTTAAAAATATTATTTTTTGTTAGCTTTTTGTTAAATTGAAAACAAATTCTTGTTGCTTTTTACCCTACTTTCTGAAGGACAAGAAGGCTTATGAGATCACTTTGTGTCTGTCCTCCTAATAACTTTTTTATTTGGTGACCTATGCACACCGGATTATCAGCATGCAATTAGGGGAATATGAACAACTGATAGGGGTGGCTTTTTTTTTTTTTTTTTTCAGATTCACACATATATGTGGACTGCAAACATGCATGTGCCTGCATCCCAGAAAATAGGTATTCCAGTTCTGGGTGGAATTTATGGTGTTCTAAACACATTGGGGTAGATTTTAAAAGGACCACACGCAGCATACATCTGCGCGCGCTACCCGGCGAGCACACATGTACGCCTGATTTTATAACTTGTGCACGGAGAAGAAAAACCGAAGCATGTAGCACACAGCTGGGCAGACCATAAACAATTTTCATTATCAGCGAGCACAGCTGACCACACCAAAGCTATTTATGGGCTAATCAAAGCAGATTTCATTTGCATATAACTATGTTCTCCTGAAAATCCCTGAAGAAGGAGTTTCATACTCCGAAACCCTGCAGCGTTGGAGGATCAACTTCAGGACCATATTAAGGAGATAAGTGCACACTTAGTTTTTGGGTACTTGCCAGGTTCCTATGACCTGGATTGGCCACTGTTGGAAACAGGATGCTGGGCTTGATGGACCCTTGGTCTGACCCAGTATGGCATTTTCTTATGTTCTTATGTTCATTACATACCCTTTAATTGTGCACAACTTTGAGACATTGAACAGTTACAGCTAAGACAGCCACAGCCAAGATAATGAAAAGAGTGACCGATGATTAAACTGGTCCTTGTGCTTTAAGGCTTCACCAATAAGCCATTTGCACCAGAGATACCAGGTCCTCGGGCTTTAAAGGCTTCACTAAATAAGTCTTTTAGCACCAGAGACACTATATGATGGTCACTTTCAATTTTCATTAAGTGATATAATAAGAGCCTTTTACTATAGCAGAATATTTATTTCACTGATGCAATTAATAGCAGTGGCTATTCCCTAAGTAAACTTGATTAATAGCAGTTAATGGACTTCTTCTCCAAGAACTTATTCAAACCTTTTTTGAACCCAGCTACACTAACTGCACTAACCACATCCTTTGGCAACAAATTCCAGAGCTTAATTGTGCGTTTAGTGAAAGAATTTTCTCCGATTAGTCTTAAATGAGCTACTTGCTAACTTCATGGAATGCCCCCTAGTCCTTCTATTATCCGAAAGTGTAAATAACTGATTCACATCTACTCATTCAAGACCACTTATGATCTTAAAGACCTCTATCATATCCCCCTCAGCCGTCTCATCTCCAAGCTGAACATCCCTAACCTCTTCAGCCTTTCCTCATAGGGGAGCTGTTCGATCCCCGTTATCATTTTGGTTGCCCTTCTCTGTAAAGATGTGAATCGTTTTTCTGACGATTGAAAATATCGGATGATATTTTCAAACTCGTCAAATAACAGGGGTCCCCGAAAGCAATAGGAAAACACCACAACATTTTTTGTGGGGTTCTCTTATCGTTTTGGGGGGGGAGGGAAGAAAGGGCACTCAAAATCAACCCCCAAACCCACCCCGACCCTGTAAATCTCATTATTTAGAATTCTCCACCCTCCCAACCCCCCAAAACTTTTCTAAAGTACCTGATGGTCCAGCAGGGGTCCCAGGAGCGATCTCTCACTCTCAGGCCGTCGGTTGCCACTAATCAAAATGGCGCCGATGGCCCTTTGCCCTTACCATGTGACAGGGGCTATCGGAGCAATGGATGGCCCGCGCCATTTTTAAAGATGGCGCCGCGCTTAACCTTTTTAAAATCCGGCCCATTGCATTTCTAGGAAAGGTAACTTTCAAAACTGCTTCCTTGTGCCCATTTATATATGGTCATACACAAAGTTGCTACTTTATTTTATAACCTGCATGGATACAGTATGTACAAATTGTAAAATAAGAGTATATATACTTGCACAAATGTGTGCATATGTAAAAACCACGAGCCACACCCGTTTGGACTTATCTGGAAAAGTAGTGTCATTTATCCAGATAAGTTCCAATTTATTAAGGCTAAGTAGTAGCACTTAGCCAGATAATTCTGAAAAGCATTATTTGTCCATCCAAGTAGCCCTTTTCAGACTTATCTGGGCATATAAGATAGCTGGATAAGTAAAAAAAAAAAAAATGCTAGTTATCCGAATAAGTTCAAATCTGTCCATCTAAGTAGTGGCAAAGGATTTAGCCAGATAAGTGTGCGCCAATGATATAATTGCATATTCATACTTCCAGTTTTAAAGGGATATATGAGTAGATGTTACACATGTTATCTAAATTCATTTACCCCCCCTCCCCCCTAAGTTAGGTTTTACACATGTAAATTAGAGGATTTTGTTAGAAACGTTGCAGCAATGAAACTAGTTTTACCAATTAGTCTACCAGTTTACCCAGTGCATCTGCAACTTATGAAGACCCTTCTGGCTCTTCAGCTTGAAGTCCCCCATTTCACTCAAACCCCCTATCCAGTCATTTTTTTCACTTTAAAATGTTTACGATCACTTACGCCAGATAATGATCAGGTGTAAATATACACAAGTAAAAGACTTCATTTTGGCAGGTTGTAAAAGAGCAACTTATTTGCATAAATGTTGGCCCCTTCCCCAAATGCTCCTGGCCTTCTCCTTTTTAACATACTCAGCTTTACTCACAGACCCTGATTTATATGTGTATGTTGCAGTTTTTAAAAAAGCATGTACTCGCGTACATGTTGTTTTACGCATGCAGATTTTGAGAATTCATCTTTAAATGTGTATATGCACTTTTACCATACACAAAAAAATGAAAGAAACCTATGCCTGAGCCATGCTGCATGAGAATAGGACCTCATTGTTGGAACAAGACAGCTAAATGCTTATACAGAGACAAGGTTGCATTGCCTGTCACAGAAATGTCCTTACCTGGACCATTAAATATTTTTCTTTTCTTTCCTATATTTGTAATGAGCAAGAATGTTGCAGAGGTGTTTATTCACATTAGTGTCTTAAGACATGATAGATTAGTCTAGGTGGCAGATGGTCTATAACTATTTTGCATTAGTGGATCATGCCAGGAAAACCCAAATCCAAGTAATTTGATATAGTTCATTTGCCACTGTCATTTCTCTCTTGTAGAGAATGGTACATTTTATAAGTATGTATTTTATGCATACTAAAATACGATTCATCAAGGAACCTTGTCTTTAACCCATACAGAGCATTAACAGCAAGTACTCTGCCCAGTGTTTTTTTTCTGGGAAAAAAGATGTCGCTACTCATATTGAGGATGCATGTTTCCTTTTTTGAGGAGCCACAGGCAAATCAAGCAGGTGGAGGAAGAAGATGTTGGTACTCAGTACCGGCAAGTACCCCTTGAAAAAAGCCCTAACCCAACCCATCAAGGATTAGAAACATATAAAACTATGGTGGGATAAATATTGCAACCTTAATGTCTATGTAAATTAACCAGATAATCTGGCCATGCTGCAGAATATCCCATTAGAAATTGCTACTTACGTTATATTCAGCTTAGTTTAGACCTGCTGTTGAGCAGGTCTAACTTATCGGTTAACTTAAGAGTATTGGCACTTATCCAGCTAAGTTAACTGGATAAGTAGCTCTTCCCCAATCTGCCCATTGTCCGCCCGTAAGATATCTGGCTAACTACTTAGCCAGATAAGTACTTACTTACCCAGCTATGTTCAGCTGTTGCCACTTAGCCAGATGCAATAAGTAATTAGGGATGTGAATTGTATTTCTGACGATTGAAAATATCGTACGATATTTTCAAAATCGTCAGAAATCAGGGGCTCCCCGAAACTGATAGAAAAACCCTACGAAATTGTTCGTGGGGTTCTCTTATCGTTTTTTGGGGGGGGGGCGGGAAAAACGGCACACATAAACAAGCCCTAAACCCACCCTGATCTTTTAAAACTGCTCCCTTAGGTTCCGCCACCCTCCCGCCCCCCCCCCCAAAAAAAAACGTTTTAAAATTACCTGGTGGTCCAGTGGAGGTCCCGGGAGCGATCTCCCGCTCTCGGGCCATTAGCTGCCACTAATAAAATGGCGCCGATGGCCCTTTGCCCTTACCATGTGACAGGGTATCCGTGCCATTGGCTGGCCCCTGTCACATGGTAGGAGTAATGGATGGCCGGCGCCATCTTTAAAAATGGCGCGGGCCATCCGATTCCAGTTCCGATTCACATCTCTAATAAGTATTTATCTGGTTAAGTGGTGACAGCTGAACATAGTTGGATATTCAGCAGGCACCACTTAGTCAGTTAAAGTCGTTACTTATTCGGCTAAGTGGCTTTGAATATTGTCCTCGGTGTGATCAGACCTTGAGTATTGTGTACAATTCTGGTTGCCCCATCTCAAGGAAAATATAGGAGAACAAGAAAGGTGCAGAGAAGGACAAAAAATGATAAAGGGGGTTGAAGAAAGTTGAAATAAATTAGGGCTTTACTGCATAGAGAAGAGGTGACTAAGAGAGGAAATGATAGAGGTTCATAAAATGATGAATGGGATGGAGCAGGTAAATAGGATTATTTCACCCTTCCAAATACTACTAGGACTAGGAGACACACTATGAAACTTACTGATAGTAGGTTTAAACCATTTTAAGCCATTGGTCTGACCCAACATGGCATTTCTTTTTGTTCTTCTGATTATTGCTATTTTAAACTAAAATTGGTTTAAGGTCTTTATTTCATTATAATTTTCTAAGGGAAGTGGCTGCCACTGACCAGTTGTTAAATTCAGAAACTCAGCATTCCTAGGGGATTAACACCCTATAGTTCAACCAATCAAATTAATCTGACTGCACAATGTGTTTATTTTATACTTTATACTTCAAGATCTAGCATATACTAGTTTGAATTCTGCCTTGAGCAATTCCACTTCATTTTGCATTTAATCCTACAGTGCAACTTGTGTCATACTGTTAAGAGCGTTGAACTGTGTTGTATACAGAAGTAAATCAGACAGATTAAAGTTTGAAATTTTACTGAAATATTTGGAAATAACTCTTCTGTGGAAGTGAGGAAAACTAAATAGAGCTATGGGAACCTGAGACATCCAGTAGAGAATAACAAATGCACTTTTCTGACTCCTTGTTTGTTTAATCTTTAATAAAATATTTCTAAATTGAATATTAAATGTTATTTTAAATATAACCTGACAACAGGATAAGCATTAAACATATTGTGCCTGAAGTACAAAGCAGAACTGTGATTAACCTATAGGCACTAGTCAGATCAGGAGCTGCACCATTTCTGGTAGCTCATCCTGATGCCTGATACTAAAGGGGTTTGGCGCTTTCTAATAGGAAGAGAAGATAAATATCTGTGCAAATCCATGTTGCATGAATGTAGTACATAATCAGGCTTAGAAATAGAAGGCTTTCTAATTTGGATAGGGAATGGCCTAGTGGTTGGAGTAGCAGGTTAAAAACCAAGGAATCTCATGGTTCAAATCCTACCTTGGTCATTGACATTCCTTGTGACCTGAAGCAACTCACTGTAACTCCCATTGCCTCTGGTACTCACAAAGCCCTTCTAGGTAGGGACATATCATACCTGAATAATTATCAACATTGTACAGCATGGGTGCATGTCCAGTTGCATGATACAAATAAGTGTTATTATAATTTTCAGGTCCTACCCTAGTTATCACAGAATACTGCTGCTACGGAGATCTCCTGAATTATCTGAGGAGAAAACGTGATTCATTTATTTGCCCAAAGCTTGAGGATCATGTGGAGCTGGCACTTTACAAGAATCTTCTATATTCAAAAGAGTTTGTCTGGTAAGGACTATAGAGATTATGTAGAAGATGTCGGGAGAAAAGAGCCACTTGGTAGAAATGGTACAGGTTCAGGCCATAATTAGAGCTCGCTTTGCATACCTCAGAGTTATTTGTCAGCGTAGTGCTGGGGTCCTGAAACTCGGTCCTCGAGGGCTGCAACCCAGTCAAGTTTTCAGGATTTTCATAATGAACAGGCATAAGACCTGTTTGCAAACACTGAGAGCTCATGCCTGTTCATTGTGTAAAACCCAAAAACCCGACTGGGCTGTGACCCTCAAGGTCCAAATGTTGGGGGAGACCACTGGCTTTGTATATTCCTTCATAATTCAAGGGATCACTTATTATGCCATGATATTTTATCGTGGGAGGGGACAAACACCATAGTGGGGTCATTCCTGCAATATTTTTCCCCGCCCACGAAAAATATTGCAGTGGCTTCTCTGCGATGCTTTTTCTCATGAAAAAAACTCAATGACAAAAATATCGTGGGGAAACGGGAAAACGCACATTAAAGGGCTACCAGTGGCCCTAAAGCAACCCCCCTGACAAATTCAAATCCTCCCGGGGGTGTGAGTAGTTCCCCCCCCCCCCCCCCCCAGCCTGCTGCCTCTAGAGGTGGCCAAGAATAAAACAAAAAATAAAATCAAATAGAAAATAGTTGCATGGTGTTGCCCTGCTCCTTTCTGCCGACCCCTCCTCTTTCATAATAAATTTTTCCCAGATTCAAAAATCAAGCCCTGTGCTCCCAGTAGCAACACTCCCCCACCACCTCTCACACGATGGGGCAGCGGCGACTGGCCCGGCGCCTAAAGGGCACTCTGGGTCCCCACTGGACAACCAGGGTGACTTTCTGAGGTAAGGTGGGGCCGGGGGTGGGGGGCCCACCAGACCACCAGGGATTATGTTGTAGGTAAGAGATGGTCCAAGAGTGGGGGGAGGGCAGGGTCTGACTTTTGATTCGAGGAGAAATCTAATGAAAAGGGAGGGGGCGGGGGCAAGGAGGGGAGAAATTGTGCAACCTCCGTGCGGCAACAAGATCGAGCTTCTCCCAGTTCTCTCCCAGTCCGCTCCAATTAAGGAGCGGACTGGGAGGGAACCTTTCAACCCACCTAACTGACCTTCTCCCCCCCCCCCTTTTCCCCTCTCCTCCCCTCCCCCATCCTTTCTAACCCCAAATTTTTTATTTTACCTCTCGCTCCTTTTTAGGAGCAGTAGCAACTTGTGCGCGCTGGCAGGCTGCCGACGTGCGCTTCCCCGGCACAGCAGCAAATGGCTGCTGTACCGGCTGCCTCCAGCCCCGCCCCGCCCCGGACCGCCCCTTTCTCTGGGCCCGGCAATTCTGCGTGTAACGGGGGTTACGTGCGTGGCCAAGTCCCCTTGAAAATGCGCACACTGCACGCAAGGCCCGGCCACGCGCGTAACCCCCGGGCCGTTTTAAAATTCGGCCAGTTGTGTCATGTATTCATTACCTAATTTCTCATTTCAGGATTTTACCATATCATATCATTTTCTGAGGAAGTTAAAAATCTAGGTTTTCATTTTCTTTTCAGTCTCAAATAAAATCATTCATAAGAAATGGTTTCTTTAAGCTGAAAACTAAAATGTGTCTTAGAGAGACAGGATTTCAGATCAGAAATTCAAGCATTTAATATGCCTACAATCGATGACCTTGATGCCTTATATATTGGTCTGCCGAGCTGTTTTCTGAGAGCTTTGCAGCTGCTCTAAAATGCGGTGGCCAGATTAGTTACTGGATAGTTGTCTGGCTCCCTAAAGAACAATGCATAAAGTTCAAAATTCTGGTACTGACCTTATGTCTATTATATGACAATCATAGTCCTGCCTACCTAAATGGTACAAGCCAGCTCGTGCTTTACAGTAAGCAAATTCTCACTTATTGCCTGTCCCTGGAGTCTGAGGAGGTATGACTGAAGGAAACTTGTAGGCAGGTTTTTTACAGAATAGCCCCAATATTGTGGAATACCCAACCACTATTTTTATATCAAATTGAAGTCCTAAAATTATTTAGAAAATGATAAAGACATATCTTTTTCAGGAAGCATTATTGACCTGATTGGATGTTTTAAATATAGCTCATGGGTATTTCCTGGTATCTTTTTGAGAGTAAGTTTAAAGATTGTCATATTTTTTTGAAGCAAGTTTGCTATAAATGTTATGTCTTGTAAATCAGATTTATCTGTCCTATATTTTTTTTATGATTTTACAGCTTGTAATCCGTGCAGAACATTTTGGAAATTGGGCAGAATATAAATAGCTGTAATGAATAATAAATAAATAAATAAATCCTTACTTGGCTGTAACAGCAGGAAAAGGCTAATGCCTGTTTTAAGATCATTATACTAGCTACCTATTAGCTACAGAATCTATTTCTGTTCGACCTTTAAGGTATTAGAGGATTGAATTCAGGACATCCATAAGATAAATTAAATTGCTATTCTCCCACTCAGGCCTTTTGATTTTCACAGGCCTCACAGTTAGTAAAACAGCCTCTGAAGGAAGCCAGACTAATGGCTACAAGGCACATTTGTGAAACAAACTACTTATTGAGACCAGAGTAAGATCAGATTACTCATATTTTAGAATGTTAGTTAAGATTACCCTATTTAGGGAGGCAATTGGCTGTTAACATTCAGTTTACAGTGGGTCTAGTGATTTGTTAATCTGATGCAGCATTAAAGAGGATACTGAGAATTTGCAGTGTTTTGATAATGAATGTGGTTCTAAGTTTTCTGGGTTGACTTTTGAGGTAGGAAAATGTGGTAGTAGATTGACATGGCCCAGGTCTATCTTTGGGAGTGGCGGACTTTAGGAGAGGATGTTACGTTGTCTGGCTTTTACATGTGTCTTTAGTTTTTGATTTATTCTGTACGGTTGGTTGGTGTTTTTGTTTTGCATTTATGAGAGTAATTTTATGGTGTTTTAGGAGGGTAATTTTAGACTTCTGTGGGTAGTGATATGGTCTGTGTGTAATTTGTACACACACAGGGGCAGATTTTATAACTTGCGCGCATGGCCTACATTTGTGTGCGCTACCCGATGCACACAAATGTACGCTCAATTTTATAACATGCGCGCGCAGCCGTGCGCAGGTTATAAAATCTGGGGTCAGCGCACGCAAGGGGGTGCACACTTGTGCACCTTGCGCGCGCCGAGCCCTAGGGGAGCCTCAATGGCTTTTGCCGTTCCCTCCAAGGCCGTTCCCCGTTCCCTCCAAGGCCATTCCCCCCCACCTTCCCCTCCCTTCCCCTATCAAACCCACCTCCCAGCCCTACCTAAATCCCCTCCCTACCTTTATTTCAGGAGTTAAGCCTGCCTGGCCTGGCAGGCATAACTTGCGCGCGCCGGCCAGCTGCCGGCGCGCCATCCCCCGGCACGGCCACTGAGCCGGAGGACTCAGGACCGCCCCCAGACCAGCACCCGCCCCTTTTTCAAAGCCCCGGGACATACCTGTGTCCCGGGGCTTGCGCGCGTCGCCGAGCCTATGCAAAATAGGCTCGGCTCACGAGGGACAGGTTTTCGGGGTTACGCGCATAAGCAGCATTTTGAAAGCAAACTTATATGCATATGCATACATTTGCTTTGAAAATGTTCAGGTAATTGGTCCAGTTTTCACATAGATTAACTCGTATAAAGTTACAGCTTGTCTTTGGAAGGTATAATTTATGTGAGCTACACATACAGCAGTAAATTTTCAAAGAGATTTTCATGTAAAAATAGCATACACGAGGGAAAGTAGCATGTACTCACAGATATGCTATTTTATAACCATCAAGAGTGCACGCATATTTCCAGTATGACGCGTACATTTTATTGGTGGGAAAAAAGAGGCAGGCTGGGGCATTCCAGGGTGGGATTCAGAATTCGCACAGTAGTTACTATTTTGTTAGAGACATAGGTGTATAGATTAGCAAACATATTTGTGCCAGTTAAACCAGACTTGCCTGTTTTCTGCAGTTTTTAGGTGCGAGGTCTGGGTGAACTGGTGAGGGTTCAGGGTGAAGTGCTAGAGGATCTAGGTGAACAGGAGATAGACTGGGAGAACTGACAGAGGTATCAATGAACTGATAATTCAGCAAGTAACTATTTTCAAAATGGTATTCACACATACTTTATAAAATACCTGCCTTCATGTATAAATCGGGGTTATTATGCATACATATTTGTGTACAGCTAGAATATACGTGTGTATATTTATTAAATGATTGGAGAAAGTATGTGTTTTCTTGGATTGGAAATATTTGCACGTACTGAAGCATACATACAGTAGCAAACATAAAATACTAGCATAAATATCCATGTGTCCATTTATGCATAGAAATGCTGTCCCTCAGGAGCCTAATTTTCAAATCTATTTGAGGGACAATATTTGTGTATGTAAGTGGACATGCGGAGATTTATGCTAATATTTACAATATTATGCTTTGTTGTTGCATGAAATCCGACCCTGTTACAGGATTTGCATATTGCATATAAAGCAGCTAATGCATAGTAAATTCTATGCAAATAAAATAATGCACATAACTTAGAAATTTTTCAGTTTTTGTGAAAACATTATTCTAGCACGGGAGCATTGGGAACCTACAGATGCATTATGATATTCTCTGTTTTATTCCCCATTCCTTTCCTAATAATCCCTAGCATTGTATCACCATCCATAAAAACAACATGGGCTTCGTGGCCCTAACACAACACTTCCCATACCCGCTCTTCTTTGTGGTACTTTGCTTTCCCCGGCTCCAGTAGCCTTTGATTCTTTCTCTTTCCCCTGTGCATAGCAGCCAGTCAGCTTCCAGCCCTGACTCCATCTCAAAGCCAGTCAGCCTCAACTTGCCCCAGCTAGCCTCCAGCCTCAGATGACCACTCCTGTCTCCCCAAGCCAGCCTCCAGCTTCAGACATCCATTCCCTAAGCCAACCTCATAGGACCACTCCTCCATCTAGCCAGCCTTCAGCTTCAGACTTTCCCTCGACATCTCCCAACCAGCCTTTTGACTTCAGACCCTCAGCCAACCTCCAGCTTCATAAACCCTTCCCCCAGCAAGCTTGCCTCCAGCCTCAGATTCTCACCACCTCGACCAGTTCCTTACCTGCCTTTAGTGCAGACATCTGAATCTGTTCAGGAAACTCTGCTGCTGGAGGCATCAGATGGCTTTCTTCCCATCTAAGGCTGGTCTTGCAAGACAGGAAGAACTGTAGGGAAAAGAGTTAGGATTTCCTAGTCCATCCCCTTTTAACTCCTTTATTCACCAGCAGTCCTCCTGTCAGTCTGTTAGAGAATCTATCAAACTGTTTGAGGAAAATATTATTTATTCAGGGGCTCCCATAATGACACTAATACAAGGACAGCACATCATTAGGGAAACAAAAAATAAGAAAACAATAGTTATGAAAGCATGCTTGACATCCAATGATTATCAGAATACAGAATTAATGCTAGCTTCACATTCCTCATGCCTGGACTTGCATATATAAACTGCTAAAGAGCCTTAACTTCTTCATCCATTAAACCGGGATTAGAGCCCACAGTTTCTCACCAATATGGGACTTCAGCGACATACACTCTCTGGGTTTTCGGTCTAGCAGTCTCTCCCTTCTCAGGTCTTCAGCAAGGAGGTAGAGAGGACAGTTTCTGTCATTGAAGCAACAGGGGGGGCTGTTCAGCTGTCCAATCTTGAATACCTGTAGTGGTGGGACTTGCACTGCTGTGCCCTTTGTCTCTGCAAGTGCCTTCTCCCCAAGATGCTTCATGATCAATCGATAATGACCCTGAATGGATGAACCCTTGAACCCTGCTGCTTTTAAGGGCTTACCAATGCATAATTCATCAGCTTCATGCATAGTCAGGTGAATATACAATTAAGGCTTTGGTAGGCTGATTTTCACACCCTTTTCCAGGTCCTTTTTTCTCCAGATTCAGCAAGCAGTCAGCCTAATGACTGCCAGCTGTTCACATCAAACAGTGCACTGATAAGTCCTGTTTTCAGATTGACCCCAGATCCATAAAAAGAGGTCCCTAATGTTCTGGCATCCCAGATTCAGAGAGTACCAATTGTCTTTGTGTTTTCTCTTGGCCTCACTGGGTGCCATCTAGGCTGGAGGGGCATATAAATCTGTCATTCTGGTCACATATACAGCAACTGCAAAGTCTCTCTCTCATATCTGTCTTTGGCTGCACATAGCTAAACAGGCCAATGTCCATTTTTACTGATGCCAGAGAGTCTAAGCTGCTTGTCCTGTCAGCAAACATTGGGATATTCCCTACAGAACAGAGCATGAATATGGGCACCTATGCGAATGCCTGTATTCTCACACTGTTCTTCCTTTCTTGCAAGACCAGCATGAGTTAGGGAGAAATCCATGGGATGCCTCCAGCGGCAGCAGCAGCAATAACATTGCTTCTGAGACAGTGGCCCAAAAATCCAAGTGGAGCAGAGCCTGGGTGACCCTCCCCATTCTGACACCCATGTAAAGTCCAGATTATATACATTTTTATTTCTACATTTCATGTTATTAATCTTAGTCTTTCCTGCTTGTATTTGCCATCACTTTATTCTGCTAGCTGAATAAAGGCAAGGTTTGATTGATTTTTACTAATAATTTTGTTGCTTTTCCTATTTTATTTCAAAATATGTTGAAATTATTTCTGAAGCTTAAGTATTACAATACAGTTTTATATAGTAAGCTCTGACTGTTTGTTGCCCTCTGTCTTTGTACAGTGATGGCATCAATGAATACATGGATATGAAGCCTGGAGTGCCTTATGTTCCAACAAAAGCAGACAAAAAAAGATCAGTGAGGACAGGTAAATAATCCACTATGTAAGCTGTTCCTTACATAAAATATTCCCTTGTAACAATTTTCAGAGATTCAGTAAATGTCTTATTTGTAAACAAACAAATCAACATAATTGTGTTAGTTTGTATTATTTTTTTTTTAGATTTCCTTCCATGCAGAGATGATGTAGATGTGCTTTAAGGTTTAATACTCAAACATAACTCTAGGATATGTGATCTGACAATTTTTTGGGCACCTTCAAGACAATTTCCAAAGGCGATTAAAAAGACAGAAAGAGAGAAAATGACTTTCTCATGGTCACACAGAGTAGTAGAGGGGAAACCGAAACAGGTCTGCAAGATATTCTCCTGACTCCTGGTTTAGTGTTGTAACCACTAGATTACTGCTGCCTCTGAAATGAACTGAGCAGGTATCCACACCACAGCTGCCACCAATTGGTATCTCAACTTGTCAGTCTCACTGCAGAGATTAAGCACCAAATCAGCAGAGAAGTTGAACTGCATTGCTATCCTAAGAGATGGTCTCTGCAGAATGAAGTAGAAATATTTTGAGGGGAGCGCTGGCCCAAAGATGGTAGTGTGGCCAATTACAGACCTCAATAGCAATCACAGCCAGAAACAAGAGATCAGTCTTGCTGTAAATGGGCCAAATACATATGTAAAGTAAGGGAGAGTCTGCTGCATTAGGTGCTACTGGTATTTAACTGATCAGTTTTCTCCCTTGAGAGATGTGGTGACGTGATTTGTGGCAGGGTTCAGAGAAACCATATTGGAAGTGCCTTCAGCTGGCAGAAATGAAAATGATATCTCCAGGGCCAGCCTAATGCATCACATTCAAAGGAAAGCTAGAGGAGTACACCAGTGCATCCTGACAGAAAACCTGGAGCTACTTGCAGATGTTGAAAATTGCCAGCTGTGGTATTATTTGTTCACCATCTCTATGCCCATGCCCGCAGAAACTAAAAGGGGTCCAGCTAGTAACTATTTCCTAGTCATAGCAAGGCATAGTCTAGTCAAATGTTGGAAGCCCCCTAATAAGCCCAGTGTTTGAATTGAGGCTCCAAAGTTTATGGAATTCCTATTCAATGGAACAGTTTACCTGCAAGGTTACATATTTCTGATATTGCAAAGTTTTGGAAACCTTTTACAGATTACGTTAAAAATGAAATGCAGGGTTTTATTTAATATAATATTTGTGGTTATAGGTTCTAGCATGGAATGTATATTGTAAATGCAGTTATTTAAATGTGAATTTGTTGGTTAAGAGAAGAGTGACCTTGTGGTACTGTGGCAATGTGAGATTTCCCTGTGTATGTGTTCTACCTTGTCTCTGTGTTTTGAATTGTTGTGTTCTGTATTTTACATGAGTTATTTATAAAAAGTTTTAAAAAGAGAAACACTTTGGCGGGGAAATCTGCATTTGCTTGGCACCACTCATATAATACCCATTTTAGAGAAATAGAACAGTTCAGTTTCTCTTGCTGTCAAATGCTATAAAAGACTGAGTAAGAAAGAAGAACACGTAGAAAAAAGCTTAAATAAGAAATTAATTTTTTCCCAAAATGTTTGGTGGGAAGTGTTGACCGGGTAATGCTACTATATTTTAGATGCTTTAACTGAATGATTTAGACTTAGATAATCTATTCATGAGCTCTCCTTGTGTGTTGGTTAGGATTATACATAGATCGAGATGTTACCATAGCTCTGCCCGAGGAAGATGAATCTGCTCTGGATATTGAAGATCTATTAAATTTTTCTTACCAGGTTGCAAAGGGCATGAGCTTCCTTGCCTCTAAAAATGTAAGTGCTATTATGAGAAACCGAGGGTGCCTTCCTCCTCCTCCTCCTCCCCACCACTTCCTCCCACACATCGCTACCTTTCCCTTCTTTTTACCATCTAGAGTGGAATGAGGCTGTGTTCAGTAATCTACAGAAAAGCAATGACATTTCAGCCTAATCTTCCTTAATCGATATTCTCACGGTTTTTCTCCGTTTTCTTCTTGAAACCATTTTTGGCAGCTGCCTGTGAAGACTGCATGTTAGTGAAAGGCAAGTGGACAACTACAAGGCCAAAGGCTTGACGCGCCTTTGCTGCTCAGAGATTTCAAACTTGTGCTAATTGAGACAGAATCCAAAAAGCAAAATAGGTTGTTTTTATTGTATGAACTTTTGGACCTGTACAGATGATCCTTTTTGAGATATAGCAGAGCTTATTTTGAATCGAATCAAAGTTTTTTTTTCCTTTGGCACCTAAAAGCTTTGCTCCTTTGTAGTGATCAGATTGCAGGCCAGGCGGCTGAATGTAGCAGAGCGCCTTCTGGTAGACCAAAATTCCAAATCTTGTGTGTATTTTAATATTGAAAACATTTGGATTTTAACGACTTCTTCAAGTAGTCTTTTCTACATATAACATATTAGAAACTACTTTGAAATTACACTCCTATGTTAATATCATTATTTGTAGTCAATGAGACTTATGGCATAATGTATTATGTTAATAATGTGTGCTAGATGATAATTGGAATTGGTTGTCTTTGTCAGTGCATTCATCGAGACCTGGCAGCAAGAAACATTCTTCTCACTCATGGCCGAATAACAAAAATATGTGATTTTGGCCTTGCTAGAGATATCAGGAATGACTCAAATTATGTTGTCAAGGGAAATGTAAGTACAAGACAATAACAATTTGTCCTAAATGATTTAGTTTTTCATGTTAATTATTGACTTGGAATAAGAAAATTCATTTTGAAAACACGTCATATCACAGTCTCCTAAAGATTCTTATACATTATATGGTATGAATGATTTCTTTGTAATCCAGAAATGAAAAGCTGCTATTCTCCTTCTCTGTGAAATGCCTTTGTCATAAGCATTTACACTGTGTTTGCTGTACACATGGTCATAAATAATCACACACCAGTACACGTCTGTATTTTTATACATTTGTTGCTATTTATCACATAAACAGATACTAGGGGTGTGCATTCTTTTGCAACGTATTGGCAATCCGCAGCGTATATGCCATATTAGTTGTAATCGTGGGGGTCACGAAATGTATGGCGAACCCCCACAAATACAATGTATCACTAACGAATAAACCCCACCCTCCTGACCCCCCCAAGACTTGCCAAAAGTCCCTGGTGGTCCAGCGGGAGTCCTGGAGCAATCTCCTGCACTTGGGCTGTCGGCTGCCACCCAATGGCACCGGTAGCCCCTGTGACATAGTAAGGGCAAAGGCTATCGGCGCCATTGTGAATACCGGCAGCCAACAGCCCGAGTGCAGGAGATCGCTCCAGGACTCCCGCTGGACCACCAGGGACTTTTGGCAAGTCTTGGGGGGGTCAGAAGGGTGGGGGGTTGTAGTAAATTAAACTTAAAGGGTTGGGATGGGGTTTTTTTTGGGAAACAAATACATATGTAACTAATGAATGGATCGGGGTCCCCCGAGAACGGATGCAACGGATTTGGGTCCCGACAAATACAAATACCGAATGGGACGAATCCATCCCTGCTGCACATCCCTAACAGATACTAGATTAATTCTCATTGATAGGATGACACTGGAGAGTTTAAAGGGATTGTTTCAATTTGTAACAGATATGACATTCACAATCTGGAAATGTGTGTCTTTACGAGGATTCTGAATGAGTGGATGCAGTATACTCACACAAAAAGCACAATAGACAAAAATGAAATATGTTTTATATGTACATATTAATATATTATGGGGCAAAGTGCATTCATCAATTTCAGTCATCAATATTTATTTACCAATGATAGAAAACTTTCAATAATTAAAGTAGCGAATATACATAGCATATTGGCATCATCCAAATAACATTCTTTTCAAGCATTTTTATCATATCCCATAAAACCATCATAAAAAGCATTCATATACACACCCAAAGTGCTTTCTCACTTACCAATGGCATACATCAAACCTATAAAACTTAATCCCACCCACACCAAATGTATTATCTCCACAATGTTATTTTAAAAGCATATACATTTAACACCCTTTCATATACATCTAGCATCCTTTTAAATATTTATTCAATAACAGATGTAAAGCATCTCTAGGGTTAACAATCCTCAATGCAGGGAAATATATCCCAACAAACTTCAATTGCTAGTGCAATGACATCACAAGAGTCGTGGCATCACAAATCCCTTTTCTTTCAATTGATGATATCACAAACTGTAATATCACAAGCTCCTGACCAGGGCCCAAGTTTTGCCTCAAAACGAGGCTTCTTCAGGGGAACTACAAAAATCACAAATGAAAAACATTATAATCCAATATAACATTCACCTAAAGTCCCCAACTATACCCACTATAAAACTTACCAAAAGGTTTATATCTGAACCCAACAAAGATGCACAATAAATACTCTCAATCCGTTGGACACAAAACGTTAAGGAACCCTTCTGAAACAAAGGAATATATATATTCAGATAAATTCAAAATAACAGTACCCACTGCATAACGCAATCTGCCAAAGCTCCTCAAAAAAAATTAATATTAGAATTGCTTCCTAAAAGAACAGATGCGAGGAAAATCGCTATATATCTTACTTCATTGTCAACGTCTCTGAACGACAAGCCCATAGAAATAAACCAAAAGAAAAAACAAGATAAAAAGGGCTAATCCCAAATCGAATCACTTATCAATCCCCTAAAAACATTTAAGAATCTCAATGTATTCTTACCAGTGCAGACAATGCATTTAAACACCAAACTTTCACCTTCTCAAAGCAAACAACCATTGATAGGTGGCCAGCCATTCTATCCAGTTACGTTTATAAACCAAATGTCAACTTACAAATGTACCAATAATTGGCCACCACATATTTGCAACGGCCAGTCACAGTTATATTATCAGGAATGTCAATTCAGCATCATCTTCCCTCAGACATCAAAAGTCAAAAAAATAAACAAACTTGTTTACAAGAAAACCCCCCAGTCAATCCTCTGGTTAAGCCCCACTGGTATTATCAAGTTCAACCGATGAAAAAATACAAGAAAAACCCCCCGTCAATCTTATAGTAAAGCCCCACTTGTATTATCGAGTTCAACAGATGAATCCATTTTTGTTCTATTTTAATCAAATGTCAAGGTGAATCTCCTCATCTTTAATGTAAACACACCTGTTGTATGGTAAAAATCCGCAAACTAAGCTGTCATGTCCAGCCTCAATAGAATGTTAGACTAAAGGCGCCTCCATACATCCATTTTTTAAGTTACTGCAGTGAATCCTTTTAAAAGACCAATGAGATTTAATAATGCCAACCACCTTATGTGCGACTGGAGTATGTGGCAGAACACAAACTACTCTGTCAGTAGAAACAAAAGGTTTCTTCTTTGACAACAAATCACAGTCACAAAAATATCCCCCCTTATATACCTGTTTTATCATTTTCCATGGATATCCCTTTTCCAAAAAAGCTGTACTCATTACTGCTGTGTTGTGTCCGTCGGTGCCCGACGCCCTCTCTCCGCCCTCCTTACCTCTCTGGCGCCTCCCTCTCCGTCCGTGGGAAGACTGGCTACCGCGGCGTTCTTCTGCCACTTGTTCTCGGGCGTTCCCGGACCGGCTCAACGCTGCAATCGCCATGTTCCTGGAGGCCTAGGGTCGCGCGCACGGCCCCGATTGAAGTACCAGCATTGGCACGAACCTCGGGGGCGTCCCCCGAAGATGACGTCACCCGCGATGGATATTTAGGGTCTTGGAATTTACTAACACATCAAGTTAGCAAAGGGTTTCGCTACCTAAGCAACTCTGCCTCCTTGGACTTACCAGAGGTACCCGCTCCTCGGGGGCCTCGCTCTCTCTTTGTTTTTTCAGGTGACAGTCTGGTATCGGTACTCGCTCCTCGAGGGCCCTGATCCCAGACTCGCTTCGTATACTCTTCTGCCTGGAAGTCTTCACTACCAACTATATCAGCTACATCAGTGAGTTACCATCGTTCTCTCTGAGCTTTCCCTGGAACCAGGTACTCGCTCCTCGAGGGCCTATACTTTCTAGCTCCTGGGCTGCATTGGGACATTGTGTGAGTGTTACCATCTGCATACTCTGCCTACTCACTATATCTCAGTCTCTTTCTTCAGCTCAGCCTCCAGGGATCGCTGTTCCAGTATCTGAGGAACTACAGCCCAGCCGGGCTTACCAGCTCACTACTGCCATCTCTGGTGGTTCAGTATACTGTCTAACAAAAGAACTAGTGTGTGTTTGTCTCCTAACTCTGAGCCTGACCCGGTGGTCCCTGTCAGAATCATCCCCCGAGGGCGTGGTCATCTGCCACTGGTCCAAGGATCCACCCTCAACTCTCATATAACAACAGATTGCTACTACTATCTGATTGCTCCTCCCATCAGGCAACAGATCAATAACAGATTGCTAACCCCTAGCAACAGATCAGTAACATGCTGCTTGTTTAAAGTCCTCAAGGGATGAATACAACTGGCAAGGTCGAAAGAATTGACTCACCAGTATCCCCTCTTTCATTCAACATGGGTGGCAACTATCATTTTTTAACAAAGAATTACAATCTGTCGTCTTTCTATACAAAGTTGTTTCATAACCTGAACTAGAATGAATCACCCACATATCCAAAAAAGTTATTTGAGAGGAGTCAACTGTATAAGTAAAACATAAATTATGGTCATATGTATTCAAGTAATCAAAAAAGGACTAAACGAGCCCTAATCCCCATGCCAAATTTAAAAAAATATCATCTGTATAGCGAAGTGACAGCAACACCTGAATCCAAAACATGCTAAAATAGAAAAAGATTTCCTCAAAAGATGATGCATATCGACATACTACATCGGGGGCCATGGTGGCCGCTATTGCCGTACCTTTAATTTGCTGGTAGAAGTCTCCTTGGAACACAAAAAAATTTTGTCAACAGGGATGCTAACTCCACTAAAAATAGTTGGAACTCGTACCAGCCCCAACTGTTTATTGTCTCTTGAACGATTACAAATACTTCAGCTTGAGGGATATTTGAGTACAAGGATTCAGTATCTAGTGTGATTAATATGATCCTTTCTGAACAAGCAGGTACATTATGCAAACATTCTAATAATTTGGAAGAGTCACAAACATAAGAGTGTTCTAAAGTACAAACGGGCGCAGGAGCTTGTCTGCAAATATCAATAATGGTTCCAAAATGGATCCTGTGCCCACAACATTCAGTTGACCAGGAAGATTGGTAACAGATTTGTGAATCTTAGGCAATATATAAAATGTTGGTATAACAGGATGTTTTTCTATCAAAAAATTAGCTTCCTTTTCCATGATAAAGCAATGGACACAAGCATTGAAATCTCTTCCATTAATACTGGGGGTAGGATCTTCCAGCAATTTCACATAGTACACTGAACCAGATAACTGACAAACCATCTCAACAATATAATCATTTCAATCCAAAATTACTATGCAGCTGTCTTTATCGTCTGGCTTAATTACTATATTTTGATCCTCCAACAAAAAACGTACTGCCTTCCATTTTTGTACTGACAAATTTTTATATGATGGCTTAAGAGGACAATACTCAAAAGCGTGCAAATCATTTTCTACTAGCTTTTCAAATGCCAAGATTAATGGATCAAAAGGACCAACAGGGATCCATATTGACTTCTTGCTTACCATCAGTGCTAATAATAGTATCACAAAAAAAATAATGTAACTTTAATGTACACAAAAAGCGAAAAAGACAAACCTGAATTTCAAAAGAATCATATTTAGTAGTAGGGTCAATGGAGGCAAGATGCTCCTTTGCTCAATTGCTCCTTATTTCCACTCAGCTGTATTACCTTTAAGATGCCATTCAAACATAAAGGGAAGGTCCGAATCTACCCCCTGGATTCTCCTCTTCCTTATGGTGGTTGATCACTACCTTCACCTCTGGATCGGCCACAATTGAGGGGGCATTAGACCCCACTGTGAAAACCGGTGAGGAAGCACCGGCTTCACCTGGGGAAGTTTCCTTGAGCCCTCCAGATCTTCTGCTTCCGCCGGCCCTGCTTCAACTCTGACCATGGCGCAGGGCGGTGACGCGCCTTTTGCGACTGCAGGGGGGGGGAGAGAGTGGAGTTCAGCCCCTGGTACCCCTGCAGTCCCCATCTTTATCAGCAGTGTTGGATATCAATGAAGCAGCTGTGTGTCCAGCCACCTCCTTCCCGGCTGAGTCTGAGGGAGAGCTCAAAAGGGCTTTTGCAGAGCCGGCAAAAAGTGTTCCAAAGACTGTCATCTATGGAGCTTTGGTTGAGACTTTTCATCTACCACCTAAGCCAGCAATAGTCACTCTAGATGCCTTATGGGACCTTGTTGCTGGGTTTGACTGTTCTTTACAAGATTGTCAGGTGAAGATCAAGAACCTTACTACGAAGGTGGACACTTTTGAGGTGAAATGGGAGGAGAAATACAGGGAACTACAGTCTCAGATGAGGGCCCTGGAGGCTATAGCTTCTGAGACCCAATCTTGTAATGTAAAATTGATTAAAGATTTTGGTAACTGCTCTAGAAGGTTGGAGTATTTAGAAAATTACACTCAGCATTTAAATCTCCGATTTTTGAATTCCCTTAATGTTATAGGTGAAAACGCCTACCAAACTCTTCAGAAATATTTTTTGGAAATATTGCAGTATGAAGAGGGAAAAACTCCCTCTATAAATAAGTCATTTTTCCTACCAGCTATGAATAAAGGGAAAAACTCTCAAGATCAAAGTCCTGATGCTATTGCTGATTTAACTTAATTTCTGGAGGACTCTACCGCAGAAGTTTATGATCATTCAACGCTTCTTGTTTCCTTTGTTTCAGAATATGAACTGAGTGAAGTAATAAAGAGATACTTTAAGAACATTTCTGTACCCTTTTATGGGCAGATAATTCATATCTTTTAGGACTTTACTCATGATACCCAAGAACGAAGACATAGTTTCCTTACTCTCCACCCTCAGATTATATCATTGGAGTTTTCCTTTGTATTAAGGTACCCTTGCAAATGTATAATTTGTTCATTGAACGAATGCTTTGTATTCTTTTTTCCAAAACAGCATAAATCCTTTATTAACTTCAGGAGTATATTGATTTCTTCTCCTGGAAAAATCAGGTCTACTTAGAGCCATGATATAAGGTAGTCAATCTCACGTTAAGCTGATTTCTTTGAATGTTTGATTCCTATTTTTCTCCCAATATTACATGCCCTGCACATAGAATTTCCTTTTGGGAAAATGACTTATTGTTAATAAGATTGTCCTGCTTGAATTGATGAAATGAATAAACATAAAACTGAAAAATAGAAAAAGTAGTAGGGTCAAAAGATAAACCTCTATCAAAAATATGTAATTCAGTTGGGGTACGCACCCACTTAGATAAATTCAATACATTCCTTGAGGAGGAATTCATCGAAGCACCCCTTTTTTGTTCATGTATGGTCTCGATCGATCATGTAGATGCATGGGGCTTTGTGAATGTTAGAAATCCCCTCTGCAGAGCACAGGTCTGCCCCTCCTGTGGCTGGTATCATCTAAAAAATTATTTGAATAAGACTGACCCCTATGTAGATCATCATCCAAAGAATCTTCAGAGGATGAATCAAAAGTTACCTTTTTTCTAACACCTCCCTTACGTTATGGAGCTTGCCAGGGGTAAACCATTAACATAATCATTCTTATCTTGCTTAAAGTTTTTAAATTTCAATTGCTTCAATTCAAAATGAAAAGATTCAATGGATTGTTTCAACTCCGATAGTTTAGTTTCATATGATTCCATTGATACCTGAGTCTGTAAGGAAGAAATTTGATCATCATAATCCTTACGAAGATCTGATGTAAGTGAAAGGATGCTAGATGTATATGAAAGAGTGTATATGAGCACGTCCAAAAACAATCCACATTTATTTCAACAAGAACATGTATTTTCAAAGCAAAGGTGCACAGTATACAGTATGAGTTATAATCTCACAAGTTTCAAGTACCTTGCACAGTATATAAGTCTATCCCCACAAGTTCCAAGTACTTTGCACAGCATATAAGTCTAACCCCACAAGTTCTATTTGAATGTCATTGTGCCAAACCATTGCACTGCATGTGCTGTACATACTGCATGGTATTAAATGGTATGGACAGGTGTTGCAGTGGAGACCATGCTGCAGTAGTTGAGCCATAAGTCCCTCACAGAAGGCATCATATGGGAGATAGAAGAGAAGCTTGCAACTCAGCCTTTTCCCTCCCAAGATTGGATATCTCTCTCCAGTCTTTCCATCCTTGTTCTGTATCCCTCTGAGGTGGCGTGGATGCTGTGAAAGAGGTCACTGTCATACCAGCCGTACGTGCAGAGACCGCAAATTGCACCTAGAGTTTTTCACCATGGGAATGCATTGACCACCAACATCTGAGTACCAATACAGCCAAGACTTTTGAGCTTAATCCATGCTAAAAAGTGATTCCCTGATGAATAATCTTTATTCGAAACATTGCAGTGTCGGGACTGTTACACTCACAGCATGAAGATTTTTGCATAATCTTGGCGTCACAACAGTGAGCATAACATGGTCTGGTAAAACATCTTTGGATACCAGCGTTTTTATCCTGACTCATATGATAGCTTTAACAGTCAATCAAAGCATCATACCTCCTGGGGTCACCAATGATTATAACCTTGTCTGACATCCACAGATGTGGAGTCAGATTTTCAGTAGCCATATAGACATTTTAATAGTCTATTTTTGGTACTATATGAGGTTTCTCCAGTTGTTATTATGCAATCTTCAGTCACATTTGGACTAGACTATGCATATATAGTGAAAGAGATGGGAGAAGCTTCAGAGAATGGGGCATGTGGTTGTGTTCTCAGTTACATGAACTTGTTTGCTAGCATATTGTGATGGCCATTGTTGTGGCAAGCCTGTCTAAAGACTACTAAAGACATTTAGAGATTCCATTATAAACAACTGTCATCGTTATGCTGCTGACCCAACAATACAGGGTGCTCATAGAGGATGGATAGTCAGATGCCAGTGCCCTCCTGACTCTGGGCTGGCAGATTTCCTTTTCTTGCATCAACTATTATAATTCAGTTATGTAGCACTACAAAGCATATGCAATACTTTACAGACACTCTAAGAAACAGTCCCTTCTCCATAGAGCTTACAATCTAGTCAAGATTCACATGCAAGACAAATAAGAGGTTCTGGGAATTTTGTGTGAGGTGAGTAAATAGATAAACTAGCTGAGTAAATCTGCAGGAAATCAAGACTGTGCCTCTGTAACAATCTATGGCCTGGATTTATCAAAATGCACTAAATATTGCATGTGATAGGAAAATGGGTGTGTTTTATGGTAATAGGCAGTTTATCACAAAGTGCACTAATACCTATGCGAAATGCTAAACTTTTCACATTTTCCAATACATTTTGGAATTGTTGTATTTCTTGCATACAACCACTGGGTGGACCATGTTTAGTAGTTTTGAAGCTCCCAGAGAGCCAGCCTAGGAGAGAGAGGGGGGGGGGGGGGAGGAGGGAGAGAGGGGGGGGGGGGGAGGGGGAGAGAGGGGAAGGGGGAGAGAGAGGGGGAGACCCTAGCCATCATGCCCCCACACTAGATAGATATTTATATTAGGGATGTGCAGAGGGCAAATATACGTTGCTATGCGGTATTCATTGCGCCGGGACCCAAATCCGTTGCATCCGTTTTCATAGGGGGAAACCCGATTCATCCATTAGTTGCATTCAGTATTCATTTTCCATTAAAATTGGAAAAACAAAAAAAAAACCCTTTAAATTTAATTAACTACAACCCCCCACCCTCCTGATTCCCCTCCCCCCCCCCCCCCCAAGACTTGCCAAAAGTCCCTGGTGGTCCAGCGGGGGTCCTGGAGCAATCTCCTGCACTCGGGCCATCGGCTACCAGTATTCAAAATGGCACTGATAACCTTTGCCCTTACTATGTCACAGAGGCTACCAGTGCCATAGGTCAGCCCCTGTCACATGGTAGGGTACCATCTTGTGCTCTAACCATGTGACAGGAGCCAACCAATGGAACCAGCAGCCCCTGTGACATAGTAAGGGCAAAGGCTATCGGTGCCATTTTGAATACTGGCAGCCGATGGCCCGAGTGCAAGAGATCACTCCAAGACCCCCGCTGGACTACCAGGGACTTTTGGCAAGTCTTAGGGGGGAGGGGGTTATTAGTTAGTGATATGTTGCATTTGTGGGGGTTTGCCATATGTTTTGTGGACCCATGAATGCAATGAATAGGGACCTATACGTTGCGTATTGCACATTCATTTGAAATGAATGCGCATCCCTAATTTATATCTCTATGGGAAGCCCACCTAGTAACTCGAGGTGAGGTTTAGGTATTAGTGTAGGGGTTAGGGGCCACTTTGACATTCAAAGTGAGACGTACGAACAGCACAGGGCTCTCTTGTGAAGATTTGATGACCTTCGGAGTGAGGAAACTCACCCAAAGATGAGATTTGAGCAATGTTCTCTCAACCTAGCTTGATGGACTCTCTACCTGGGTAACATCAAGCTAGATTGAGAGAGCACTGCATAAATCTCATCTTTGGCTGAGTTTCCTCACTCCGAAGGTCATGAAATCTTCACAAGAGAGCCTTGTGCTGTTCGTACGTCTCACTTTGAATGTCAAAGTGGCCCCTAACCCCTACACTAATACCTAAATCTCAGCTTGAGTTACTAGGTGGGCTTCCCATAGAGATATAAATACCTATCTAGTACAAGGGCATTACGGCTAGTCGCTCTCTCCCTCTCTCTCTCTCTCTCTCTCCCTCTCCAGTAAAGTCTGCTCCTCCTCTTTTTTGCATTGCGCCATCGCAGGCGCTTCATGCATGTGAAAACACCATAACCCTATATGTAAGAAAACAGGAAATGGGGTGGGTGGGTAAAGAGCAGGAAGGGAGGGCAAACGAGAAAATTACTCTCAGCATTTTTGTAATAGGCACAAAAGCAGTAAACAAACAGAATGAGCACTTCAGTTCAACTACAGAAACTTAACCTCCCACCTCCTCCCAATGTTGGATGTGCTAGGACTGTCAGAGGCTCCTGATGCTATTTCTTCTCTTTCTTAGCAGACATCTGTGGCATCTGATTTTTCCTCTCGTTGAAGTCTTTTCATCTTTCACCTCCTTTCCTGGGGTCCAGATGCTCTCCCCCTTCTCCTCTTAGCACCAAGTTTTATATTAATCCACACAGTCACAAAACTAGTCATACTGTTGTCCAAAACATCCAGACACTCCATGCTCATTGATATTAGGATTATAACCATGGCTGTGCCATGCAGGTTACACCAATTACCTTGTAAGCCTGATGTGCCTGTGCATATTCGCTTCCATGCTTCCCTTTTTGTCCTCGTTAACGTTTCATATGACTGAGCAAACACTCAAGCCTCCTCTCTCATTTCTTCTGCCTGCTCTTACTGCTGTGTTCTATGACTCTTCCAAGCATGGCCCATCCTGGTTTTGGTTGCCACTATCACTGACCTAAATATTTATTGTTTGTCAAGTGCTGAACATAATGAAAGTTCTTGGAATCAATTGTGGAGCTGGACAAAATGTTGTTTTTCAAAACTTTGTCTGCTAAAAAGGCTTACAGAAAAATGTCCTCCATGTGTGAGGGTACACTTAGGCATGCGGTGACACCGCACGCAGAGCTTTACCTGCACTGTAAAGAGGCGTTCTTAGGGGGTGACAATTAGAGTGAAGGGTTTTTGCACTTATGCGAATATTTATGAATTTTCAAAAGTATGCACGTACATTTATTCTTGTGGGGAAAACCATCCACACAACTTTAAAGAGGTACCAATGTGTGTGGGTATCTTTCCTAGACTAATTTTCAAAGTGAAAGTATGTAAATATGTTCACTTTGAAAAGTGGTGCAAAATACACGGGTAAAACTGAAGCACAAACTTTGCACCATGTAATTCCAAAGAAACTTCTAAGATTTTCCATGTAAAAAATCAAGAAGAAAATTTTTAGAAGGTGAATCCATATGTTTGTAAAAAAAAGTTCACCATTTAAAGATCATGAAATTTGAAAATGGAAGGCTAGCTGGCAGAAGCAGAGATACAGAAAAGCACACGTTGATCTAAAAATTTGGAGATGGTGGGCAACCTACAAAGAAGCATCTTCGAGATCTCCTGGCTTTGCTGAAAATGCCCTGAAGCAGACCATTTGGACTGTGGAAATGCTAGCATCGGGTATTTTCATCTGATGTTCCACTGGGAAGTCTTTTTCAGGTTTCATGATCTTTGAATGGTAAACGTTTTACAAACATATGGGATACACCTTCTAAGAATTGTATTTTTTATTTATTGCAAAGGACATCTAAGGAATTTCTTTGGAATTACATGATTTCAAGATAAGTTGTTATTGATTTATTCAGTCTTTTATGAAAATTTGTAAAAAAAAAAATGTATGGTGAATGATCAGATTCTTGTGTGATTGTGCAAAAGAGCTGATTACACCATTGATGGTTAAGTTTGACATGCACATTAAAAAGGATAATTTTAAAAGGAGTTGCACATATAAATGTAACATTGTAGTAATTTTCAAAAGCCATTTACGTGCATACAGGTGAATTTTAGAAGATGTTACACGTGTAAATGTAACATACTATTGTAGCAATTTTAAAAATCGATTTACGTGTGTAAAGTGTACTTCCACATGAAAATCCCATGGACAATTCAATGGCATATGTTGTAGCAATTTTAAAAAGCCCACTTATGCGGGTAAACTGCATTTACATTTGTAAAACCCAGTTTTAAGAATGTAAATACATTTTAAAATTACCCTCTTTGTATGACACTTTATAACTAATAAAATTGATCTGTCATTCTGTATGTTGCGAGTTGATACATTAATGTGGGTATTTTTCGCACCAGATATTTTTTGCAGTTAATATATATGTGTGCACATATCTTTTCTTAAGGCTCGACTTCCGGTAAAGTGGATGGCACCAGAAAGCATTTTCAACTGTGTGTACACATTCGAGAGTGATGTCTGGTCATATGGAATATTGCTCTGGGAAATATTTTCTTTAGGTAACTTAGTGTTCATTAATACTAATTTAATGAATATATTCTTATGAATGTTAGTCTATAAAAAAATGCATGTTTTTGTTTCTGATATCTTTGATTTGAAAATTTACTAATAACTCTGATTAACAGGAGGCAGTCCTTATCCTCGAATGCCAGTGGATTCAAAATTCTATAAAATGATTAAAGATGGATACAGAATGGATAGTCCAGAATGTGCACCTTTTAAAATGTAAGAGACATTTATTTATTGGTCTAATTATTCTTAAAAGATTGAATAGTAGTATTCGTTGTCTTGGGGAAACACAAATTAAGCAGAACCATACACTTTTGCTTTTATAGGGCCTGTCATGCCTTCTGATCTTACTACTGTGTGTGTGTATATATATATATATATATATATATATATATATATAGGGGTTTTGTCACAGTTCCTCAAAATTGGAGAAAGCCTCTCAAAATGCAGCTCTCTCATTAAACAAAAAAAAAAATTAAAAAAATTAGCCTTAGTACTATAAACAAATCTCTGCACAGAAATGTGATTTGTAGGGAGAGCTATACCCAGCAGGCTGCTGAGCGGTAAAGTTATACAGATATTCAGCACCATAGAGTCAAATAAGGCTGCTGCTGATTTTACCTACCTAACAGTCCCCGAGGAACTTCGGGACAGTGATTTTTCCCAACCAGACTTACCCGGTTTAAGTGTATTTGGGTAGCTCTGAATGTCGGCGCTACCAGCCTCATGTTTAGTCATTCCCCCACCCAACCCTGCCTCTCTTGGGTAAAAGGTATCTGCCCAGCAGGGTGGAAGATCTAAAACTCTGAGGTTGTCTGGATAACTCCAGGTTACCAGGGCAAACACTTTTGAATGTTGCTCTCTAATTTATTTTGCATATGGTTTTAATATTAAGGATCTCCCTTTCTATTAGTGGGCAGACTGTGAGGGCCTTACAGTCTTTATCTGCCATCATATTCTCCTTTTCTGTGATTTATATTCAAAGTTTTGATATTTTTTTTTTTTGGCTATCTGGTCAATTTTCAAAGAGTTTAATGGACCCATTTCGGCCTCGCTGGTTAAAAATTGACTCTTTCTGTCAGGCCAAATTTAACTGGCAAAATGTGCAAGGCACACAAATCGAGCAATTAAAATTGGTTAGGCTGGGGAGGGGGGGGAGAAAGTTAAGCGGCTGATGCTAATTTGTCACCACTAATCATTTAACTTAGCCATGGAAATCTAAGTTCCAAATTAAAAAAATATATATTCCCAAGCCCTCTCCCTACCGGCCCCTACACAGAGCAAACAATGAACAAATGTCACCCACTCGTCGAGTTTCGGCAGCTGTTTTCATTACTGGCAGACAGGCAGGTTATGAAAACCGACGCCGAGTTTACTAGCATTGGTCGCCATACTCGGTGGTCTGCCGAGTTATTTTTTTTTTTTACTTTAAAAAAGAAGTATAGAAAAACAGTTTTTTCTGCTTTTCTGTACTTCTTTTCAATGCGCTCAGCTATTAACGCCTGCTCCAGGCAGGCGTTAATATCTGAGCGATAAATGTGCATCTGAGATGCACGTTTATCTTTTTGCATTTGGAGTGAATGAGTAATAGCCTCGTTCACATGCATTTGTATGTGATGAGCGCTAACTCATTCACTCCGCGTCCGACATGCGTTAAATAGGCGCTAATCCCCTATTGCATTAGGGGGTGGATTAGCGCCTATTTAACCCATGTCCGATAGCGGGTTAAACAGTGTGCTCACCTGAGCACACCGTATTGCATCGGCCCCTTAGTTTGGGAGTGGGAGAGAATGGGGTGGGGGATTCATACTTTTGAGACATCAGGAGTGAGGAGGGATTGGGATGTGGGGATCCAGACGCACAGGAAGTTTTTACAAATGTCAGCTGTTGAGAGGAGCAGGGTCAGAGTGAGGGGATCCTAGCTGACAGGCAGTCTTTTCTAGTATTGACTGTCATAAAGTAGGGGGGAGCATGGCTCCTGGTCAGTATCATTACATTTTGTTTCAGAGCTAAGGGGAGCTCGGGACTCAGAGGACGTTTATTTGGAGATTGGCTATCAAGAGGAGGAAGGAGGGAAGGAGATCATGGTCTTGGCATGGGGGCTGTTTTATGTTTTTAAGGAGGCTTAGCCACTTATCTTGCCCAGGAAGGGATGAGAGAGTAGTGGTAGATTTAGCTGAATATTTAGCTGCAAACCTAGCCAGTTTGATTCAGCTGACAATTTGCTTAAAGATAGCTAGTTAAAATTAACTGGTTATCTTTGCTGCTCAGTGGCTTTTAGAAGATTGATCTCTATGGGCTCTGTCCACATAGAGATCTTGGATTGCACAAGGTATTAACCTTGAATGAGCTGAAAATTGTCCAGTTCAATATGTAACATATGAAGTGAAGTGAGGAGGCAATATTTTTATATATTTTGTTTAATGTTTACTGGTGAGTGAAGGAAGAAGTGCTGGAGGGCCAGCACAGATTAAGGTTCCTTTTTAATTTAGAGGAGTTAGAGGGGGTCCTGATGGGGGGAGTGATAGGATTGCCACTTAACCAGATATTTTTTGAAGATATCCGGTTAAGTGGCAGGATATCCAGTCGCACATGGCCGGATGACTTAGAAACAATAAGCCGCAGTGTTTTTTCACGGGAAGGGTCCCACTATCGCAGGGGGGTGTTACCACGATAGTGAGCCCCTCCCCTGAAAAAACATTGCGACTCTAATGTGGTGTTGTTTTCTCTCATGGCAAAACACTGCAGGTCAAAACAATGCGGCATCGGCTCTTTATGCATGATGGCAGCCCCAACCTTAAAGGGCTGATGCCAAAAAAAGAAAGCGGCTCAGAATAGGACAAAGGTGTGAGGGGGTCATGGCTGACTCCCCTGCTCATCCAAGGGCTGCAACTCAAGGCAGCCCCAACACCCAAACATAAACACAAAAAAAAAATCAAATTTGCTCTCATGACAATGGACCCCCTTAACCCCCCAATTCATTCAATAATCAAGTAGATCCCCCCCCCTTTCCTCCTACCACCACCCTCAATTTAAAAAACACAATCATTGTTGTATAGTGTCTCCCCCCAATACCTTCCCCACTCCCCATCTCCCAATTGTTAGAAAAGGTTATTGGTTTAAACCATACTCCCCTCAAACACCCCCTCCCCCCCCCGCACCTCTAACCTTAAAATAGCCAAAAGGATCCAGCGATGGGGCCCAGGGTGCCCCTTAGCCCCAGGCTTGGTCAGTGCCATTTTTCAAAATGGCGCCAACCTGACCTTGCCCCACTTCATCGAGGTCTGGTATCCCAGTCACATGACTGGGGAAAGGTCAGGTTGGTGCCGTTTTTCAAAATGGCGCCGACCGGGTAAGGGGTGCCCTGGGCTCCATTGTCAGATCCCTTTGGCTATTTTAAGGTTAGAGAGTGCAGGAGAGGAGTATGGGGGATGGGGTTTAGGGTAAAAATTTGAAGCCAATTACTTTTTTTTAATATTTGGGTGATGAGGGAACACTATACACCAACAATGTTTTTTAACTTGCAACGGAGAAAGGAGGTGATGGTCCATGGTGGGACATATATGAAAGGAAAGGAGATGTAGTTAACTTATCGCGGCTGACAACTTTCTAAGTGGGCTGCAATAAGTTATTTACATCAGATTACCTATTAATGTGCTGCTTTGCGTGGATTTGCAAAATTCATGTATACAAATCACAGCATAGCAGCTCATTGTAATAGGGAAGGGAATCTAGGCAGGGCTATGCTAAATATCATGTATATCGCAAGATGTCACTGCGATAAGGTAATATCGCATGATATACACTGTTTAACGCACGTTAGAGCCCTACCACGGCTTGATTCATCTCTCAACTGGTTATAGTTACAAAATCAGCTGTTAGTACCTGATTCACTAAGGGTTTTTCCCATAGGCACAAAATGGGAGATAAGCCTTACTGAATCTGGTCCTTAGTGAGATAACTTTGGCACGGTCCCAGAATGCTTCTTTTTTTTATCCAGCTAAAAATATAATTTAGCCGGATAAAGGCTGAATATTTCAAAACTTGCTATTTAAACAGATAACTTTTGAGTTATCCATCTAAATGTCTTTTGAATATTGACCTCAAGATTATAGACTTTCATGCATGATTTTCACTAATGGCTCCCTGTACATACCCGGATCAGTCCAGACAGTGGGTTGAGCCTCCTGTCCAGCATATGGAGCCAGAGAAAAACTGAAAGGATATCCTATATGAGGACAGTGCTCACCCTGCGCCCCTCAGTATTTCTCTGGCTCCAGCAGATGCAGACAGACGAACCTGTGGTTCCCTCTCTGTAGTGATATTTCTTTATTTCTTCTCGTCAGAAGTTTTTCCTTCAGGTCAAGCAGTATTATAAAAAAAAAAAAAAAGAGGAACAGTGTGTTTTATTTTCACAGGAGACAGTCCTGTCTCCTAGCTCTTGTGGAGTCCTAGGTGGGGGGGGTTCCCATTTGAGTAATCAGCCTAGGTCTCTTATACCCAGTTGCCTTTGAACTTCCCTGCCTAGGGGTGATACTGGTGGTCCAGTCACTCCCCCTCTTTGAGTTTGGTGACCCCAGAGATGCACATGCCTCGGGTCCTGTTGCAGAGACAATCTTATTCCTCTGCTGTGGCAAAGAACAGTAAAGCCTGTTAAGAGAATCCTCTCAAAAAAAAAATAAAAGGAGAAACAACTAATAAAAAATAAGAGGAAAAAGTCTATTCTTCACGGCTGTACGCCGACCGGCAGGGAAAGAAGCAGCGCGGAGCTGTCTCGCCGGCTCCCGCACTTCAGAGCTGACAGGCACAGCTGATTACCTCAAAGCTGCACTTACCCGATGCCGAGATCAGCTTTTTGTATCGCCTGCGAGGAGCCTGCTTCGCGGCTCTTTCGTGACGGGCTTTGCTCGGTCTGCTTGCCCGGAGGGGAGGAACCCTCTGTAGCACCGCTAAAATCGATGACCCGAGGTCGGGTTGGGAAGCATGCATCTGGGCCATTGTCCTCGCAGAAAATCGCGGGAACGGCAGCCATTTTGTGCCCGGACCTCGCAGCAGACTCGGAGCCTCTGGGGGAGGGGATCCGAATTTTTCCCATTCGCCGCCTAACTTAAGCCCTATGGGCTCTCCTGGTGCCGTTTCTGACCCTCCCCACGGGGCCCCTCCCCCCATTTGCCTGGCAAAGCACACCACCATTTTTCTACGGAGTGTGTGCTCCTGTTACACAGATCTTTTTTGGCAAGCTTGGAGGAACAGGGGGATCCAACCCCGGCCCCCCCTCGGCAAAAATCCCTCGTTTAGTTGGTGGCCAGGGCTCTGGTGCCCCAGAACCGCAGGGTGCTACTAGGGTCAGGACCGTGCCCAGGTGGCAGGACCCATTTGACCCTCCTCAGTCCACTCTGCTACTAGATCCAGATGTGGATCCAGATCTGTCTCTTGTGAATCCGCCTGTGAAGGGAGATGACCCATGGGTCCTGAGATTATTTAAACGTGAGGAGCTTGATCCGCTTATTCCCTTTGTTCTGGATGAACTTGGGATTAAGGTTCCCTCGGAAGAACCCACCAGTGCCTCCACTTCCCGTACCATCAACCCGGTCCTAGTGGGCCTGAGGGCTCCGCCTCATACTTTTCCTTTTCATCCTATGCTCATGCAGCTCCTACTCCGGGAATGGGAATCCCCCGAGTCTGGTCTCCGAGTGGGCAGGGTGATGGATAAGCTATATCCTCTGCCGGATCAGGCTCTTGACATGCTTAAGGTCCCCAAGGTTGATGCTTCGATGTCCACTGTCACCAAACGCACCACCATCCCGGTGGTGGGTGTGATGGCCTTAAAGGATCTTCAGGATCGCAAGTTGGAGCTACATCTCAAGAGGATCTTCGAGGTGCTGGCCTTAGGAGTCCTGGCGATGGTTTGTAGCAGTCTCATGCAGCGGGCAAGCCTCAGGTGGATTCAACAACTACTCAGCACCCAGAACCTCCCGTCTGCAGAGGCCGAACAAGCACAGCGGCTCGAAAGTGCGATTGCGTATGTAGCTGATGCCCGTTATGATCTCCTCCGGGTGCAGGTGACTCCTCTGACTGTGAAACTGGGCGGTGGACTGGTCTTCCAAGTCACAGTTGGGCACTCTCCCCTTCAAGGGCAAGTTGCTTTTTGGGGAGGACCTGGAACAGCTTATTAAATCCTTGGGTGACAACAAGGTTCATAAACTGCCTGAGGACTGCCCTAAACAGTCCAAATCCTTTTTTCCTTCACGCTCTCGATTCAGGGGTCAGTGCAGGTACAACAAACCGTGGGGGTCCTTTCAGCGGAATACCTCCATCAGATCGCAGGCATGGTCTCATTGCTTTTGGGGACGTCGGCCATTCCAGGATGGCAACCCCCAAGTCCTCACAATGAGTTGCGGCCGGCCCATTCCTCCGCTCGCGCCTTAGGTGGATGTCTATCCCTTTTTCTCGAGGAATAGGCCAAAATCACTAATGATCAGTGGGTCCTCGACGTGGTCGGAAGAGGTTACATGTTAGAATTTGCTCAGGACCTTCTGGACAGCCACCTGATCTCTCCATGCGGCAGTCGGAAACGGCCAGCAGTGTGTCAAGACTCTCAACAGGCTCCTGGGCCATAGTTCCTGTTCCCCCAAAGAAACAGGGATCTGGCCAGTACTCCATCAACTTCGTCGTTCCCAAGAGGGATGGCTCCTTCTGATCAATTCTGGACTTCAAGAGAGTCAACAGGCGCTCAAGGTTCCCCATTTTCGGATGGAGACCTTGAGAGTGGTCATAGCAGCGTTTCGCTCCAGTGAGTTCCTGGCTTCACTCGACCTCACGGAGGCTTACCTTCACATCCCGATTTGCAAGGACCACCAAAGGATTCTTCGCTTTGACATACTGGGTCAGCACTTCCAGTTTCAAGCTCTCCTGTTCGGATTTGCAACCGCTCCTTGCACGTTCACCAAGGTGATGGTGGTGGTGGTGGCCTTTCTCCAGCGAGAGGGAGTCCTAGTCCATCCCTACCTGGACGACTGGCTCATCCGGGCGAAGTCGGAGAAGCTCTGTGTGACAGCAGTCAATCGTGTTGTGTCTGTGCTCACCTCCCTCGGGTGGATAGTCAACTACTCCAAGAGCAAGCTCATACCCTCCCAGGTTCTGGAATTTCTGGGAATTCATTTTGACACTCGCGTGTCCAAGGTCTCCCTGCCCGAGGCCCGGGTGCTTAAGCTCATAAAGCAGGTACAGCATCTCGTATCTCTCTCTGTACCCACGGCCTGGGACTACCTCCAAGTACTGGGCTCTGTGGCTTCCACTATAGATCTGGTTCCCTGGGCGTTTGTGCAAATGCGTCCTTTGCAGAAAGCTTTGCTAGCCCGTAGGAAGCCAGTCTCAGAGAAGTTTCGAGCGCCCCTACCGCTTCCCGAATCTACCACCACCAGCATGCAGTGGTGGCTCTCACTCGATCACCTGTCGAAGCGTATGCCCCTGGAGACTCCACAGTGGATTGTCATGAACATGGATGCCAGCCTCTCAGGCTGGAGAGCAGTGTGTCAGTCTCAATCGACACAGGGACATTGGTCCGCGATCCAATCCAAGTGGCACATCAACTGCCTGGAGGCCCGGACGGTCCGACTGACACTCAAGTTCTTCCTTCCCTTGATCTGTCACAAAGCGGTGAGAGTCCTCTCAGACGATGCCACCACGGTAGCTTACATCAATCACCAGGGGGGCACCAGGAGTCGCCTGTTGGCCTTGGAAGCCAGAAAACTGTTTGCATGGGCAGAGCACCATTTGGACCACCTGGTGGCCTCCCACATTGCAGGGAAGGAGAATGTTCATGCCGACTTCCTCAGTCGTCAGCATCTCGACCCCAGAGAGTGGAATTTGTTGGAAGAGGCGATGGATCTAGTCGTGCGCAGGTGGGGGCTCCCCACTTGGACTTGATGGCCACCCTGAGGAACACAAAGGCTCCCCGGTTCTTCAGTCGCAGAAGGGAGCACTGTTCAGAGGGCGTGGATGCTCTGGTCCTGCCCTGGCCCAGCGATATCCTCCTCTACGTGTTTCCACCTTGGCCTCTGGTGGGAAAGGTACTCAGAAGGATAGAGCTTCACAAGGGGCCGGTCATTCTTATCGCGCCGGAGTGGCCCCGGAGACCGTAGTTCGCGGATCTCGTGAATCTCACGTTCGACGGCCCTCTTCGTCTCGCTCACCTCCACAACCTTCTGCGACAAGGTCCAGTATTTTTTGATCCAGCGGATCGCTTTTGTCTTGCAGCCTGACTTTTGAGCAGCGGCAACTAAGGAAGAGAGGCTGTAAGGAGGAAGTGATATCCACGCTGTTGCGGGCCCGTAAAACCTCTACATCTCTGGCTTATGTTCGGGTTTGGAGAGTATTTGACAATATGTGTGCAGAGGCTGGGGTATCGACGTGCAGGGCCTTGGTCTCTCTGGTTCTCTCTTTCCTTCAGAACGGACTCTCTAAAGGTTTGTCTTTCAACTCTTTGCAGGTTCAGGTTTCAGCTCTCGGTTCCCTCTTGGGGAGGCTAGATGGTTACACAGTGGCGGCCCATCTGGATGTCGCACGTTTTCTTAAGGGGGCTAAGCATTTCAAACCACCGGTCTGGGCTACTTGCCCGTCTTGGAATCTTAACTTGGACCTTTGTGTCCTCTGCGAGGCGCCCTTTGAACCCCTCCGACAGGCCATGCTCAAGGACCTGACACTTAAGACGGTGTTTCTAGTAGCTATTTGCTCAGTCAGGAGGGTCTCCGAGCTGCAAGCTTTATCCTGTAGGGAGCCCTTCCTGCGGTTCTCTGATTCGATGGTCTCTCTAAAGACGGTTCCCTCTTTTCTGCCAAAGGTAGTGTCCTCTTTTCATGTAAATCAGTCAATGGAGCTCCCTGCCTTTTCTCCAGAGGATATTGCTAACACGTCTGGTGACGATCTACGACGTTTGGATGTTAAGAGAGTTCTTCTACAGTACTTACAGGTTACCAATGACTTCCGGGTCTCCGATCACCTTTGTTTTATGGAGTGGGCCTCATAAAGGACAGAAGGCCTCTAAAGCCACCATAGCTCGCTGGCTAAATGAAGCAATCTTGTCTGTGTATCTTTGCCGGGACTGGCCAGTTCCGTAGGGTCTATAAGCCCATTCTCTGCGTTCGCAGGCTACCTCGTGGGCAGAGAGCCAGCTGGTTTCTCCGCAGGAAATTTGCAGAGCAGCTACTTGAAAATCTCTGCTTACTTTTGCTCGGCATTATCGTCTTGACGTACAGGCGCCAGTGTTTGGTTCCTTCGGCAGACAGGTACTCCGTGCTGGACTGTCTCGGTCCCATCCTAGTTAGGGAAGCTTTGGTACATCCCACTGTCTGGACTGATCCGGGTACGTACAGGGAAAGTAAAATTGGTTCTTACCTGCTAATTTTCGTTCCTGTAGTACCACGGATCAGTCCAGACTCCCTCCCGTTCTACTTTTTTCAGTCCGCTCATAGTCTTTTTCTTTACAGATATGGAGAATGCCTTCTTCCTTGCAGAACTTTTCTATAACAGAACTTTAAGGCACCAGATGTATCTACCAAATAGATAAGAGCTGTTTTTTGCACTGTTCCAAATTCGCATTCTATTATTCATGTTGGATTGTTTACTTGCTTGCTCTTATTCGGGTTCAATTTCTGGTTATGTTTATCTGCTTTGCTAATGTTTATACTGAGGGGTGCAGGGTGAGCACTGTCCTCATATAGGATACCCTTTCAGTTTTTTTCTGGCTCCATCTGCTGGACAGGAGGCTCAACCTACTGTCTGGACTGATCCGTGGTACTACAGGAATGAAAATTAGGTAAGAACCAATTTTCCTATACTCTGTTTTATTCAGTTATTACTTTTGTTTTCACTCTTTGATTGTTTTGTATAGGCCAGATTCATTAAGGCTTTTCTCTCATTCTGTATCGGTGGAGACAAAGTTTAATGAATCAGGCCCACATGTGACTTCCAGTCAGAAGACCATGAAATGTGATTGTGTTTGCAGGTATGACATAATGAAAAGTTGCTGGGATGCAGATCCTTTACAGAGGCCAACCTTCAAACAAGTTGTGCAGCTTGTTCAGGAGCAGCTGTCAGATGGTACAAAGCATGTGAGTGTTGTTTTCCATTCAAATCTCCATTCTTGTTTCAAACAACTTCAAAAAACGCAAAGGCAGTATAAGAGAAACAAATAGGGGTAGATTTTAAAAGCAGTTCACGCAGCCTACATGTGTGTGCGCTACACGGCGCGTGCACGTGTACACCAGATTTTATAACATACACACACAGGCGCGCATATGTTATAAAATTCGGGGTCGGCACAAGCAAGAGAGTGCACAATTGTGCACTTTGTGTGCGCCACTCAAAGCCATGCTGCCTTCTCCCGTTCCCTACCCCCCCCCCCCCCACCCCACCTTCCATTCCCTTCCCCTACCTCCCCCGCCCTTTCCCTCCTACCTTTGATGACTTCTTACTTTTATTTCAAAACTTACTTTAGCCCTGTGGCTGAAGTAAGTTGCGCGCACTGGCCAATTGCCGGCGCGCGATCCCCGGCCCAGCAGCCATGCAGAGGCCTCTGGCCACGCCCCGCCTCCAGACCACCCCTTTTGTAAAGCCCCGGGACTTACACGTGTCCTGGAGCTTTACGCACCGCCGGGCCTTTTTAAAATAGACTTGTCGCACGTAAGGCGATTTACACACGTAACCTTTTGAAAATCCGGCCCATAGGTTCTAGCTTTAAGACCTGTCTAATGAGTTGCATGATGTGACCATGATTAGAATGCTTTATGGGACACTAAGAGCATTTAGAACATAAAAGAAAAGATTGTCCAGTGATACTGCAGGGCTATTTTTCAACTAGCACAAAATACCAAACTTTGGCTGTGCTCTGCTCACACAGCAAAGTGTGAATGCGGTAGAGCAAATGGTTAGTAGTGTTACATATTTTCATTCATGGGTTTTTCCCTATGTGGTCGTCTTTAAATTTTAGTATTGTGTGTACTGCTCCCCCATCCCCCCTTTCACAAGGGACCACACTTCATAGAGTGCAGAGCTCTCCTCAGTTCAACCCAGCATGGGGAAACCACATTCTGCTAATGGGGGACAAGTCAACCTGTAAGGCTCAGGGGATCACACTTGGATACATTTTTTAAAACGTGCACACTCAAAGTGTTGTGTTCCAAATCAAGAAGGACTCTTGCTGAAGAGAAAAAAAATATACAAATCAGTCTAGCATTACACAAAGCAAAACAGTTCAGAGATAAAACTTGTAAGAAAATAAAAAATGCCCCAAAAGTGATTTCTTTAGTGTCAGGGAACAAAGATATGTCCTGAGACTGCTTCAGGGACTCAAGGGATCTTACCTTTTGGAAGAGCTAGGAATCTTCTCTCATTCAAACCCTTGAAATCCAGGAAAATCCTCTTCTCCCCCACAAAGAAACTCAATCTTTTAGATGACACCCATTATCCCTCCAGCCTAGGGACTGGAAAACCTTCTTGAGTTTAGAAGCAGATGGCTCCCTTCATAGAAACAACTCCAACCAGGGAGGATAACTTTGAAAGAAATGTGAGCAGCGGCATATATGTGCATATATGGTTACTAGCAGATCTATGCTAGTATTCTATAAACTGTGCGTATGATATACACGCATTTTATAAAATACACATGTCTTATCTGCAACATACGCATGTATGAAGGCGTTCACATAAATATATGCAGTGCATTGGATGCTTGTACTTTTCCTACCTATTTTAAAACTATAACACACACTCGGTAGGCTGATTAGTGAACAAGTTAGCCGAATAACTTGTCCCGTATATTCAGCAGAAGAAACGTCCCACTGAATATACCAGTCTAAAGTTATCCGGCTACATATAGCCGAATAACTTAAAAAAAAACCTACCTGGCTATTTTTTTAATATAGCCAGATAGGGTTTTTTATAGTTATGTGGCTGTGTGTGGCCGGATAAGGTGCTTCTTAATCGGATATCTTTACAAGATAGCCAGCTAAGTAGCACTGTCAACACCTACTATACTAAAGGTAAAAGAAAGCTGTCCAATCCCCTCCCTCCACCCCCCCCCCAAAGCATAATAGAAGTAAGTCTGTGTATCCCAAACATCTCCCCCCCCCCTCTCCCCCCCCGCTCCTAAGCTTGTTACAGTAGTTAATTGCTTAGTTTTATGGACCAGACCCGGTTCCAATTTTACTGTAAAAACCAGATCAGCCTGCCTCCCCACTTCCACCAACCCACAAGGAAGAAGTGTCTCTCCTGCATCCCCTTCCCCTTCCCCCTGCCCCTTCCCATCCCCGCCGACACCTTCTTAAAAACAGAGGCAGCGCTGGAGGAGCTGGGAGCGGGACAGAGGGTCCCTCCCTCTTGGCTCATTTAACAAAAGGTATCAGCGGGAGTGGGGAGGGGCAGGGGAAGGGGATGCGGGAGCGACACCTCTTCCTTGTGGGAGGAAAGGAGGGGAAGCAGGCTGATCTGTTTTTTGTGGGAAAATCGGGACGGGGCCTGGTTCATAGTACCAGGCAATTCACCACTGTGTAAAAAGATTTAGGGGCAGGGGGTTTGGGATACACAGGCTGACTTCTATTATGCTTTAGGGGGAGAGGGAGTGAAGGGATTGGGCAGCTTATTTTTACCTTGAGTTTAGTAGGTGATGACACTGCTGCTTAGCTGGATATCTTTTCCGGTTAAGTAGTAGGGATGTACATTTGTCCAGGACGAATTAGGCAATTTCAACGAAATTGCCTAATTCGTCCTGGATCGGGGAGCCCGAAATCCAAAGGAATTTTTCACGAAATTTCGGGTTTAGTGCGAAGCCCGAACAAATAGGTTCGGGCTTCGCACATCCCTATTAAGTAGCACCTTATCTGGCCATACAAAGCCACATATCTAAGTTAGCTGGCTAACCTAGCCGGATATACTCTATATTTGGCTAGGTTAGCTGGATATCTCAGCTCCTCCCCAGAATGCCCCTTTTTTATATGGCTAGATTATAGCTGGATAAGTAGCTGAATATGTCGCATTAGCCATTTAGATGGCTAATGATTGGGGGAGGGGAGATCTGAAACATTCTCCATCGACAAGCAGGCATGAATTAGCCATTTTGCAAGGGTGAAGTCATCCAGCATCGTCTATACAGGTCCATTTCTCAAATCTCAGTAAAACTTTATCGAGTATGTGTGGAAGTTCCCATGTTTGTAAACACGCTGCCTCGTGAGCCCCTCAGTTTTTCTTCATCTGAGCTACTGCATGAACATTCCCCATTCTCTCTTAAATTTTTCTATCCTTGAGGCCTAGCACCTTCTTGTTTTTTTTCTGCCTCCTTGCAAACATTTCACTGCTGATTTGGCAGCCACTCCAATAGAATTTTTAAATTCTAATGAAAAAAAAGAAAGAAAGAATGGATGTCAAAATCGGAGAAACTCAAGGTCAAGAATCTTGTGGTAGGCAGTTTAAGGCCTGCAGCTGTGGTTGCTATTTGTCCATCATAGATATTTATGCCATCTGTTACCAGCCCAGACCCCGATTATTAAATTGTTACAGTTGTGATCACACGTGCCCCAGGGCAAACAGCGTTGTGTCTGGAAGATGGAGGCCCTGATGAAGATACTGATGGGTAACAGTCTTAAGCATAAGTGAGAAGTTGAGCAACAGAGCCACTCTTTATCGTGGCGGGACGTGTCTTCGGGATCCCGACACAAGGAGTCGAGGCAGGAGGTTTCTCCCTCTCATCCCCACAAGCACGAGAATACTTCTACCCCCTCCAACAAAGTATCCAGGCTCTGGATCTGTTCCAGGTCAGAGGTTTAGCATGGTGCAAAAGCTATCAGCACTGGAGAGGAGGCACAGTAAAAGGCCCCTAAGTGACAGGGGGGGATCCCCATTGAGGCTATCCACATTACGAATGAAAAAAGGGATAGTGCCTCCTGTGCAGGTCCCCACAGGCCCCCTCCCCACTGCCAAGGAGGGATGTAGCCTCATCTGGGCAGGTGCTGTCTTTATTTATTTATTTACTTTATATACCGGTGTTCGATTTTACATATCACATCGGTTTACATTTAAACAAAATTTGCAGGAACTTATGCGTTACCTTTGTCAAATACATTAAACATTTATGGTGCAGAAGATCCCCATCTGTTCAGGGACGGCTCAAGAGAATCTGCTGCCTGAGGTGAGGAATGAGATGGCGTCCCCCCAGCCCCACCCCACCTCACCCAGCCAGGGAACGACACAGGTCAAATCATCAAGAGGGGTCTCTATGCAGTCTGGCCCTTTTAGTGATTTGAAATGTTGCGGAAGGGAGGAAAGAAGGGGGTCCCAGTTCTCAGAGTGGCAGAGTGATAATGTTTCTAGGAAGCTGGCAAACCTGCCCTATTCCCAGGAACCCTAAGACCTGCCTCCCACTTTCCCCCCAGCATTTTCCTCCTGGAGAAGTGGGAGATGGGTGAATGGTGGTGGTCTGTGTGTGGCGTATTCTCTCCGAGCCATTGCAAGGGCATAAAGAAGACTAGGCCCTGTACAGCCTTCTGCCTGCACCACCCAGAATTACAAATTCTGCATTTATAATAACTACTTTTACATGAAAAAGGACATTCAAAATACAGTTTTCTGAGGTAAAGTATCACAATAACATATATATTATTTTTAAATGCATCGCCATGTGCCAACCAGAAAACCCTGCAAAAAAGCAAAAAACACACTTGGAATGCATCTGGTATTAGGCTATTGTAATGCATGTTGGGTGTGGGCTTTGTCCTCAGAGAGCCGTGAGTAAACTCAATTACAATTGCAATATAGTAAGCCTTCTATACTAAAAAATAGCATTAGTTCAAAAAGTAAAAACCTTATCTATGAAAATGCAGCACTGCAGATATTACAGCAAGCCCTAAACACCAATATACTTCCTATTAGGAAAACAGAACAATGCAGGTTGCTATAGATCCCAACACAAACTTCACACTTCGCACATTTATTTATTTATTTGTCTATGTATTTATTTAGAAACTTTGTAGTTTGGTAATCCAAAATTCTTAGTGGATAACAATAAATGCATATAATAAAATCGGCAAAATGCAAAACAGTCAACAAAATATCTAAAAGTACAGAACACAAATTAAATGTTACAAACAATTATAAAGGCAGATTCCAAACAATAGGTAAAGCAGCATAGAAAGCCACAATAAATCTGCAATGAATTTACCAAACACACACATGCAGAATAAAGAGATCATAAAGGATAAACGTGTAGACAAAAACTGAACTAGAAAGCACAAGCCAGATTATATGCAGTGCAAGAATGGAAAAATAAAAATACCATTCCTCATAAAACATCAAACAAAAAATATTAAAAAAAAAAATAAAATATTTCAGACTAGCAAACACATTAAATAGCATCCACTAATTAAAACTAGTAAGAAAAAAAAATTCCCGCTTTCCATACCTGGATTACTCTGAGATTTCCGGGGGTTAGTGGGCGAGCAGGAGAGAGCAGGAGAGAGCAGGAAAACCTTTCTCTTTCTTACACAAGTTCTTTCATGCTTATATATAAATATAAAACTATCAAATAGAAAACTGATCTCTTATAGCACTAAAAATAAGGCAGGGATAGCGGGTCAACAAAGCAGCAAACGTAAACGCTAGTGTCCCAAAAGTTTAGAATATTATATAAACGTGAAATCACAGCATCATATAGAATGTATCTCAAGGAAGACCTCATACAAGGCATACATTGATCAGTGCTGATTAGCATCAAAAGTACACCGCCAATATAATCATGGGTCTGTGATGTGCTGATCAACTTTTTTTCTTTTTTTAGCTCAAGTGAGTGTGTGGTCCATTTTAGACCCGTATTTCATTATGCATAATAGCACTTAACTTAATGAAGTCGAGGAACGCCAAGAACATGGTCGCGAGGTCGTATCCAAAGCCAAGCCCGACACGGACCGCGTTTCGGCTTTACAAGCCTTCTTCAAGGGCTGGAAAACTCTGTGAATGTAAAAATTATTTGTAACATCATTTATAAAAAATCACCAACATTAAATCCTTACAAAGCGTAGGTACTAACGTGACAGTGCGGTAGTGGCATACTACAGCTAGTAGATACGAAAACCATGCTTACTAAGTTGGATTCCATTCGGATCTCGAGCCCATGCCTTCTGGTAACGTTGGACATTAAAGCTCTTTACACCAGTATACCCCAAGACGCGGCTCTTACTATCCTCGAGCAAGCCTTGGACACTCGCCCTCGTCCTCATAGAGTACCCACCTCCTTCCTTGTTACGCTAGCTAGGATTGCCTTATGTGATAATTATTTTCTGTTCGGTGACCAGTTTTACAACCAAATTCATGGAACAGCTATGGGGGCCACCATGGCCCCCAGTATTGCCAATCTTTACATGGCTAATTTTGAGGAACACTTTCTTTATCCGGCCCCTCTTTTTGTTTATGTTTCCAATTGGACCCGCTACATTGATGATATTTTTTTTCTGTGGCACAACGACATCCCCTCGCTAAATGATTTTTTACAATGGCTAAACACGCTAGATCCTAACATCACTTTCACTATGCAGTATCATTTATTTCAGATCCCCTTTTTGGACATTTATATTCGGCTTGTTGATGACCATTTTGTCACTACCATATATAAAAAACCGTCCGATCGCAACACCTTGTTACATTTTTCCAGTTTCCATGCGTATAGTTTGAAGAAGAGTTTACCCATCGGACAGTTCTTGCGCCTCCGGCGACTATGCACAGATAAAAATGAATTTGCTCAGCAAGCTCAACTTTTAGCGTCTAGACTACTTCACCGTGGCTACCCTACCTCTGTTATTAAAAGGGCTCTCAAACGGGCCACTAATGCTGAGCGGGAATGGCTCCTTTTGGAATCTACAGATACCTCGTTGGATTTTCCATTGGTATGTACCATCAGATTTTCCACCAGGTCGCAGGAGATTGCATCAATTGTACGTAACCATTGGTATATACTTCATACTCATGAAGTGTTTAAAGACCGTCCTTTGATTGCTTATAGTAGGGGCAAAAATCTCCGTGACCTTCTCACTCACGCTTCGACTCAGACAGATTTTTCTACACAATCCGAAGAACCGGTAGGACACTGGTCGTGTGGGAAATGTACTATGTGTGCTCAATCTTTGGATGGCATTACGTGGACTGATAATGCTGGGCTGGTTCACACATCTCGTTTTCATTCAGACTGTACTACATCTTACGTCATATACCTCATTGTGTGCCCCTGCTCTAAATTCTATGTGGGGAGAACAAAGCGCCCTATCCGCACGAGACTGATTGAGCATCGTAGTTGTCTGAATACAGGCAAAGTAAATGCCCCTATCGTTCAACATTGTCTTGATATGCATCATCTTTTTGGCGACCTTAGGTGGCGTGTCATTGATCGGATACTATTGACGAAGAGAGGGGGTGATTTTCAAAAGCTCCTCAACTTCTGTGAACAACGCTGGATTTTCAATCTGAATTGCATGCACCCAGATGGTCTTAACGCAGCCATTGAATGGTATTCGTTGCTATGACCTACCCATTTCTGTGTCTCTTAACAACGGCTGACGTCATTTCCTGGGTGGACCTTCTGTCCCATTGGTCTGCATATCTTGAAAAAGCGCGCGAATGCGGCCCCTCCGGTAGAGGAGAAACATTACTAGCTGTAGTATGCCACTACCGCACTGTCACGTTAGTACCTACGCTTTGTAAGGATTTAATGTTGGTGATTTTTTATAAATGATGTTACAAATAATTTTTACATTCACAGAGTTTTCCAGCCCTTGAAGAAGGCTTGTAAAGCCGAAACGCGGTCCGTGTCGGGCTTGGCTTTGGATACGACCTCGCGACCATGTTCTTGGCGTTCCTCGACTTCATTAAGTTAAGTGCTATTATGCATAATGAAATACGGGTCTAAAATGGACCACACACTCACTTGAGCTAAAAAAAGAAAAAAAGTTGATCAGCACATCACAGACCCATGATTATATTGGCGGTGTACTTTTGATGCTAATCAGCACTGATCAATGTATGCCTTGTATGAGGTCTTCCTTGAGATACATTCTATATGATGCTGTGATTTCACGTTTATATAATATTCTAAACTTTTGGGACACTAGCGTTTACGTTTGCTGCTATATATAAATATATACATAGATCTCCTTCTGTACATAGGTTTTCAGATTAGTTCTCTGTTTGTTACTTAATTAGAAATGATTGTTCTTTGTAAGTTCCCCCTAAGCTCTTATTTGTTTTAATGTAAGCCGCCCGCGAGGCGACAGTTTTATTTCCTTGTAAACCGGTGTGATATGTATATTATACAGGAACATCGGTATATAAAAATAATAAATAAATAAATATATGTTTTCACATACACATAGATGCTCTCATACATATGCATGCTCTTATCCACATACCTGCTCTAACACTTGTTTTTTACACACACACAAACACAGAACACATGCCCTCTCATGCATACACATGCTTTCAGGCACTTGCATAGATGCTCTCTCATGCATATACATACACTCGCTTTCACCCATACACATTGGTGCTCTCACACATGCTCACATAGGCACATGTTCTCATACACACACGCACACATACTCACGGAGATGCGCTCTCTCTCATGTAAACCCATGCCCTATCACATACCCACCCACACATGCTGTCCATCAGGCTCAGTCTCCCCTTTCTGTTGTGGTGAAAGAGATGAGCTCAGCAGGCAGATGGGGGGGCCTCTTCTTTCCTCCTGACGCTGGCAAGCTGTGCCATGAAGCCTTTTCTCTTCCTTCTGCCAGGCTGTGCTCCATCAGCAACCATGAAGCCTTTTCTCTTCCTCCTGCCCAGGCTTGGTACTCGCAGGTGAGGGGGGGGGGGCCATGGCAGACTGGGTAAATGTATCATCGGGACATGCTAGAGAGATACAGTTCCTGGATGGAATAAATGATAGCTTTATGGAGCAATTGGTTCAGGAACCAATGAGAGAGGGAGCAATTTTAGATCTAATTCTCAGTGGAGCACAGGATTTGGTGAGAGAGGTAACGGTGGTGGGGCCGCTTGGCAATAGTGCTCATAATATGATCAAATTTGAATTAATGACAGGAAGGGGGACAGTAAGCAAATCCACGGCTCTCGTGCTAAACTTTCAAAAGGGAAACTTTGATAAAATGAGAAAAATAGAAAAAAACTGAAAGGAGCAGCTACAAAAGTAAATAGTGTGCAAGAGGCGTGGTCATTGTTAAAAAAAAATACCAACCGAGAAGCACAGTCCAGATGTATTCCACACATTAAAGGTGGAAGGAAGGCAAAATGATTACCAGCATGCCAAAAGATCTTCATTCAAAAATTGGAAGAAGGATCCAACAGAAGAAAATAGGATAATGCATAAACGTGGGTAAGTTAAATGTAAGAAATTGATAAGACAGGCTAAGAGAGAATTTGAAAAGAAGATCACCATAGAGGAAAAAACTCACAGTAAAAACCTTTTTAAATATATCCGAAGCAGAAAGCCTGTGAGGGAGTCAGTTGGACCATTAGATGATTGAGGGGTTAAAGGGGCACTTAGAGAAGATAAGGTCATCGCGGAAAAATTAAATGATTTCTTTGCTTCAGTGTTTACTGAAGAGGATGTTGGGGAGGTACCCGTACTAGAGAAGGTTTTTATGGGTAATGATTCAGATGGACTGAACCAAATCACGGTGAACCTAGAAGACCTGATTGACAAACTGAAGAGTAGTAAATCACCTGGACCGGGTGGTATACACCCCAGAGTTCTGAAGGAACTAAAAAATGAAATTTCAGACCTATTAGTAAAATTTGTAACCTATCATTAAAATCATCCATTTAACCTGAAGACTGGAGGATAGCTAATGTAACCACAATATTTAAAAAGAGCTCCAGGGGTGATCCGGGAAATTACAGACCGATTAGCCTGACTTCAGTGCCAGGAAAAATAGTGGAAAGTGTTCTAAACATCAAAATCACAGAAAATATAGAAAGACATGGTTTAATGGAACAAAGTCAGGATGGCTTTACCCAAGGCAAGTCTTGCCTCACAAATCTGCTTCACTTTTTTGAAGGAGTTAATAAACATGTGGATAAAGGTGAACCGGTAGATGTAGTGTACTTGGATTTTCAGAAGGCATTTGACAAAGTTCCTCATGAGAGGCTTCTAGGAAAAGTAAAAAGTCATGGGATAGGTGGCGATGTCCTTTCGTGATTACAAACTGGCTAAAAGATAGGAAACAGAATAGGATTAAATGGACAATTTTCTCAGTGGAAGGGAGTGGGCATTGGAGTGCCTCAGGGATCTGTATTGGGACCCTTACTTTTCAATATATTTAGAAATGATCTGGAAAGAAATACGATGAGTGAGGTAATCAAATTTGCAGATGATACAAAATTGTTCAGAGTAGTTAAATCACAAGCAGATTGTGATAAATTGCAGGAAAACCTTGTGAGACTGGAAAATTGGGCATCAAAATGTGGATAAGTGCAAGGTGATGCATATAGGGAAAAATAACCCACGCCCTAGTTACACTATGTTAGATTCCATATTAGGTGCTACTATCCAAGAAAGAGATCTAGGTGTCACAGTGGATAACACATTGAAATCATTGGTTCAGTGTGCTGCAGCAGTCAAAAAAGCAAACAGAATGTTGGGAATTATTAGAAAGGGAATGGTGAATAAAATGGAAAATGTCATAATGCCTCTGTAACGCTCCATGGTGAGACCACACCTTGAATACTGTGTACAGTTCTGGTCGCCGCATCTCAAAAAAGATATAATTGCAATGGAGAAGGTACAGAGAAGGACAACCAAAATGATAAAGGGAATGGAACAGCTCCCCTATGAGGAAAGACTAAAGAGGTTAGGACTTTTCAGCTTGGAGAAGAGACGACTGAGGAGGGATATGATAGAGGTGTTTAAAATCATGAGAGGTCTAGAATGGGTAGATGTGAATCAGTTATTTACGCTTTCGGATAATAGAAAGACTAGGGGGCACTCCATGAAGTTAGCATGTGGCACATTTAAAACTAATCGGAAAAAGTTCTTCTTCACTCAACGCACAATTAAACTCTGGAATTTGTTGCCAGAGGATGTGGTTAGTGCAGTTAGTATAGCTGTGTTTAATAAAGGATTGGATAAGTTCTTGGAGGAGAAGTCCATTACCTGCTATTAATTAAGTTGACTTAGAAAATAGCCACTGCTATTACTAGCAATGGTAACATGGAATAGACTTAGTTTTTGGGTACTTGCCAGGTTCTTATGGCCTGGATTGGCCACTGTTGGAAACAGGATGCTGGGCTTGATGGACCCTTGGTCTGACCCAGTATGGCATGTTCTTATGTTCTTAAAGAAGAAAGCAGCCTGTGTGTACCCCGTTTTACCAGTGGCGAAGACAAGAAGAGGCCTGTGCATGATCCCACCGGGAGCAGGAAGGAGTCCATTCAGCTGCTCCTCCTTCTCCTGTGCCAGCCCCACAGTATTCAAAAATCACGAGGCTAGCACATCCTTTATGCTGATCTCACTCACCCCTCCCTGCCACTCACCCCATCCCTTCCCTCTCAGTCACTCACCCCTTCCTCCCGTTCACCCCTCCCTTTCCCTCTCAGTTACTTACTCCCTCCCACTTACCACCACATGGGCTCTCTTCTCACTGGGAAGTGGTGGGAATCCCTCCAGCACATCACCACAAGAGGCTGCCACGCAGGGCAGTGCTAGGTTTTTTTGCTGCCCTGTGCGAACAATTACTATGCTGGCCCCTCCCTTATTCAGTTTCTGTTTTTTACCTTTAATTTGTATTCTTTTTCTAATCAGGGCCAGGGCAAGGGTTTTAGGCACACACAATTTAAAATTATGCATTTATAATAAACGATTTTACATGAAAATTGACACTCAAGATATAGTCTTTTGAAGTAATAGTATCACAACAGCATGTATTTACAAGTACTACTGTGGTGTCAACCAGAAAATCCTGCATAAAAGCTAAAAAGACACTTGAGACACTATCATAATGTATGTTAGGTGTGGGTTTGGTCCTCAGGAAGCCATGAGCAAACTGAATTACAATTACAATAAAAAAAACTTCATATTCCAAAACAGCACTAACTACCAGTTACATGCAGAACAAAGATAGACCCTCACCAAACACAGAATAAAGTGACTATAAAGTATAAATGGGAAAAGTGCAGACAAAAACTGAACTGGAAACCGCAACAAGTCAGACTCTGTATGTAGTGCACCAGTGAAAAATAGACACATCACCATTCCTCAGAAAACATTAAGCAATAAATCAAGAAATATAAAATATTAATCATAATAGTAAATCCAAATAAATAAAAAGAATGAATATTTCAAAACAGCTGACGGAACAGAACATCATCTAATAATTAAAAACTCGTATTAGCTTTTCTTACTTTCCCAAACACCAATAAAATATTTCAAAACATCATACAGATCAAATAACACCAAATGAATTAAAATCAATAAGAATAAAAAAAAATCACTCACTCTTTTGGTCACCCTGAGATTGTCATGGATTAGTGGGAGGGGAAGAGAGGTGTACAAACTTTCTCCTCTCTCATATACACATAAGTTCATCCTCATGCTCACACAGACATACACAAATGCTTTCAAAACTCACCCATGTTCACAGACACACACATACACACTAGTTCCCTCTGTCTCTCTCAGGCACACACAGACACACACTCGCTCCCTCCCTCTGACTCATGCACACACACACTTACACTGGCTCTTTCTCTTTCAAGCACACATACACACGTGCTTCGAGTCTCTCAAGCACACACACTCATTTGCTCTCTCTCTCTCTTTCTCAAGCACACACACACACACACAAACACACAGGCTCCCTCTCTCTCAGGCACGCATACACACGCTGGCTCATGCTGGCTCAAGCACAGATACATACGCACACATGCACGGGCTCCCCTCTCTCAAACACAAACAGGCTAGTTCCCTCTTTCTCAGATGGAGACACATACACAAACATACACTGGCGCCTACTGTCTCAGACAGTCAAACACGCACACTGGCTCAAGCACACACACACACACACACACACACATTGCCTCCCTCTCTCTCATGCCCACATATGCTTGCTCCCTCAAAGACAGACAAGCACACACATTTGCACCCTCTCTTCCAGTTTGGAGGAGATCCCCCTGGGCCTCCTCCACTTGGGCCGCTGAGCCTGACACAATCCTCCTGCAACCAAGGGGCCTTCTTTACATCGGCCGCCCAGCAGGATGGGATCCCCCAATGGCTGCGCAGGCTTCCATCATGTGGGCTGCTAGGAAAAATAGGATCCTCCGGAGGCCACGGGTTAGCAATTAGGATGGCCAGTAGAGACCTCCAAGTGCCCCTTAAAGCCTGGCACCAAGGGACCTTGCCCCCCCCCCCCCCCTTGGTAAACCACTAATGCAGACATATGTTGGACAGTGGAAGCTTTCGATATCCCAGTCACAACTTCGGCAATGGCTACTGGGGTTGCAAGCTGGCAGCCTCTGAGAAGATTTGCATGATCATGTCACTGGTGTGCACTGAACGGAGGATAACCTGTTTGATGCTGAAGTTAAGAAGATGGTGGCTTTGATTTAGGACATTAATTCATACTGCAGTCATTTCTAGCTGCAGTAGAGGGTCATATGATTGCGTCTAGATGCCAGTTCTTCTCTTACAATTGGCTTTCATTCACTAGGGAAAGCCAGTGATTGACGTCTTTGCCTCAGAAGACATCAGGAAGGTTGAACAGTTCTTCTAAATGCATCCAATCAACTCCTGATGCTTTTCTTCTAAACTGGAATATCAGTCTAAATTTTGTATACCGTGTGATTACTCTAATTGCCAGGACTTTCCAGAAAATCTTCAGAACAAGGCAGGGATGATCCTCATTGCACCAGCCTGGCCACGGTAGGTGTAATTCCCATATCTTGTCTATCAGCATAGTCTCCAATCCCAATGGGGATATCTGTGACCCTCATTGCACCAGCCTGGCCACGGTAGGTGTAGTTCCCATATCTTGTCTATCAGCATAGTCTCCAATCCCAATGGGGATATCTGTGACCCTCATTACTCAGGAGAAAGGCAGGCTCTGCATTCCATATCTGACATCCTTGGCCCTCACAGCTTGGATGTTGAGCACAAATTAGTTTCCTCCTTGCATCTTCTGAAGAAAATGGAGGACATGCTGTTTTCAGCAAGAAAGCTTTCAATTAGTAAGCCCTACAATTTTAAAAGGAAGAGGACCTCAGCTTGGTGTAAGACCAGCCGTTTCAATCCCTTTTCCTTTAGTCCAAGGAATTTACTCCAGAACCTTTTCTTCCTGTCATCCTCAGGCTTTTGTACCTTTTCAGTCAAAATTCATCTCAGCACTGTTGTGGCATATCATCAGCAGGTGGAAGGGTCTCTGATAACGATCTACCCTTTGGTATTCAAATTCATGAAAGGATTGTGGACCTCCAAGCCTCCAGTCAGTAAATCTCCAGTGCCTTGGGACATCAATATAGTACTGGTCAACTCATGAAACTTTCTTTCGAACCTCTCGAGCTGGTGGACTTAATATTTCTCACCTGAAAAGTGATGTAGCCATCACTTATGCTCAGAAAGTGGGTGAATTGCAAGCTCTGGTCTCCCACTTATCATACCTGCATTTTTTTCACAACAGGGTAGTTCTGCATACTATCCTTAAATTCCTTCCAAAAGTGGTATCTCCATTCCACATTAACCAAGCTAGTCTGTGCCTACTTTTTTTCCTGAGACCGCATGTGCACAGAGGAGAAAGGGCTATTCACTCCTTAGATTGTAAGAGAACTGCATATTATTTGAGAAGGACTCAACCCCATCATCATGCTTCGGTTTGTATCCTTTAATTCCAATAGATCAGGAATGGTAGTAGTCAAATGAACTCTGTTCAGCTGCCTAGCAGACTGTATCATGCACTGTTATGTGCTGGTGGGCCTTCAGATTACAGGCCTTGTCATGGTTCATCAAGTGAGAACCATGATGACTTCAGAAGCTTATCTCAGGAACACGTCCACTGAAGACATTTGCAAAGCTTTGTGTTAGAGATGTGATTTCGTTTATGACAAATTATTTATTTATTTATTTATTTATTAACTTTTATTTACCGACATTCGTGAAGCACATCATGCCGGTTTACAATGAACTCAGGCGGAAAAATACAATAAAACAATAATAACAATAACAATAAAACAATAAAACAAAGGAGCAATAAAACAAGGGAGGAGAGAGGGGAAGGAGGATAAGAAGGGGGAGCGGGAAGAGGGGGAGGAGAGAGGGTAGGAGGATAAGGAGGGGTGGGGGAGGGAGGGGATAAGGAGGGGATGGGAAAGGCAGAAAAGATAGATGAAGTAAAAACAAAATAGAGGAAACTATGTACAGTTGACAATATGTACAGTTACAATCAACTTAAGTAGAGCTAAGGAGGTATTGAAAATTAGGCAATTTCAATGAAATTGCATAATTTGTCGTGGTTCAGGGGCCCCGCCCCCCAAAACAGATTTTCCCCGAACTACAAGAAAAATTTGTACGGGGGGAGGGGCATATTTTATTTTTTTAAATAAAAAACCACCCAAAGCATTAAAATTTAGTATAATACACCCCCCCCCCCCATCATCTCGATCCCTCCCCAAGACTTACTAACATCCCTGGTGGTCCAGCGGGGTCCTGCGAGCGATTTGTCCCTCCGTGCCATCTGGCCTGCCTCGCTCAAAATGGCCTCTGACCTACTATGTCACAGGGGCTACCGGTGCCATCGGTCAGCCCCTGTCACATGGCCATCGGCGTCATCTTGTGCTCCTACCATATGACAGGGGCTGACCAATGGCACCGGTAGCCCCTGTGACATAGTATGGGCAAAGGCTATCACCGCCATTTTAATTACTGGCAGCCGACGGCGAGATCGCTCCCGGACCCCCAGGGACCCCCAGGGATTTTTGGCAAGTCTTGGGAGGGCAGGAGGCCCTCCGAAGCTGGCCAAAAGTCCCTGGGGGTCCAGCGGGGGTCCCGGAGCGATCTCCTGCCCTTGGGCCATCGGCTGCCAGTAATCAAAATGGCGCCGATAGCCTTTGCCCATACTATGTCACAGGGGCTACCAGTGCCATTGGTCAGCCCCTGTCACATGGTAGGAGCACAAGATGGCGCTGATGGCCATGTGACAGAGGCTGACCGATGGCACCGTTAGCCCTGTTGCATAGTAGGTCAGAGGCTATCGGCGTCAATTTGAGCAAGGCAGGCCAGACGCACAGAGGGACAAATTGCTCGCGGGACCCCGCCGGACCATCAGGGATGTTGGTAAGTCTTAGGAAGGGATCAGGATGGTGGTGGGGGGGGGGTTATTTAATGTTTTATAGTAAATTTTAATGCTTGGGGTGGGTTTTCTTTTGAGCTTCGTTTTCCTGCATCATTTTTTGGGCCGGTTTCGTTTTTCCCGCTTAGTTTTTTGTTCGTTTTTCCAAAAAAACTAACCGAGGAAAAAAACGAACTTTACCCCGAAGCGTCCGACTCAAAAAACGACCTGGTAGTAAAAAACGAAACTCATCTCTAATCTGTGTACATCTTCAGGCCCCACTATTGACTGCTCATTATGTCCCAAAGTGACAGTTACTTTGGGCAAGCAGTTCTATGCAGCCTGTTTTCCAGTTCTCTTCACTTGCTGGGGCTGGGTTGTCTTAAGTGCTGCCATTGTACAATCCTCAGCTTGGGACTCCCTACATATAATGGCTAATTAATTCTGCTTGTCAACGGAGTAAGCAAGTTTGCTTAACTGTAAACAGAGTTCTCCTTAGACAGCTGGATGAATTGGCCATGCTTTTTTTTTCTCTTTATTTGTTATATTTTAAACAAAATAAAATTCAAGAAAATAAACTTGAAATACAAAAATAACATATAGACAAATATTAAAAATAAGAACAATTATATAAAGAAATCAACCAAAAACTGTACAAATTTTAGACCAAGCCCTGAATTAAGAGTCCAGTATCACAATGTCTAATTTCAAATATATATATATATATATATATATATATATATATATATATATATATATATATATATAAAAAGCAAATATATATAACTTTCTATAAATTCTTCTTAGAAAGTTAAAGGACAGCATTAAATCATGAAGAAGACTAAGAACTAGGAGCCAAGGGTATTCCTGTCTGCACAGTCTTATTTCATAAAAACACGATTAACTGATTACGCTCAAAGAAGACACATTCTGATACTTAATATAACATTTCCAAGGGAGCTAAGTACAAACATTGCTCCTAACTGCAGAACCTTCTGCCTCTTCTCCAAAACAGTTCTGCAAGATATTTAAAGAAGAGTCTCATTACCCAGTCCCAATCAAGGTCATGTACAAAGGAAACAATTAACATTGCAGGAGGAGGCAATTTATTATCTGATGTCTCCAGGAGAGCAAATATTTGTTATTGCAAATAGTTCAGCTAAGTTTCCATCAACTGTTTTTTTCTTATATGGTGGAAGAGAATATATCTTACAAACTGGTGGAACAGATTGAGTTGGAATCTTTAAAACCTCCACCAAATATCTCTTAAACATCTCCATAGCAGATATAATAAGAAGATTTGAAAAGTTAATAGGATGAAGATTCTGGTGTCTAATCACCTTCTCCAAGTTTTCAGCTTTAAAAAGCAAGAATATTCCTCATGATGGCATTCTGAGTCTCCAACTTAACAATCTTTTCCTTGGCAGTATCAATTTGAGACTTAAGCTTTTCCAAATAGGATCCCTGGACACTCATTCTGCCCTCTAGACCCTGTGTATTAGCTACAGTCAAGGAGATGTGAGCTGACAGAGACTTCCTAAACCCCAAAACAGCCTTCCATATTTCTTCAAGAGTGAACTCCACTGGTGGAATTCACGCTTCTCTTCCTGAGCTGACCCCAAGCTGCAAAATACCTGAGTCACCAGAGCTTGCCATAGAAGATTAGCTAGGCCATCCAAAACTAACAGTACCTCCTCTGATAGTGGTACTAACATCCTCCTGCACCACAGAATGCAGTCCTCCACTTCTCCCTGCCAACGCATCACAAGCTGCCTCATCGGCCTGCGCAGAAATGGAAGCCTTGCTCCAAGCTCTTCCTTCTGTGGCGTCCATTGGAGGTACTCTCCACACTGGGCTAAATGCTTGAGTCCAAAAGAGGGAGGGGGACTTCACCCCCAGCACTGTTCACTGATCACTCCTCAGTATCAGATGGGTATACACAGCACAAACAAGTCAATTGGACCCAAAGCTGGAGGAATAATGGGGACTGAAGGATAAGTCCTCTTTTTTCCCTTTTCTCTTCCCCATAAGAACTTCAAATAAATGAATATTCAGCTAATCATCGGGAGCTCAGCTTGCGTGAAGCCTCTTTAAAGCTACGATCTTGGTCTCCCCACTGTGTGGACCAGCCATTTTCAATGCCCACCCTCCTCCCTGCAGAGTTGACTACCTCGCTACAACTTGAGCTCTGGAAGAGACTAAGGGGCTTATGAGGCAGCACGTGCACATGGGAACTCCCGCACATGCTCACTAATATTTACTGAGCTTTGAGAGATGGGTCTGTGATTGGATGACATTACAAACACGTAATGGCTAATTCATCCTGCTCTCTACAGAGAACTCTCTTTACAGGTAAGCAAACTTATGGTTCTGTTTTTGTTTCCCTAAAATGCTAAATGGTTTATAGAAGGTAAAATAAATTGTTGCAAAAACTTAATAAGAATGCATTTTGTAATAGGTAACAAACCCGGTAATTGTTATGTCTTCCATTCAACAGATATACTCAAATGTTTCAACTGTATTTGCCAATAAAGAAGGAACATCGGATCAATTTATGAGGATGAATTCTGTGGGCAGCACTACTTCCTCCACTCAGCCATTACTGGTACAAGGAGATGAATAAGACTGAATGAGTCCAGAGAAAAAATCACAAACCCAGATGATGATTTGGAGCTGTATGGCTTTACTTCATAATTTCCTTCCTTCTGACTGACTACCATCAAGTAGTAGGAAATGCAACACTGATCTAATACAATACTTTCTACCCACTGTGATTTTATAATCCATTTTACCAACGTTCCCATCAACTACGATTGCATTGTTTGACAAAAGTGAAACTGTGGGTGAAATGTCCTTCTCACAAGCTTGAACATTCTCTGGAAAACGTAATCATCTATGGGATTATGACCAAAACTACCTTACCACTTTGCGCTGTGAGAACTACTCTGCATTACAAGCAAAGAAAAAGGGAAATAAACCAGTTTAGCTATGGTTTGTTTTGAAAGGGCGTAATGGAAAAAATATTCTTCAGAGAGGTTCACCTCAAGAGATTTTGCCAGATGGCGCTCATAGGGCCTCTGCATTTTGTAACAAATCTGTTGTCATTTTAATGTTTAAATCAGCAGTACCATTAAAAATATAGACATTGAATGATGTGGCAGATAAGAAAATGAAAATAATCAAGATCCTCCATTTTTGTTATGTCAGATTTCACTTGTGAGGAAGTATTGTCACAGTGGCGTTTTTGGGGCTCCACAGTATGTACAATTCTAATCGCTGGAGGCAATATCAGGAAGCCAAGGAAAAGATCACTGACTTTTTTTGTGCCAGGAATGCAAAATGAGAATGCATTTGCAGGTGACCTATGAGCCATCTAGAGTAGACTCTTTTAAGCAGCTTAGAAATAAAAAGGGCGACCACATGGCTCCAAACCTAGGGGGATAAGCTGAGCTCATTCTGGTTTTACCCCACAGCATCCAGTGAGATGTTGTCCGTGGCCTTTATTAGGAAACTCAGCAGGGATATCAGATCTCCATCTTCATGCATGCAGTGGAGTAAGACAAGAACCTGACTCGGCTTGTTCCACTGGACATGGCGCTACGTGGTTACCCCTCAAGATAAAGGAAACAAAATACAAGCAAATAAAGCAGCTGCAATCTATATAAAGCCCTGCTGGCCTTAACTCATTTTCCCTTCATAGGTTCCTGAGTACAGGGCTACTAAATATGCATTTCCACAGTAATTGTAAAGCAAATATTTTCATAAAACATTTCCTCCTGAGTAGTATCAACTTCATACTCTTGCATGCAGTCTTCCTTCTCTTCTCTGACCTGTTTTGCTCAGAAGCTGTGTGACAACTCCTATTCTGGGCAGATTTTTCTGAAGGACTGTGGCTGCTTTCAGCGCAGGGGATTCTGAGCCTTGTGTAGCTTTTTGCTGACGTGTACATCCTACATCGTTTTGTCACTGGACTTTGGGCTTTTGCCCCAGTATTTTTATGTTCAGGTTTTTGAATGCTGTTCCTAGTTGACTTTTCCCACCATCCTAAATCCAAGTAGAATCGGGCGGCTGCTTTGCTCATCCGTATAGGAATCCCATTGGGTTGCCACAGTGATATTTTTAAAATGCAGGTAATACCATGGATCCAGGCGAGGAGATCTTTAATAATATAACGGGATGTAGCTATAATAAAACCCTTAATTGAAAAGAAGTATAAAAACAAAAGTAATAAAATATATTTCGACAGAGAGAAAGAAGCAAAAAGACACTGGATATTTTTCAGAGTCCAGTTAATAGTGCTTCTTCAGCAGTTTCCTTTGACAGCATGGAGCGGGCAGGCAGCCGATGTGAATAATGTGTAACTTCAGACTCAGAAAACTGAGTTTTTACACATATTTGTTTCTAAATATATGAGTTCCGGCTACATATGAAGTATCAAGCTCAAGAAACTGTTAAACTCCTCCCAAAGTATTCTCTGTTTGCAAGAAAAAAAATATTCTCTTGTAGCTTTGCCTACAAACATGCTAATGTAAAGAATGGTGACAAAAGCATGCAACAAAAGGCATTTGAAACAGAGGTTTTGTTTGAATATCTATTTATTGCCAGCGGATCGGTTTGAAACCTTGCTGTTTGCAGCATGTGTTCCCCTGACATAAAAGATGTAAATATTGGCAAAGGCTGAGTCAGCCAATTAGTTTTTGATTCTGCCTTTACTGGTGCATGAAATCTCTCATGTGGGGAAATAATGCACAGTTGTGAAGGGATTCCCTGTTCTGTCTGCACAGTAGCACTCTGATATATTCTGTTAACATGCTAGTCTGTTCAGTTGTGTTTACATTATCCAATGTGTTTGTGAGTAGCTAGGAGTGTCAGTGCAGACAGACTTTCCTATCACGCCTCTTGCAGTTTTGCAATCACACAGAATACCAAATTGCCATCAGTGTTTATATAAACTTGTATAGCCATCTGGCCTTAGTTGAAAGTATGTTACTTAGTTGAGTACAGACAGACTGTTGCTCAATGATGTTAAAATGCCCGTCAATTTTTTTTGTATTTGCACTGAACTTGTCTTTATTGTTGCACCTTTCCAAAGTTAAGCAGTCTGTGCACCCTCCTGAATGCATTTATATCGCTAAGCTGACTTATTTGAAAGTGAAGTTCTGCTGTGTCGCATCACACTGTTAGCTAAAGTAGTCTCTAAGGTACTTCAGGGGCACTTAGTTGGAAAAGTTGTTTCATTTAATGTTTTTAAGAGGTTATATTTTTATATTTTTTTTTAATTAAAAATTATTTTACAGTGAATGGATGTTTAAAATTGTTCAACTCCGTGTTATATTTGTAAATATTTGAATATGTAGCAATAACTTTTTGACTATTCCTAAACCCTTAACTTTTCAAAATATTTTTTATATATGGATAAATATGTAAGTGTTGTGACTGCATAAAATAGTTTTGGATAAGTTACCTAATTTGTTGAACAGTAAATCTAAGGCGTTCTAATAAAAGATTAAAGAGAAATTTGTATCAAATAGTATTTTTACTGTCCAGAAAGCTTGGAAGGACACTGTTAGGATTGGTAAAATGATAATAGTTGGAAAAAAGCGCCAAGTATATCAATAATAAGTTAAAATTCAATAATGCATATTTAATAACAAAAAACTTGTGTTAATGCAAGACCTTCATCAGGGTGAAATGCGTTCAGGGTGAAATGCGTACAGATCAACTTTCAATATGTTTCCTAACTGCAGAAGTGTGCATGTGCTTTTAGGCCCACATAAAATAAACTGATTTTCAATGATACCCGTGTATATTGCGTCTGAACATCAGGTTGTTAGGCGGCTAAAGAAACGAGTGTACCCTTAAATGTTTCAAAATAATGGTATGTTACATTAGTGGCTTACCTACAAAGCAGGCAAATTATGCAAAATTTTATGAATACACCTAATTTGCAAAAAATGATTCCAAAATGTTTCCCTCTGTCCCAGAACACCAAATGTACTCTCATAATGAAAGTACACGCATAAAAATCCACATACCTGGATATGACTGTCTTTGATTAACTATTTTCACCCACATATAAGTTGTGTATTGCCTTTGAAAATTTGCCCCTGTATTCTCCAACATCAAATTTATAGCCCCCAAATAAAGCACAGTCGAGACTCACCCACTCCCAGAGTGAACATGACAAAGTTATGGTAGTGTGTCATTGTTTATGATTGTGGTGCAGCAGCAGTGTCATGCAAACTGAGGCAATACAGATTTGATTGCAGCCTATTAGGAACTTGCTCACCAAGATCAGACAATCATGTTGGCTCATCTTGCATGCCTTTGATATATCAGAAGGAGAAATAAAAGTAAACCAGGAAATTTAAGCAGCAGCATAAAATGGAAAATTATGATTTTCTCCAGAACTTTAAATCTGTAATGCAAGGCTTTGTTAGAAATTGCATTACTTTTACAAAGTTTTGTTTTTTTTTAAATTTGTATCTCCCTCCATGGTACCTAACAAAATATGTAAATTGAAGCAATTTCTGCTGAGTAAGTAATACTGTTAAATTATAAACGTCACCATAATGTGTTTACATTCCCTACATGTGACTCTCAGGACTTGTACTAATTTGGTTCTAGGAAGACGCATGCAAAGCAGTATGGCTGCAAAGGCTCCACTTAGGGGGAGCTAAAGGTTTTCAGAATAAGGTGGAACAGAACTCTAACCCCCTCTGGCTCCAACTGAATGAAATCAAGGCAGCTATGAAGGATTCTTCCTCTTTGCATAGAGCTGGACTGGGTGAGGAAATTGAGGAGTAGAAAAGGACTATTGGAGGTACTGCAAAAGACAACCCCAGAGATACCTGTGAAATCTCAGCAATTCTGAAGCATCCCTGCCTCAAAGACACAAAGAAAGCTTAAAGCTATAGAGGTAGATCTTAAAAAAGTACGAGCGCGCGTACTTTTGTTCTCACAACCGGCGCGAACAAAAGTACGCCGGATTTTATAAGATACGCGCGTAGCCACGCGTATTTTATAAAATCTGGGGATGGCGCGTGCAAGGCTGTGCAAAATCTGCAGCCTGCGTGCGCCGAGCCGCACAGCCTGCCTCCGTTCCCTCCGTTCCCTCCGCATCCCCCCACCTTCCCCTCCCTTCCCCTATCTACCCCACCCCCCAGCCCTACCTAAATCCCCCCCCCACCTTTTGTTGTGCAAGTTACACCTGCTTGAAGCAGGCGTAACTTGCGCGCGCTGCCTCGGCATCCCCCGGCACAGGCTGCAGTGCCAGGGGACTCGGGACCGCCCTCCCGTCCCGCCCCCGAACCATCGCCACACCCCTGGACCCACCCCCTGACACGCCCCCCTGGACACACCCTCGGACTGCCGACATACCCCTGGTCACGCCCCCTCCCGCCCCTTTTACGAAGCCCCGGGACTTAAGTGCATCCCGGGGCTTTGCGCGCACCGGCAGCCTATGCAAAATAGGCGCGCCGGCGTGCGAGTGCCCTGCGCGCGTAAATCCGGCAGGATTTACGCGCGCAGGGCTTTTAAAATCTAGCCCATAACCCTTTACCCCTGTAGATCATGATCCGATTTATATGTTTGCCAGTGTAACCCTTAATTGGGGGGGGGGGGGGATTAGGTCCCAAGGTCACACAAACTTATTAGTTCTCTTTGGGCCATGAATCCAGCTAGCAGTTCTCCCATGCTTAACTCTCTATCCCAGGGTGCATTCTTTCTGTGGGGGGAAGCTCTCACTTATGGCCCAGACAGTGGTGTGTTCTCCCCCGGGTGTTGTAAGTAGCTGCATCCCAAGGCATGAGATGCTGGGACAAACTGGGCAGGACAAGGCTCTGGGTGTTAAAATAAAATTTACTGATTTTGCTAGACTTAAATTAAAGTCCCAATTTGTCCTTAACAATGACGTTACAGCTGACTGATGGTACAGATGTGAGTTTCTTGTTAGGTAGGTGTCCTTTATTTCAAGCTTCCCATGGTGGTGCTAAGTGCACAAAGCTTTCCCATCGACTAAACGGGAATCCTATTGGAGGGGTTCCCTCAAACACAGAAAAACAGTCCTACCTGAATCCTCCCGACAACAAAAATGGAAATATCTTTTTATTTAAAAAATTTCTCTGTGGCTGATGTTATGCTATCACTGGTACTTGCTTCTTCTAGGGAGTAGAAGAGGCTCGCAATTCTCCAGTCCTTGACCCTTGGGTCCAGGGGTTGACTTCTCCAAAAGTGTTCAATGTTTAAACAACAGCCCCAAGTTCAAAAACAGTGTGGGCCAGATTTTAGTATCTACGCCCGATTTTAGAACATGTGCGAGCAGCCGCGTGCATGTTATAAAATCCGGGGTCAGCACGTGCAAGGGAGTGCACACTTGTGCACCTTGCGTGCACCGAGCCCTAGGGCAGCTCCGATGGCTTTCCCTGTTCCCTCTGAGGCCGAAATCAGAGTGACCTTGGAGGGAACTTTCCTTCCCCCCCCAGCCCTACCTAACCCCCCCCCCCATACCTTTGGCAAGTTGTGCCTGCCCCCGGACCGCCCATGCCCCGCCTTTTTTTCAAGCCCCGGGACATACGAGCATCCCGGGGCTTGCGCGCGTCGCCGGGCCTATGCACGTAACCCCCCTACGTGCGTAAATCCAGCTGGATTTACACGCGTAGGGCTTTTAAAATCTGCCCCTATATTTTCGAGCCATCAAAACTCCCATGCTGGGTAGTGCTGTCACTGGTGCTTGCATCCCCTAGGGAGTAGCGGGTTGGCTCCAGGTCTTTTGATTCCAAGATTGAGTATGTCCCTCCATGAGAGCCAAGGTTTTTCCCAGAATGAAAATCCAAAAAGGAATCCGTCAAAAATCTACCTCTAAAATTTTGAGGCAGGACCTCTCAAATAGGGCGTGTACTGAGGAGCATCTCCTCTACCAAGGTCTAACTAAAAATGACCACACCAAACTTACCATTCACTTCACTAAGTACGCTGAGACAACCAATCACAACCCTCCAGGGTGGGTGGGGCTGAAAGGAATGGAAGACTCACTGAGCTGTTAGTTTTGTGATAAAGGACCTAGGGGCGTCTGGTGGAGGACCAAGGTGTCTGCCACATTATCCCCTCCACACAGAAAAAAAAAATTGATTGAGGGGGAAGGACACTTATAAACTCACAATTTTTTTACATACACCTCTTAACATAATAATATACAATAGTAAGAAATTGTAATAATAATAAATATTGCCACCAGAGTGCTTGCTATCCCCATGGAGGTTGTGACCAGCATAGCCTGAAAACTGAAGGTCTTACTTTAAATACAGAAAATTTAACATATCACACAATAAATATACCATAAGCTGTTCCCTGCAGGTACAGCAATACCCACCCAGTGGGTCGTCACCCACCATCACTCACTCTCTTAATTCAAAACAGTGGCCAGCACTGCCATTGCAGGCAGAAGAGGGTCCCTTCACAACCCCGGATTACAGTGGATGCTCTCGCCATCTTCTGTAACTCATCCCTTCCACCATTTCTAGCATCATTTTTCTCTTACCTCCTACCGAGCATCCCTTTATCCCTCTTTCACCACCTCCCCATTGCCACTTTTCATCCCTTCACAGGCCCATCTATTTCCACTATACTCCCTCTCCAGAATCTCCTGACCCTTTCTGCTGCCTCTCAACCCCTTTCTTCCCCTTCTACAGCTCTTCCTCAGCACTCCAGATCCTTCACACCGCCTCTTGACTTATCCCCGTCCTTCAGATCGCATGTTCTTATACCCGCTTTACATTTGTAGCCCCTTTTCAAACCCTGCGTTCATACCCTCCCAGCCCAACACACACCCCACCCAGACCTCCACACAATTGCTGAGTCCCTACCCTCTCTGCTTACTTACCCTTCCCAGTCCCCCCTTAATCTCCCCAACCATTCCCCATATCCCCAATCTCTCTCCAACCAATTCCCAAGTCCTACCTAATCCTGAGCTTCTGCTTTTCTTTCCACAGTCTCCAAGTTCCCACTGCTACTATCTTGATAGCCCACTTTGCCTCCCCAATCCTAGGTCCCTGTTTTTCTCCCCTTTCCAAAAGTCTTGCTCTCTCTTTAACTCCTCCCGCCAATGTCTCAGTACTCACTTTCTCCCATCAGCCTCCTAATGCCTCTCTCCCTTACCTCCTCATACCATGCTTTGGTGGCAGTGGTCCATCCACAGCTCATCAACCCTAATCCATTTATGCCTTTAGCCACCAGAACCTATCATCTTCCATGCTCTGGCCCAGTTCAAAGGTTTAGCTGTTTGATCTGCATGACGCACTATATTACAGAGCCCCATGCAAGTCAAACAGCTAATCATTGACTCATGAGGGTGGAAGAGGAAAGGCACAAGTAGTTACAGGGGCACAGAGCTGTGGACCATCACAGAGTGGAGAGGCCAGAGATAGGAATATGCACCTAGGGATTTAGGGCACCAGAGAATAAAGTGCTAGCATAGTGCTAACATTGGTGGCAAGTGCTTGTGGGGGCCATGGCTCTCAACCTCTCATATGGAATTCCTCCTTTATTGACGTACCATGCTCTTATTAATAACAAGCACACTGAGACCAACAGAATGAGAGGGGAGCACTAGAAGGAAGCTCCCGTGGCTGCTGGCTCCACTGTTTCAGTGTCAGCAGGGCTCTGCAGAATGAGAGGCAGGGGGCTCCCACTGGCAGAACAGCCTGGTCAATGATATCAATTAAGAGTGCTTCCTCCCTTTCTGACACACCATGAGCATTTAAAGTCAGCATCGGAACTTCTTAAAAGGTGAGTACACACAGTCGTATGAAAGAGGCTTCTGGGCATGCTGCAGCGTGCAGCTTTGCTCTGTCACACGCTGTCAGTAAACCAGTGATCGGTGAAAAGCAGAGCTAAGTTGCATTCCACAGCTACTCATTTTTCACACTGCTGCAGCCACTCTTAACTTCTATGCAGTCCCTCCACTAACTTTAAATGCTTTCAGTGCCTCAAGAAGGAAGGACATGACCTTATTTGATGTCAGTGACCAGGCTGTTCTGCCAGTGGGGGGCTCTTTTCCTGTGCTTTCACTCTGCAGAGCTCGCTGACACAATACGAGATGTTGCTGACAGCCACAGAGTCCGTGTGTGGGCCCCAGTGCAGCTGTCCACCTCCCCCCCAAAACCTTTGCCCCTAAATATGGACATTCACATATGTGCGGGGATCCCCGATTATGCCTTGTTCTCATTTAGTAGTACAAGATATTTTGGGTGGAGGAGATTACAGGATTCGTCATTGTTTGAAGTGTTATGGAAAATGTCTGAACATTTGAACCTGCAATTCCTACTAAGTGTCCTCTGGATGTCATTCTGTGTGTGATAAGGGATTCATGTGTGGCTGACCCTTTGGTTTTTCCACTAGATGACCCTAGGTCCCTTACCATCAGGACTAGTAACAGCAGAGGGATTTTCCATTCCCTTTCAGTATCTCCATTGGCTATCCCAAGGGCATAAGGTGGAGCTAAAGGTAGAGAAAGTGTAGTCATTTTGAATTGGTTCTTGAAAAGTAAGGAGCTGTTTTCCTTTTCACCTGCTGAGTTATGCCCAGTTGCCCACTAACCCAACTTGATGTTTTTTCTTACATTCAGAAGGGATCTCTTATCAGTACACACCTTGTCTGGTATGGTCTGCCTCATTTTTGAAGAAAGAGAGGCTTCTGTAGATTTTGGTCAGGTTTTGATAATTTTTTTTCTCGTTCTGGGGAACACCCTGGGATTTGGAGAAGTACAAGCCCCAATCCAGAGAGAAGTGGCTGGAGACCAGTGAGATACCCCCTCTACAACCTAGAGGAATCAAGACCAGTGACAGAACTACCCAGCATGGGATTTTTGAACTTAGAGATATTTCAATTTTACACTTTTTTCTTAGTATGAAGGCTTTTTCCTACCCTTCTTCACAACTTGAAAAGAAGGGGATAGGGAGCTTTGGTCAAGACTGGAACATCAGGATTTCTCCTAGAGAAGTCACACAGAGAGGAAGGAGGGAACAGGATTGAAAACATCAAGATCTGGAGACTCCCAATAGGATCTCCATCCCAAAGGGATCAGAACACAAGCTGGGAGCAAATGATAGAACTTTGGAATCAGGTAGGATCTTTTCATGGCGTGGGGATCCCCCTAGGATTCCCCAACTTACAGGCCGATATAGTAAAGTCCGCGGGAGAGCCTTGCCATTGCGCGAGATTCAGTATTTAAATTAGGCCTGGCGGTAAAAACGTCCCTAGCGCCTCCTTTTTGACAGGAGTGTCGGCTGTCAGCGGGTTTGACAGCTGATGCTCAATTTTGCTAGCGTCGGTTCTCGAGCCCGCTGACAGCCATGGGCTTGGAAACCGGACGCCAGCAAAATTGAGCGTCCGGTTTTCAGCCCGACAGCCGCAGGCCGAATTCAAATTTATTTTTTTTTAACTTTTTTTACTCTTCGGGACCTCCGACTTAATTTCGCCATGATATTAAGTCGGAGGGTGCACAGAAAAGCAGTTTTTACTGCTTTTCTGTGCACTTTCCCGGTGCCGGAAGAAATTAGCGCCAACCTTTGGGTAGGCGCTAATTTCTGAAAGTAAAATGTGCGGCTTGGCTGCACATTTTACTTTCTGAATTGCACGTGCATACCTAATAGGGCCATCAACATGCATTTGCATGCTGAGGGCGCTATTAGGTTCGGCGGGTTGGACACGCATTTTCCGCCCCTTACTGAATAAGGGGTAAGGGAAAATGCGCGTCCAATGACAGGTTAACAGTGCGCTCCGTCGGAGTTACTGAGTGTTTGTGCACTGATGAGTAGACAGTGGCAAGCTCCCTCCCAGGAGCTAGAAAAATGGACACAAGCACCCCAGCAGAGAGGCAATGCTAATAGTTCGAAAGTACAGTTTAATTTGTGAAAGGTTTGTGGGATAGCGATTGACATTTTGGAAATAATCAGTAAACTTTATTTGAACACCCAGTCTGAGTCCAGCCCTTTTGTCCCTGAGAAGAATACTGCAGCTATGAGATACACGCACATCCGGAAGAAGAGACAAAACACTCTCATCAACTGGGCCACAAAAGATTTCCTTTTCCCCCACAGAAAGAGCTCACTGTCTGGGAGATGCAGAAAGAAGAGGAAGGATGGAGAGAGTAGCCCTGAAGAAAAATACTTTTATGGCCTTAGGGGAAACCACAAATCCCCTGGCAAAGGGTTACACTTGGGATCTGGTTTCAGAGATATTTTAAGGCAACGTAAATTAAGAATATAGCATTTGGCATTTGACTTCATCCAGGGAGCTACATTTGCCGGGGTTCATCCAGTGGAGGGAAGTTCAACTTTCTGGGCCCTAGGCATAGTCAGAGTCGATCATTCCTCACAACCTCACAATGCAGATATGTGGTATAAGAAAGGTTTAGGAGGAAACACAGGAAAATAAGTAAAGAAAAAACATTTTCCAGTTCAAGTAACTATCCATTCACCACAAGAAAACAAACATTAAAACTACAAAAGAGAGTAAAAAGAAAATAGTCTGGTGTTCAAACAGAAAAAAATGTACTTTAGTTTGAATATAATTAAGTATTCAAGCAAGTATTATGAAAATAAGAAACAGCACCAAAGATATAAGGGTCAGAATATTCATAGTTTCTTTGTCCATTTTGTTACTCTTAGTTGATCTTCTTCCTTATTCACCACCACTTAACAACCCCCTCTCCTCAAAGGGTAGGGTAACTTGAATGTAATTCCAACAAAAACTGGGAAAAGGGGACAAAAATCCCAGGGTTCAAAAATAGTCTTCAGGATCAAAAACAAGTCTTCAGACTCTAAACCAAATCCAGAAAAATCCTACTGGAATGACAAGTATCACAATTTTCCTCACCCTTGCCTTTGACTAACACTTGGGCAAAAAGATCAGTGACTCAGACCTTCTGGATACTGGGGGGAATGCTCTTCCTTTATCAATCCCAATGACAGATGGCCAAGATTAACAGCAAATTCCTACTCTTCCTTTTGATCACTCCTCCAAAGATGAGTCAATGACCTTCAGCAAAGCACTTACTCCTTCCCAGTATCTCTTTCCTTAACACACCAACCACTGAGCATACTTTGGATCAATGGGGGTTATAGCCCACTCAAGCCTCCCAGAAAAAGGTGGGGTTAAAGCTAGGGGAGAATTACAAAAACACAAAAACTCCAACCTTTCTCATGATGGAAAAATACAAAGGGAACACTATTAGTGAAAAGCAAAGCTGGGTTACAAGAGGTTTTAATGAGGCTTGTCCCTTCAAGCATACCCAGGAAGACATGATTGGTGGGGACATGGCTTGGGAAGGTATGAATTCTGGGTCAAAATTGGCAGGAATTGCTCTTTATAGATTGGAGCTTGGGAAGAGAGGGACCTCCAGGCTAGAGAGGCTGAAGGAGCCAGCCCGTGAACTTGAGGGGTCCATGGGACCCCTCCAGTTTGTAGTGGGCCCTGTATGGGCTTTTCCCCCCTATGAAAAGGTCCAAAGTTGAGGATTGGAGAGCAGGCAATTCCTTCCAATGAGGAACTTGTGGGAATGAGATGTTGGAGAAGAGGCGATTTCTTCCCCCTGAAGGAAGGAGGAAGAAAAATAAAAGTCATGGAGAAGAAGGTGAAGGGGGTGACCCTCATATAGGAGACCCCAAAGAAGGACTGGAGTGTAGAGGAAACCAGGGAAACCTGCACACATTGCTGGAGGGAGAGGCCTAAGACCATGGGAGAGAAGTGCCTAACGTCAAGCAGTTGTAAGTAGCTCGTGGTCAGATGTGGGTGGGCTCGGAGGTAATTGAGATTTAAACTCCATGTCCCACACATAAAGAAAGAAAGAAACTTGGAGGATGGATATCGGTGTCTCTGATAAGGAGGATAGATTGAAGGATCTTAATTCTGTTCAATTGTGGACTGGGAGTATTCTAAACCTTCAACTACCAGTTAGTTCTTTTATAGTGTATGTTTTACTCTGACTGTGTATCCCATGAACTCTGATTATTCAGTACTAACTGTTTTACCGTCTACTAAAATGTACATAGTTGCTGGCTGGAAAAATCCAGAAAAAATAAAGTTAGGAGGTTTGGGGGGCTTGTGAGTGGTGTGACTTTTTTTATTATCCTTTATTTATGACAGTACTAATGGAGAAATATGGGAACTAGGTTCATGAAAAAGAGGATAGGCAATGATCTTCCTGACCAGCCAGGGAAAAATATTCTGCCCCACTGCTCTAACAGGCTCTAGTTTACCATCTGCATGACCCAAATTTTCAAACCCATTAAATAAATTAGATAGACAGACCCTCAACATTAGAGATGTGATTCGGCCGAACCTATGCAGTGTCAGATTTTCAGCAGTTATCCCACACCTCCTTAGTAATTGCGTACTTTTTAGGAATGATGGATCTTGAATCACTTATTCATGTATGGTGGATTAACCATTTAGATTTTTGCAATTCATTTTTTCAGGACCTCCTGAGAATCGCTTTGAAGTGGTTTCAATTATACAGCATGCTGCCACCCATTGAGGGCTAAGATTACGAATAATATGACCTCTCTAATGTGAAACCTGCTCTGGCTGCTGGGGTCAGCAGATTAAATTTAAAATTCTGTCTGTACTATTAAGTGTATTTATAGAAATTCTCCTAGCTATTTAGTGGAAAATGTTAACACTACATGCACCAAGGTCACCAAAATCATTTGAATTGGAATAGCTAGCCACCCTCTTCACTTTTCACAAGCAAGATTAAGTAGCACTTGGAAACATGTGTTCTGTTTATGATTCCATCTTTGTGGATTAGCCTCCAATTGGAGATGAGATTTGAAACAAACTATTTGAAATTCTGTAAAATGACAAAAGCTTAGGCCACGGAAACATGGAATAGACTTAGTTTTTGGGTACTGCCAGGTTCTTATGGCCTGGATTGGCCACTGTTGAAACAGGATGCTGGGCTTGATGGACCCTGGTCTGACCCAGTATGGCATTTTCGTATGTTCTTATGTTCTTATCTGTAAGTATGAGATGTGAGGTGAGTGGACAGCCTAGGGTTTTGTATTGGGCTTATATCTGCGGGATTATTTGTAATTGGTCACTGTGAGGCTCACTGACTTTATTTGGTGAGAGCATTAGGAGAAGGTGAGATGTGTGTCAGCATGAATACAGTTGGGGAAAGAATAGTCTGACAGTCGTTGAATATTATAGGGTACTGTTATGAAGAGATGGAGATATATATATAGGAGGGAGTGGGAAGAGTTGTAGCAATTATGGCATGTATTGAGTATATAATGCTTATTGCTTGAAGAATTAATTATAAACCACCTTGTGAATATTTGGAGAAAGGCGGTATATAAAATGTAATAAATAATATAATTATGTATACTTGGTTGCATGATATTAAAAATAATTTATTATACATTACCATTGCTATTCATTGTATAAAGGAGTGTCATTACTCCATATCCAGCATGAAGCAATGAAACACCAAAGATGCAATAACAATGTCAACCCTGGGACAAAAGAAGGATAATAAAGTTTGGCAAAGGAAAAGAAAAGAGAAAGGCCAGATGAGCTACAAAAAGGGAGTCTCTAGATGGTAGAGCTCAGGAAAATCAAGGGACCAAGCTCCAAACCCTGCTTGAAAGAAAGGCAGCCTCAATAACAAGAAGGGGGAAGACAAAGGAGAACTCAACAAAATGACATAGGAAGGAAAGAAAGGCATGATCTCAAAGAACAGGAAGCAAGAACAATTCTGAGAGGATACCATATCAGTAAACTCTAGTGTGGGGAAAGCCAAGGCTAAAGAGAAATTGTTAAGAGTCTTTAGCAAGGTATGTGTGATGGAACAGAAGGCCAGTGGAAAAAGGGATAGAGTTGCCAAGATGGTAATTTGCTAAGGGCCTTGATTAGGTATAGGGAAATCTTCTTACAGATACTTTGGAGAGGAGATGTGCCAGTCTGAAAGTTCCTTACAGAGGTAGTAGGAGGGCCACCTCACCACATATGTTGGCAATAGAGGGATTGTGGTGAGGACCATTCAGAGTCAAGAGAAGGGTCCAAACCTGTGGGAGTCAGGGTAAGATTAGAAAGACATATGCTGATAGCTCCAATAAAATGGGGTCTTATTCCTCTTCCCCAAGCTTCCAGAAAACAAGAAAGGAGGAGACAGGCAGTTCCCTTGTCTCTCTCCACACCTGGGTCATATTTCTTTTGCCTACCTGATTTGTAGAAAACAGAGAGTATATCCAAAGATATTTGTAACCCCTGGGTTTAAAAGATTAGAAGGAGGGGAGTTATAATTTTTTTAAAAATTAAAAACAGGACTGAACTAGGCTGAGGTGGAGTTGTTATAGCTCATTCTAAACAGTCCTGAATGCCCCATGTCTGCTCTGAGCTGTGAACAAGACAGCATGAAGAGAGAATTGTTAGGGCTGTCATAGCCTCTTTGAAGAGAATACAAAATTCTGGAGTGTCCCTGGCTTGATTTGTGTGACTGTAGTGGCCCATATTTGTAGAGATTTTTGGAACTGTGAGTTAGTCTGCTTTTAAAATGCAGACAGTGACAAGCTGCGAGTAAAAAGAGAAAGCAGCACCATATAGCCAAGAAGGGGGGGCAGGAATGAAGAGAGTGAATTTTGATCCAAGCAGAAGCAGAATTGCTGAGATTTTACTTTTCATTTTGCAAAGGCAGCACAGCCAGTGTTAGGGCTGATGGGAATCCCATGCTGAATGATATGTAAATTTGCAGCCCCACCATTTTGAGAGAGGGGAGCACATGCAAAGAGATGTGGCGCACAACTCAGAGAAGGAGTTCCGAGCAACTACTCTTTCACAGAGTCTGTTTTAAGTGCTGTTTTTACTGTAAAAAATGATATGAGGGAAAATATGAGCACATTTAAGATTTAGGGGGGATGTGTGTATGCGAAACTTACAGAGATTAAATGTTCTTTAAATAAGCTCTCCTACTCTTAAGCTGGTTTATTACTAAAAATTGTAAAGTTAAGAAAACCGGGTATTCTAAATGCAGGAAGAGGGTTTATGTGAAAGCGATTTTTTTTTTATACCACAAGAATGAACAGAAACAGAAAACACGGAGAGGGAGAAAATAGTGATCCCTGTCTTATTACAGCTACAGTATCAAAAGTTGTTTTAGATCAAAGTTGTTTTAGAGTTAAACACTTGTGGAGTCCATATTCAGCTGCTGAGTGGCTAGTTAAGTTAGCTGGATACACCTATCCAGCTAACTTAATTGGGATATTCAGCAGCATGGCAGCACCACTGAATATACCCAGCTATCTTAAAAGTTAGCCAAATATGTATATCCAGCTAACATTAAACCTGCCTACACCGGGACAGAGTTAGCTGGTTAGGTTCACCAGCTCACTCCGAATATCAGAGTTAGCTGGTTAACCTAACCAGTTAACTCCACTCCTCCCTGGAATGCCTAATGCTTGCCCCAAGAATGCTCCCAACATATCTGGCCTAATTCTGGCCAGAAAAAGAGTCATCCAGCTACAATTTACCCAGATGGGTCACCAAATATTGCGGCTAAGACATTTAGACAGATAATGTTTCAGTTATCCATTTGAATGGCTTTTGTGAGTCTGGAGAATTACGAAGTGCAGGTTAATTTGCAGTGGCAGGACATAAAAGTCACATTACAGTCCAAAGCTGCACTTATAATTAGAGATGTGAATCGGAACCGGAATCTGTTCCGATTCTGGTTCCGATTCACATCGTGAATTTTTTTTCGTGCGGATAAACAAAAAAACCACCCCGACCCTTTAAAACTAATCCCTTTGCTTCCCCCACTCTCCAGACCCCCCCCAAAAACATTTTAAAATTACCTGGTGGTCCGGGGGGGGGGTCCCGGGAGTGATCTCCCGCTCTCGGGCCATCGGCTGCCACTAATAAAAATGGCGCCGATGGCCCTTTGCCCTTACCATGTGACAGGCACCGGATGGCCCGTGCCATTTTAAAGATGGTGCCGGCCCTCCATTACTCCTACCCTGTGTCAGGGGCTGGCCAATGGCATGGATACCCTGTCAAATGGTAAGGGCAAAGGGCCATCGGTGCCATTTTTATTCGTGGCAGCCGATGGCCCGAGAGCAGGACATCGCTCCCGGGACCCCCATTGGACCACCAGGTAATTTCAAAAGGTTTAGGGGGGGGGGTCGGGAGGGGGGGGGAAGCTAAGGGAGCTGTTTTCAAGGGTCGGGGTGGTTTTAGGGGTTTTAGGAGTTGTTTTTGCGTGCCATTTTTCCCGCCCTCCCCCAAAACGGGTTTCAGGGAGCCCCCAATTTCTGACGACTTTGAAAATATCATACGATATTTTCAATTGTCAGAAATACGATTCACATCCCTACTTATAATACCTGTAGAAGTTACAACTTTAAGACTCTCATGATAACTGTGGACTGAGTCAGTCTAAGCATATAGAGTGAGAGGAAATTTTTTGTGTGTCTGAGTCAGCACAGCCAATACTCGCCACAACTTCCCTCTTTGTTCTGTTAACCATAGGGAGGTCAATATTCAAAAGCCATTTAGAAGGATAACTCAAAAGCTATCTGTCTAAATGGCAAATGTGGCATATTCAGCCACTTATCCGTCTACATTATAGCCGTATAAGTAGTTATCTGGCTATAATTTAGCCAGATAAAAAAGAGGCATTTTGGGGGTATCCTGAGGCATCACAATGTTATCCGGCTAACTCAGCTGATTTTCAACTAAAACCGGCTAAGTTACCTGGCCTTGTGTGGCTGGATAACTTTACATTTAATTGGCTATATTTAAAAGAATATAGCAGGTTAAGGAGTGGTTCAGTGGGGAAAAAAAATTGCGGGCCTGCAGGCCCAAACCTTTACCTGTCTCCCTCCTCCCCAAACTTCAAAAGCCCTGCGGGGCCGAACTTGCTGCCCTCTCATCAAAGCGCTCCATTTTTAGGATTTAAAAAAATATCAGGTTCACGAGTCCATGCAATTTATTCCCCCTCCCCAACCCCCCTGCTCCCACTTCCCGTTTTTTAAATGCTAGCATCTGGTGTCCAGGCTTCCCTCCCCTCCCAGACACCCCAACCCTTTCCTTACGATCCCCCCCCCCCTCCCAGGTACCTTAAGTTTTTGTATTTCTGTACCCAGATGAGGGTAGCATCCTATCAAAATCTGGGCCAGGCACATCTGTCATTGCTTGGCTACTACGTTAGAAGCATACACAATCAATGGATTGAGGTGTGAATGGTAAGCCTGGCTTTGGGGTGTTGGATGTTACTGCGAGTATGGCTGGGGAAACTGGGATATGCAAATAAAAGAATTGGGACTGAGCCACGGCTGATGTTTAGTGGCTGATACTATGTACTCATTATCTCTGGTTTGTACTAGTTGCTATGTAATTTGTTTATACCTGCAGTGCGGGTTGTAATGTCTGTCGCTGTTTCTTCCCAATAAAGAAAAATTATTTGAAAAAAAAAAAAAATAGAAGCATACACAATCAGGGCCGGCGCGTCCCATTATACGAAGTAGGTGATCACTTCGGGCGCCAACCATTAGGGGGCACCAAGAGCAGCCATGTAGATTCCCAGCTGACCCTTGAAAAGGTGCCCTCCGGCCTTGAAATGCACCAGGCCAACTCGTGTGTCGTCCCCCCTCCTCCTCCCTGGGCACTGGCCAGGACTTTTCTCTCCCTTGCAGGCACTAACAGCTTGCCAGCTGTGCGGCAACCTGGATCCCCCCCCCCCTCACCTGTGGAGGCTTCCTCAGGCCGGACCCTGGCTCGCACCACCTCCCGTCATCTTGCTTCGGCTTTTTGTGTGTCTGAGTCAGCACAGCCAATACTCGCCACAACTTCCCTCTTTGTCATGTTAGACATAGGGAGGTCAATATTCAAAAGCCATTTAGACGGATAACTCACAAGCTATCTGTCTATGGCAAATGTGGCATATTCAGCCACTTATCCATCTAAATTATAGCTTTCTCTGTGCAGAGGAGGGGGAGAGGGTGCACAAGCTCATCTCGTGACAGGCAGGGGGAGGAGGCAGAGGCGGGGCTGGCAGAGGAGGTGCCTTGCACGATCCCAGCGCCCTACATCTCGCCGCCAAGACTGTGGGGGGTGCAATGGGAGGAGCAGACGTAAGGCAGAAGGCTCACCTAGGGCGCATAATACCCCTGCACTGGTCCTGCTAGCAATAGCAGACATGCTGGGCCCAGATCGTGGTAGGGTGCTACTGCGATCCAGGTGAAGAAATAAAAAAATTTAAGGGGGTGGGGAGTGGACAGTAAGGAAAGGGGTTGAAGTGTCCGGTGGGGGGAGGGAGGCACGGACACCAGATACTAGCATTTAAAAAAACGGGAAGTGGGAGTAGGGTGTGGGGGAGAGGGAGAGGGAGGGGGCAATAAATTGAAGGACTCGCAACCCTGATGAGAAGGCAGCAAGTTTGACTCTGCAGGGCTTTTGGAGCAGGTAGGAGGGAGGCAGGTAAAAGTTTGGACCTGCAAACCCGTAATTTTTTTCTCCATTGAACCTCTACTTAACCGGCTATATTCTTTTAAATATAGTCGGTTAAAAAGTTATCTGGCCGCACAAGACTGGATAACTTTATACATAACCAGTGATTTTCAAAAGAATATCCGGATATGTTCAAAGTTATCCAGCTAAGTGTAGTCGCAAAAGTTTAATTGGGGATATTCACTGGGTTGTTTATCTCGCTGAATATCCAAGACAAGTTATCGGCTAATTTTAGCAGGATAACTTGTCCACTAAATGGCCTAGTGAATATTGGCCTCAGGAAACTTAACTATCATTTATTTTCTTGAGGCCACAGCTAGTATTAAGTGACACCAAGCTGGTGAGACATTTAGTATACACTTTAGTTTCCTTGACTGGAAGATTATATCACGTTAGTGTAGTCAGGAATCCTGTTTTTCATTTATTTAAAGTACAGCATAGGAGACGATCAGCATATTTGATTTAAAAAAAGTGTTCCTGAGATAGGATCTACCAATGCTTCTCAGCTAATCAAGCAGTGAACACAAACAGCGCCCCCTATCATTGACCCCCAGACTCGATGAGAGGACGAAGAACCAGCACAGCCTAACACTAACATGTCACATTTCTCAAATAAGGACACAGACAACTCAGACACCAGAAAGTCTAGCATCTGAAAAAGAGTTTGCACAAAGAATCAGCTTCTTTAAACAACTATTGATTTAAATCTTCATCTTAATAGTCCACTGTTAAAGGAGAGGACTAATAGAGGACTTATCTAATAGTTATCTGGGTTTATATTCAGAACCAGTTCTGTTAGTTCCTGGAGCTAAGAAAAATAAGAAAAGGGCACTTGTTAGTTAATATGTATATGAAGAACTGTCATCCTGTTTTGTTTTTAAGATATTATTCATTGCAGATACAACACTGATAATTATTGCTTGAAAATAAAATTCATCAGTTTTGAAGTATCTTGAATGCTCTAAGGGTTTTCATCTGATTACCTTTAAATTTTGCATTTGTAATTTTGATTCTGCCTTCCCCCCTTTACCCCTGAGGAATGTGTTGGGTGGGTTCTGGACCCATTTTTTCAATTTTAAGGGAGACTTGGTTGCAAGGAGAATTGCCTTTCTGCCCTCCCCTTCTTGGTTTTCTTCATATGGTGACTTCTCTAATAACATCTGAAACCCTATTTCATTATTGCGCCTCAGTCACTGTATCAGGAGGGTCACTATAATTACACAGAAAGGCTGGGGTGTTAGATACTGATGGGTGGTTTAGTGAATGAGGCAGTTACCTGGGATCTAAGGCTATAGGGAGACCGTACAGTGTTAGATTTAGGGTAAGGGTAAACAGTATAGGTGGAGGAGAGTGTCTGCCCAAGGCTCAAAGTTACTTTAATCTGCCCCTGCTCACAGAGATTTTGGAGACAAATACTGCCGGTCTGAAAGGCTTTCAAGGTGGTAGCCAATGGACCACCATACCATAATCATACTGTACAAGAAAATTCACATGGTAATTTCCTTGCTTCAGAATATAAGATGTCAAGTGACCTAGTCAAGGCCACACAGTGGACAGTAGGTACAGGAAAAAAAAGGCAAGATCTTGAAACTTCTCCTTCTGTAAGTCTAAGGTATCTCAACATTGTCTGTAATAACCCAGACCAAAATAGGGCACATCCAAGTGCTAAACACTAGACCATGGATGGCCAACTTCAGTCCTCAAGAGTGACAAACTGGACTGGTTTTCAGGATATCCACAATAAATTTGCATGAGATAGATTTGCATGTACTGCTTCCATTGTATGCAAATATCTCCAGCATATTCATTGTGGATATCCCGAAAACCAGGCCTGCTTGTGGCTCTTGAGGACTGGAGTTGGCCGCCCCGTACTAAACTATAAAGGGTTAACAGGTAGAACAGTCCCTCCTCTTTTTGTGGTTGCTTCTCTGTCTCCTTCTTTATATGCAAGATAGAAATGTAATAGCTTCTAAGCCACAAACCACAATGAAGAAGGTCAGACTCATACAACTTTTCATTTTCCTGTTCTTGTGTAAGATTCCATATATTAAAATGGGAAGCAAAAATATAGTTATCCAACTAAACAGCAAGTTTTTGAATATTGGGGCACTTGTCTGGCTAGGTTTGAGCTGAATAAGTTATTATCCAACTAAAATCTAGCTGGATAAAGAAAGGTGTTCTGTAAGCGTTCCAAGGCAGGCCTAAGTTGTCCAGCTAACTATTTTCAGCTGTATCTGGCTAAATTCTCCTTGTATCGCTGACAGACCACCTTATTTTGGGTCTAGACAAAGGACAATCTTTCCTTCTGATTCTATTAGACCTTTCAGCAGCTTTCGATACCATTAACCATGCCATCCTCATAACCAACTCTCAACCATTGGAATAATAGGCACGGCTCTAGCCTGGTTCAAAACTTTCCTCAACAATAGAGGCTACAAAGTGAAAATTCACAACAAAGAATCTTCCCGACATGACGCTCCTGTAGGAGTCCCACAGGGGTCCTCCTTATCACCCACCCTGTTCAATATTTACCTTCTTCCGCTGTGCCAGCTTCTAACTGACTTAAAACTCAAACACTTTGTCTATGCGGACGATGTCCAGATAGTGATCCCTTTAAAGAACACTTGGCAAAACTCTCGAATATTGGGAATCCTGCCTCGTAAAAATTAATGACCTGCTCGCCAGCCTAAACCTTGTCTAAACACCACCAAAACAAACTCATGCTAATCTCTCCAGAAATGAACCACAATGCCAACACCCCTCCAAGTAACTCACTCTCCTCCCAAGTCAGAGACCTAGGAGCTTTAATTGATAACATGAACATGAAAGCATTTGTCAACCTACTACCAAGGACTGCTTCCACAAACTCCAAGTGCTGAAAAGGAATAAAACGCTTTTCCATTTCCACGACTTTAGAACAATTCTTCAAGCAATTATCTTTGCAAATTAGATACTGTACTTGCTATCCTAATAGGTCTCCCTCATCGTACAATTAAACCGCTACAGATGGTCCAAATGCAGCGGCAAGAATCCTTACCAACACCAGAAGAAGAGACCACATCTCCCCCATACTAAAAAACCTTCATGGCTCCCCATCCATTTTCAGAATCATATAAGTCCATCACCATCATATAACAAAACCATCCACCACCTACATCACTCGACCTTCAACACCCTCTCAGCCAACATAACTCCAAAAGACCGACCAGAGAAGCATACAGAGGAACCTCCAGGGTACCCAATATGAATTCACGCGGCCATATAACCCTGAGAGAACGGGCCTTTTCGACAGCTGGACTTTCTCTCTGGAACTCCATCCCCTCGAATCTTCGCCATGACACCTTGCCTCCTCACATTCCGAAAAAGACGTTAAAACCTGGCTATTTAAACAAGCCTTCCCAGAACACTCCTAAATCTCACCTCATCTACTCAAAGAATGTATCCACTCTGGCTCTGTAAATAATTAACTATGATGTTAACCTACTCATGCCTTTCTCTCTCTTCTCCTAGTTCCATTACCCTTGTTCATTGTAACTTCATTTCCTAGGCACTAGTTTCAGTTTTATTGTTATTCTGCACTCCTTGTTCAAATGTAAACCGGCATGATGTGATCTTATCATGAATGCCGGTATATAAAAAACCTAAATAAATAAAATAAATTAGCTGGATCACTTTAGGCCTGCCTCAGAACAGGTCTAAAGTTATCTGGCCACATGTGGCCGGATGATATGCCACTCACTGGACCCTACCTGTCCTGCCAACTGTCATCCTATCACTCTCCTCCCATTTGCTTCCAAACTTATTGAAAGTGCTATTCACCGCCACTGACTTTCTTTCATCTCAAGCCATTCTTGATTTACTTCAGTCTGGTTTTCATCCTCTGCATTCTGCAGAAACAGCCTTTACCAAAGTCTCCAATGACCTGTTTATGGCTGAAACCTAAGGCCTTTATCTTATTCTCCTTGACCTATCTGCTGCTTTTGACACTGTTGATCATCACCTACTCCTTGACACTCTTTCCTCACTTGGATTTCAGGAATCTGTCTTGTCTTGGTTCTCTTCCTACCTCTCCCATTGCTCTTTTAGTGTTTCCCCTGGTAGATCCTTTTCTACTTCTATCACACTATCAATTGGTATGCCTCAGGGTTCTGTCTTGGGCCCTCTTTTCTATGTATATGAATTCCTTAGTGTTCTGATTTCCTCTCATGGCTTTCAATACCATCTTTATGTTGATGATTCCCAGATTTAGCTCTCTACACCAGTAATTTCATCAGGATTCCAATCCCAGATCTCAGCCTGCTTGTCTGACATTGCTGCCTGGATGTCCTACCACCAGCTAAAACTCAACATGGCAAGGCAGAGCTCGTTATCTTTCGCTCCAAGCCCACTTCCACTCTTTCTTCTTTCTCTATTTCTGTGGATATCACTGTAATCCTCCCAGTCCCCTTAGCTAATAACCTTGGTGTCATCTTTGACTCTTCTCTCTCCTTTTGTACACATATCCAAAATATTGCTAAAATGTGCTATTTATTTCTCTATAATAACACCAAAATTAATTCCTTCCTTTCTGAACACTCTGCTAGAACAATTATTCACTCTCTCATCATCTCCCGCCTAGACTATTGCAACCTGCTCCTCACAGTGAGCCATCTCTCTCCACTATAATCTATGCAAAATTTAGCTGTATGACTTGTCTTTCACCAAAGTCACTATACCCATATAAAGTTTCTCAAGTCACTGCATTGGTTCCCTATCCGTTCCTACATAAATTCAAGTGCCTCTTTCTCACCTACAAGAGCCTTCACTCTGCAGGTCCTCACTACCTTTCCTCTCTTATCTCTCTCTACACCCCTTCTTGTGCACTCCACTCATCGGGCAAGTCACTCCTATCTATGACCTTCTCCTCTACTGCCAATTCCTGACTCTGCTTTTCACCTGGCTGCACAATATGCTTGAAATAGACCTCTTGAGTTGGTGCTCTGGTGCTTTAGACTCCCTCTTTCACCTTGTTTAAATCCCATCTAAAAGCCCACCTTTTTGAGGCTGCTTTTAAATCAATGGACACAAGATTTTTCAAAAGAAGATCCCAGAATGTGTCTGTAAAATTCAGGCAGCCATGGTTTCCCATTGTATGGCAGTGCAAGTCTACAGTTTTCGGATATGTTTTATTTTCAAATCTACTACTACTACTTAATATTTACATAGAAACATAGAAATTACAGCAGAAAAAGACCAAATGGCACAGCCAGTCTGCCCAGCAAGCTCCCATACTTATCAGTTTCTCATTCTTATTCAGTTTTCACAGACTGCCAAGGTCAGGGCCCTGTTGGTACTGTTTGAGTACATTTCCTGCCACCCCCTGCCATTGATGCAGAGTAGTAATGTTGGAATTGCATCAAAAGTGAAATATCAGGCTTATTGATTAAGGGTAGTAACCACCACATTAAGCAAGTTACCCCATGCTTGTTTATCCAGACTATATAGTTCAGTGCCATGTGTCTGAATCTAATCCTCTTTTCCACATTTTAGGGTAGTACCGCAGCAATCAAGCAAGTTACCCCCATGCTTATTTGTTTTCCACACTGTACAGTTCCATGTCCTTGTGGTTGTTGTCTGAATGTAAATCCTCTTTTCCACATTTTCCCCTTCCATTGAAGCAGAGAGCAATGCTGGAGTTGCATTAACTGTATGAAGGCGTATTGGATTAGGGTAGTAACCACCATTCCAAGCAAGCTACCGATCCACAGTGTTTATCCCATGCCCCTTTGAAATCCTTCACGGTTTTAGTCTTCACCTCTTTCTCCAGAAGGGCATTCCAGGCATCCCCACCCTCTCTGTGAAGAAATATTTTGTGGCATTTCTGAGCTCCCTCAGTATCCCGGAATGAACCTCATCAGGCCCCATGGTTTTGTCCACTTTCAGTTTTCCTATCTCTTCCCATACATTCTCTTCCGTAAATGGAGTTTTGTCTACTCCACCCCCTTCCACAATTTTATTAACCAGCGATGGTCCTTCTCCAGGGTTTTTCTTAGTGAACACCGAACTGAAGTATTTGTTTAATATTTCCGCCATTTCTTCGTCTCTCTATAGCACTCCACCCAATATGCAACACCGTACAAACATACAAAATACAGTCCCTGCTCAATAAAGCTTACAATCTAATAAAATTAAATTAAAAAAAACATGAGCACATGATTGGTTGGACTGGTCCTCTGGGGATGTCTGAAATCCCGATAGGCCAATCCATCACTGCCAGTTTACCAATTAGTCCACCAGTTCGTTGAGTCCTCAAGATCATCAAGACCTTCCTGGTTCTTCATCCTTCCCAGTTCACCCAGGACCTCCCATTAGTCAGTCCTACCAATAAGCATGTTTAATATCACTTATGCCAGATAATAGCAGTTTAAAAATTGCAAGTAAGTTGGTAAATATATGTGCATAAGAGTCTTTTAATAGCAACTTCTGCATGTAAGTGTTAGCCCCACCCTGAAACACCTCCTAGACCACTCCTTTTTGTGTGCGCAATTTTTTACTTTTATAAAATATAGAATAAGCGACTAGAGGCTTACTTACATGCACGGTATGCTAAATTTTATGCATTCAAGTTTTGAGAATTCACCTCTAAGTGACTGCATCGGCCTGTGCTCAAGAATACTTCAAGAGACTACAATTTCCAGATACATTTTATTTGCAATCTAAAAAAAAAACAACTAACATATACCATAATTATTATAGGTAGGACCTATTATTAAAACCTGTGAACCTTTTTTCATTATATTGATAAGATTCTCTTTATGATGTCCAGTAATTTAACTATGAGGCTACTTGGTTTTTTAAAATAGTTTTAATACATTTTTTGGGATAGGCCCTTGTTACATACATTATCTGATTTCCCTTTTTTTGTTTTCTATTGTATTTTTTCTTTAAATAAAAATGAATATTTTCAAAGATATAGGAAATATGCACACTGAAGGACTTTAATGCATTTTTGCAAAGTTCCTGCACATCTTTTTAACACCTTCACCATGGAAATTTCCGTATAAAATCACAAAGAACACACTAGTGACAAATACAAATAACAATTTGTAATGCAAACCCTAGAACAAGCAATTATTTAGTCCCTTATATTGCTTTTCTCTTAGACTGTTTAAACTTTCTATCAAATAGGATTCACAGTGAGGCTATTTACAATTGACTTTCTATTCTGGTGCCACCTCCTCTTACCCTAGCAGTTTATTTATGTAGTAAGAATTCTTAAACAAGACAGTCCTACTGAATTTACACATTCCAAACGCTTGCATGTTTTCATGGAAGCCCCTGGCATTGTCAGTGCTTTGATTTGAAACAATTCTTCCTTTTAAACATTTCCTGAATTGTGCAGCATTTCTCTCGTGTTCAATATCAGATGATAATCATGTGCACTGATCAGAATTATGACTGATCCAGATTACCTAAGTATAGATCTTACACTATGACTGACCATTGTATAATATGTCCACAAAGAATAAAGACAGAGAAGATAATCAAGGACCTGCTGTCATCTACATTTCAGTGTATTATTAACAAATTGCACTTTATATCAGGGATATGCACAGAAAATATTTTGGTTAGGTTATTTTGGTTCATTTGCTATTTTAATTTGTTTAGTTTCATTTTGGGTTCCAAGTTAATTCATTCATTTTGTTCTGTCATTTATAAGAGGGTCATTTACTAAGGTTTTTCTTCCATTCCATGTCTATGGGGCAAATGCTTAGTAAATGACCCCCTTAATTTGTTTCCATTAAAGTCAAAGGTGAAAGAAATGTGTCCTATTTATGATTTAGCTGCTTTATTTATGGATGTTCTGAGTGAGCTGCTTAGAACAATGGATAATGCAGCATACAAACATTTAAATAAATAAATAAATATGGGTCTATATTCAATCCCAGTCCGGATAAACTGATCCGGCTAACTTTGGAGGTATATTCAATAGTGCAGCTGAACTATTGAATATATAACTGGCTAACTTTAGGACAGCTCTTTGACCCAACCAGACTTAGCCAGACTTGAATATCAGAGTTAGCTGGAAAAATAGCTGGCTAATTCAAGTCCTCCCAGTTATGATCCCAGAAAGTGCCTAACTTAACTGGCTAAATTCTAACTGGCTACCTTATAGCCAGTTAAAATACAGCCAGCTAAGTGCCAAAATATTCATTTCGCTGGATAGCTTCTGATAGGTCCATATTCAGACACAGTCCAAGATAGCAAAGTTACTGCCAGTCTTATTAGCTGGCTAGAATGCCTAACTTATTAGCTGGCTAGAATTTAGCTGGATATGTGCCCAAATATTAATTTAGTCACTTAACTTTTGAGTAGGTAGAGTCAATAAGTGGCAGCTGCACTATTGAAAATAGCTATCTTAAAGTTAGCCAGCTAACTATAGCAGTCCATTGTTAGGGAAACTCTTTTGGCCCAACCAGACTTAGCTGGCTAAGTCATCTGGTTAACTATAATATCAGAGTTAGCCGGTTTAACTTAGCTGGCTAATTCAAATCCTCCCAGTTGCGCCCCTGGAATAACCCTAACTTATCCAGCTGAATTCTAATGCCTAACTTATTAGCTGGCTAGAATTTAGCTGGATATGTGCCCAAATATTAATTTAGTCACTTAACATTTGAGTTAGCTGGCTAAATACATTTGAATATGGGACCTCCAAATATTTTAGGCTCTGAAATTTTAGCTTTCTATTCAAGTTTAATTAAATTTGCAGGCAGGCATCAGCAGCAAAGGAAAAAGCACTCTAAGAAGCAAAGGGTAGAGAAAAGTGGTACCAACAGTGCCAAGAACAGTTAAGAACAGCCTAAGGCATCAAGAGAGGGGCAAAATGTCACCAATAATAGTGAGAACATTCCAAGGCATCTTGAGAGTAGCAAAACAGCATAAACTCCCCAAGGCAGGATGAGAGGGGCAAAGCAGGCCCAATAGAGGAATGAATACCCCATAGCATCAGAAAAAAGTCAAAGTAGTACAAACTGTTGATTAAAAATTATAATATTTAATAGAAGTTGTTTTTTGTGAATTGTAAGATAAAAATTGAAAGTGGCAAATACATGTTAAATAAATATATAATACTAAGAGGGGCAAAAAGTACCAACAACAGTAGTGCACTCACAATACCACTTGTCATTAGGAAGTCCTCTTCACCAGACACACTGGTTGGCAGATAAAAAAGGAAATGGTGGACCACTGTGATGAGGTCTGGAGACACCATGGCCTTGTGTGCCCTCGATGGACTCTCCAATATATCACTAAAACTTGTGCGGGGTCTCATTTGCAAGAGGAAGATTCTGATCAGGGGTTTGGCCTGTATCAGGAAAGCCCATTCTGTGGTATTCACAGGGAGTGGTAAATAAAGTTGGGGAGGGTAGCTGACAGGGGTGCTGCTTCTGCTGACAGAACTGAGTAGGGAGCCTGCTCTTTCCTTACTACATTCCAACTGTCCGTTTGCCTCTGGTACTCCCTTTCCTGCACCAGAACCACCAGCTTCTCCTTCCAGTAAACCAGATGGGTTGGCAATGTTTCCTTTCAGCTGGGGGCCACACAGGGTCATCAACATGAAAAGATCCAGCTGGATGAAGTGTTTGATCAGATTTTGCAGCTGCAACTGCAGTGGAGTCATGAGCACCAACACTCTGATACTAGTCCCCGTTCCTGCCGGAAACTTTGTAACCTCTCCTCCAGGATATTGATTTTGGAATGACTTTACCCAAGATGGTTAATATTGAACTCAGATCCTCCATGGCATACCTTGATGGGCTTCAGGACTTGTGTCACCTGTGTCATATGTAACCAGTATGCGTGCCCCAAGGATGATCTAAACTGATTTTGGCATCCACAGTCAACTCATGAAGGGGTGTCTGTTGTTCTACTAACCTCTGCATCATCATACAAGTGAAATTCCTCCTGGTGCTTACATTCTGAATATGCTGGTGCAGAGGTGCTCTCCATCCCCCATTGCTTCTTGCTTTTCACCCCATTATTTTCCTGCATCTCTCTATCAATTCCCACAGGATAAATCTGTTGCCTTCTTTGGCCCCCAGATCCAGGCAACCCATATTGCCAGGTACAGCAAGTGTTCAACATAATGGATCCACTAGTAGCTCCCACCCACTGTCCTGAACATGACCCCATCGCAATCTGTGTCGAAAAAAACAGGAACAGTCATGTATTTCTGACCTAGCCACCAGTTGTCCATCATCACTATTATTGCTGCTAGGACTGGGGCCAAAATATAGCTCTCATCCATCACCTGGATAGGCATCACCTGTACTCTACTGGTGCACCCACGCTAGAGCGCCTGATCCTGCCTCATCTACTGGTGCACCACGCCTGATCCTGCCTCATCTAACTTCCACCAGTTGGAGAGTAGGGCATGCCTACCATTCTAGCTGAACCAGATATCACTGGTGACATTGTTAGAGATTTGTGGCATGAAAGTTCAGCAGTTTGGTTAAGAATGTTTTTATATATTGTGATTTTATATTGGAACTGTGATTTGTAATTTATTATAGACATGGTTTTGTGTAGAAATATTCCCTTTTTGGGATTTCTTAGTGGTATAAAAGATTTCTTAGTGGTATAAAGATTAGTACAATAACAATAAGAGATTTTGTTTAGATAAAAGCATGCCTTCTAAAAAAAAAAAACAAGCCAAGAAGGTTCTTCTTTGCAAGAACAGTAAAAACAGCACCACTTTTTATTAACAATGTAAAAAGGAGTGTTAGCTGCTAGCAATCAACTCACACAGAAACAGGAAAAAAAAGTAAACATACAGAGCAATACAGAAGCCCAAATAATTCAAAACAGTTCAGTGCTAGCTAACTAAATACACTCCAGCACAGTGACGTGAAACGCATTTCAAATAAAATGAATACCTATGGCCCACATTGGCCAGCTGTGGCCTGCATCCAAGTACAGCACTGAAGTCCCAATATTCACTAAGCCAGTGAGCAATCAAGTTATCCAGCTACAGTTTGCTGGATAAATTTAAACATAGTGCATATACTTTGAATATCGCAGTTATGTATAACATTATCTGGCTATTGTTAGCTGGATAACATTATTAGGGGATATTCAATTTGATATTTATCCCTCTGAATATCCAGGATGAATTATCTGACGAACTTAGCCTTGCTGCCGCCTAGATAGAAAATCAGAACTTGTTGGATAAGTGCCGCTAGTTAGCTGACTAAATCAAAACTTATCCAGATAAGTGCAATATGTAGTCGTATGTTTTTTTACATACCTGCGCAAGTTGCAGAGCGCATTTATATGTATTTCGTAACTTAGGTATATCATATATGCACAGGTTATAAAATACAAGAGTAAATTTTTTGTGCCCATATGCTTGCAGATTTGGGTTCACAAGCAACTGTTTGAAAGTTTATCCTCTAAGAATGGATACCTTTTGGAATTAATTTTCAAACAAGTTATGCGGTGGTTACATACGTAAAATCTCTATATATGCATGTAAGTAGTATTTGCACACGCATATGCCATTATGGAAACATGCATGTACGCATGTACTTGCAATGGCGCACCTAAATGCTAAAAGGGGGGAAAGAAGGGGCAGTTGAGAGGCGATCTGCAACTGGGGTCAGAAGTACACAGTTTCTATTTTGTAAGTGGCATGTGTGCATATCTTGCAGAACGTTTGTACCTGCTAATTAAGTCACAGAAGTGAAATTGCACTTGTTCTTTGTCTTCAGTTTTTGATTGGGAGATCTAGATTAAGTGATGGGGGATCAAGGTGAACTGTTGGAGGTATCGGCAAATTGGTTATTGGAAGCTTATGCAAATATAATTATTTTCATAAGCAGAGTACATGCATTTCTTTATATAAAAAAAAAAGGCCTCTGCATATAACTTAGGGTTATAACACACACATGTTCCAATTATTATGTGTATAAAATATATGCATGGAATTTTATAAAATGAGCAGAGAAAGTATGCATTTTACTGTATTACAAATATATAGGGATGTGATCGTGTCCTCGATCGTCTTAACGATCGATTTCGGCTGGGGGGGGGAGGGAATCGTATTGTGGCCGTTGGGGGGGGGTAAAATATCGTGAAAAATCGTTAAAAATCGTTAAAAATCGAAAAAATCGAAAAATCGAAAAACCGGCACATTAAAACCCCCTAAAAACCCATCCCCGACCCTTTAAATTAAATCCCCCACCCTCCCGAACCCCCCCCCAAATAACTTAAATAACCTGCGGGTCCAGCAGCGGTCCGGAACGGCAGCGGTCCGGAACGGGCTCCTGACTCTGAATCTTGTCGTCTTCAGCCGGCGCCATTTTCCAAAATGGCGCCGAAAAATGGCGGCGGCCATAGACGAAAAAGATTGGACGGCAGCAGGTCCTTCCGGACCCCCGCTGGACTTTTGGCAAGTCTCGTGGGGTCAGAGGCCCCCCACAAGCTGGCCAAAGTCCTGGAGGTCCAGCGGGGGTCAGGGAGCGATTTCCCGCCGCGAATCGTTTTCGTACGGAAAATGGCGCCGGCAGGAAATCGACTGCAGGAGGTCGTTCAGCGAGGGTTCCGGCGCCTCGCTGAACGACCCTCCTGCAGTCGATCTCCTGCCGGCGCCATTTTCCGTACGAAAACGATTCGCGGCGGGAAATCGCTCCCTGACCCCCGCTGGACCTCCAGGAACTTTTGCCAGCTTGTGGGGGGCCTCCTGACCCCCACGAGACTTGCCAAAAGTCCAGCGGGGTCCGGAAGGACCTCCTGCCGTCCAATCTTTTTCGTCTATGGCCGCCGCCATTTTCGGCGCCATTTTGGAAAATGGCGCCGGCTGAAGACGACAAGATTCAGAGCAGGAGCCCGTTCCGGACCGCTGCCGTTCCGGACCGCCGCTGGACCCGCAGGTTATTTAAGTTATTTGGGGGGGGGTTCGGGAGGGTGGGGGATTTAATTTAAAGGGTCGGGGGTGGGTTTAGGGGTTTTAGTGTGCCGGCTCACGATTCCTAACGATTTATAACGATAAATCGTTAGAATCTGTATTGTATTGTGTTCCATAACGGTTTAAGACGATATTAAAATTATCGGACGATAATTTTAATCGTCCTAAAACGATTCACATCCCTAATGTGCATACTGAAACATGCATGCGTGGTTTAGGGGCAGAAATGCACGGTGTTTTATATATTGTGTGGCTCACACCACACAGTTTTTAAGACACTGCTGTAACTTTAGCTACACCAGCATACATGCAAATGTCCTTGGCATGTGCAGAGTCAAAAAATTCATTTTGGTACATTAATTTGTTTTATAGATCACAGTCATTTGTTAGGTTTGTCTCAAATGAAAAATAAAGTGTTTGTTTTATTTGTTCATTCATTTACCTTTATAGTAAATAGGTGAAGCAATATAAGCTATTTTGGGCTCCCAAACTGGGCTTTTCAAATACTTTCTAATGAAACTGGTGGACAGATATCATCAGAAGAAGAAAGGCAAGCCAGCACATCAAGACTACATCAACATGGCACTAAAAATGGCACAGAGAGCCCAAGGACCTGCAAAAGGGCAAAATGGTACCAGCAGTGGTAGAGGTTCTCCAAGGCACTGTCAGAGGAGCAAAACAGCAGCAAGCGTGGCCATATCACCCCAAGGCTGCAAAAGTGGTGTAAAAAGCACCAACAACAGTGTCATGGAATCCCTAAGGCTGTACAAGAGGGGCAAAGTATCACCAAGTGTTCATGAAGAGTTTAAGGAACCATGAAGGGGGAACAAAGCACCAAAAGAAGTAGAAAACCCCCAAGGCAATGATGGATGGTCAAAGCAAGTGAAAGATTGGCATTAAGACCTCAAAGCATCATGAGAGATGCAAAGCAACCATCCAGATTGGCAAGAACACTCCAAGGCTCCAAATGAGGGCAAAGAGTACCAATCAAATTGGTAGAAAGCCCTAGGCAGTGAGAAGCCATAGGAAATCCCTGGAAGAGGCCTAATATCATTTCTATATGGCATCATTAGGTGAAGGAGCTGGCTGTTTGGGTTTAGAACTGGTCTTTACTTTAGGATAACATGCTACAAACCAGAGGCACCAAATGTTCTTTAGCCACTAGCTGTTTAATATCCTGTGAATCCAGGACATGATTCTTCTTCTGAATCAGTTATTGCAAATACTACCTACATTACTTCAGAAGCAGTATTCATCAAGTAATGTGGTCCTGGTTCTGGGTGCTATTCATCTGTAGCCCTTGACTTTTGTTATGGTATAATCCATCAAAGGCTGAATACCAGATGAGACCAATAATCACAAGAACCATAAGGGAACAGAGTTTGAAGAAAATGGAGGTCATGAAACCATTAAAGATAACTGCAAGGATAAGGTCATTGTAAAATCATTGGATGGTCAAGGCAAGACCAAGAATCATCAAATAACATAGGGGAAGGAGCTAAACTTCCAAGGTTTAGAGTGTGGTCCATTGCAAACAGTGCATAGATGTCATAGCCTCAAAAGCAAAAAGTGTGGTCAATTGCAAACAGCACGAAGACCTAGATAATCCATAACACATACAAACTGCATGATGCTCAAAGTAGTATACCTATTGCAATGCAGATAGACAGAGTAGCAGAAAACCCCCCTAAGGTGATATATCTGGGGTATAGTAGATAAGCAGAGTAAGAGTAAGACCCCTAAGGTGGTATATCAGGAGCTTGGCAGGTGGGCAGAGTAGCAGTAAGACCCCTAAGATGGTATATCAGGTGGCATGGCAGGTAGGCAGAGTAGTAGTAAGACCCCTAAGGTGGTATATCAGGTGGCATGGCAGGTAGGCAGAGCAATAGCAAGACCCATAAAGTAGAATATCTGAGGCATTGCAGGTAGGCAAGATCCCTAAGGTGGTATATCTGGGACATGGCAGGTAAGCAGAGTAGTAGCAAGAATCCTAAAGTGGTATATCTGTAAATGGCAGGTAGGCATGAGAGCAATAAATCCCTATGCTTCAAGGGCATGGCAGGTAGGCATGTGGTAGCAAGACCCTGTTATGTTTAAGGGAGAATGTGAACCCCTGGCTGAGATGAGTGATGACTCCACCCACAGGGAGGAGCCCTGTAAACCTCACTGTCAGCAGGCGTGGTCTCAGTGGCATGGCACACAGCTAAAGAAGGAGACTTTTTTATGTAGGAAGGAAAGCAAAGTCCACAATATAAGCAATATGGAAGTACAGTCCTGGGCAAAGGGTATTACCCAGAATGAAACACAGTGGAGAAGTTCTGGTAGTGGCCCATGGGACGGGGTACGCTGTGGATCCCCTCTGGCGAGAGTAGGCACCTCAGGATACAGAGCTGGTAGTGGCCTGCAGAGCGGGGTACGCCAAGGAATTCTGTACAGTTGTTTATACATAGCGATGCCAAACCCGGAAGTGGTTCTGTGAAGATGGTGAGCAGGAATACTGTAGAGCAGGAAGGATGAAAGGCTCTCATGAAGATAGGTGGGTAGTGGCCTGAGGATTGGGGTACGCCGTGTAGGCTCCTCAGGGTAGTGCAGAAATGAAGATGTCTGTAGAAGTACTCACAACCTGTGGTTCTGAAGCACGGTAGATCTGAGAAGCAGATCCAGCAGCAGACAAGAAGGCCCTCTGAGGAGTGGATAGCCAGGAATGCCAGGGAGCCCCCGAGGAGCGGGTAATCCAAGCGTCCAAATGCCAAAGCTGAATCAAGAACAGGAAGTCCTTGAATGAGCAGAGCACAGCAAGACCAACTCCTTGCTAACTCAATGAAGGTAAGGGCTGGTTCGATTAAATACACTAGTGGGTTGACGTCATCAGGTGGGGACGCCCCTGAGGTTCCCGCCATGACGTATTCAATAAGGCCCTTGCGCATGCACGCCTAGGTAACTCCAGGTCCAAGATGGTGGCCAGCAGCACCCACGCTGGCCCAGGGACGCCGGAGAGGTCATCGTGAACTGGCAGACACCACCATTCTTCCCAGACTAGATGGAGCGGGGAAAAAGAGGTGAGCATGAGAGGTCAACAGCCATCTGCGACCAAACAGGCATAACAGACCCAAGGTGGTACATCAAGGGTCTGGCAGGTAGGCAGAGCAGTAGCAAGTCCACTAAGGTGGCATATCTGGGGCATGACAAGTAGACAGAGCAATAGCAAGACCCCAAAAGTGGTATATTTTGGGCATGGCAAGTAAGCAGAATGGTCTCAATACCCCTAAGGTGGTATATAAGGAGCATAGTAGGTAGGCAGAGAGATAGCAAGATCCCTAAAGTGGCATATTTATGAATTGCAGGTAAGTAGATAGCAGTAAAATCACTAAGGCGGTACATCATGGGCATGGCAAGTAGGCATGTGGCAGCAAGATCCCTAAGATAGTATATCAAGGGCATGGCAAGTAGGCAGAGTGGTAACAAGATCCCTAAGATGGTATATCTGTGGTATGGCAGGTAGGCAGATTAACCTAAGGTGGTACATCGGGGGAACTCAGTTCCTCCATGTCAATCTTCAAGGGTTTCAGGATTTCTATCAGCTGTCTCATCACTACCCAATCAAGATGTCCCGGGGCCAATCCATATCTATGTGAGTTTCCAGAAACAGATCATAAAAGGGTGTTTGCTGCCCTATTAAACTCTGACGCATCATACAGGTGGAGTTCCAGCGGTTGCTAATATCTTGAATCAGATACTTATGAGGCATCCTGAATCTTAATGCTTCTCACAGAGAAGCTGCCTACCCTTCATCCTTCAGTGAAAATGTCCTGCTATTGTCCCACACCTTTCTATCAGGTTCTTCAGGAATCAATTCCTATGGTCCTTGGACCCCAGCCCCAGCACATTTCTCACTGCCAGGTGCAGCAAGTGTGCTGTTAGGTTTTGTAGATTTCATGGACCCTTGGCCGGAGGTGGGAGTTGTCTCTCCCTGAGGGGTTGAGCCCTACAGGGCCCCCACAGTCAGGAGGTGAGATGGAATGGAAACACAAGCAACTGGATCACAGCTGTGGCCCAGGAGAAAGGAGGCATAGACGAGTTGTCTGCATCACAGCCACATGATCGCAGACACCTTCACTGAGGCAATACTGCAGGGTGCCCCAAGGAGCGGGATCTGAGAGAACAATCCAAGGTATTGCAGTGCCAGGCAGGTCAGGAGATAGGATAAACCAGAGGAAGGATCTCCAATGCAGAGACGCACTGGGCAGGCCTGAGGAGCGGGGAAGCGTGGAGACAGCATCTCTGGTGTAGTAATGCTGAGACTACCCCGAGGAATGGGAAACTGTAGAGACAGGAACTCTGGAGTAGTGGCGCTGAGATTACCCCGAGGAGCAGGGAAGCATAGAGACAGGATCTCTGGAGTAGTAGCGCTGGACCACCCCGAGGAGCGGGGAAGCGTAGAGACTGAATGTCTAGTGTGGTAACGCTGAAGCTACCCCGAGAACAGGGAGAAAGGATCTCTGGCAAAGTAGCGCTGAGGCTGCCCCGAGGAGCAGAGCAGCGCAAGACAGAGTCCCGGAATGGGAAGCGCTGAGCAGGCCCCCGAGGAGTGGATACCAGAGCCAGAGTCCAAGGTTGAAGAGCAGGGATCCAAGGCAGAACTGCCTTGGATCCCTGCTCCAGAGAACAAGTACAAGCACCAGAGTGCTCAGGGAACATGTTGCCAAGTCGGTTAGCATAGGCCAAAGGAGGTGCTTAAATATCTCCGGCTTGTGATGTCATCAGCCGGGGACACCCCTGGAGTTCCCGCCATAGGCCTTTAAAGGGAGGCCAGGTAGCACGCGCCTAGGGAGGCCTGGAGTTGGAGTGTAGGTCGGGCGGCGTCCCAGCCGCCACATGGAGTCTCGAGAGCCAGGAGGAACGCGACGGGTAGCGGCTAGCCACAGCCGCGAGTTCACCAGGAGTGGAGAGCAGAGCATGACATGACATGAGTTGGGTCAGCCGCGGCCGCCCACACGGTCATAACATGTGAAAGCCCCCATCTTCTACTGCATTTATTTTTATTTTATTTATTTACTAGCCATTAAGCCCATTAAAACGGGGGGAGATTCCATCGTTCAGACTGGCACGGTTAGAGCCGCTCTGTTCTCCACAACTTTCCTTTCCTTCCATCCCCTCCCACCTTCTCCACAACCCCTTCCCTCTCCCAGCCCTCCTCCACTCTTTTTTCTCTTCTCCAGAACTTCTTACCCTTCCCACTTGTTCAGTCATATCCTCTTCCCTTTCCCTTCCCCTTCTCCCCTCTCCCTCAGCCCTCCTCCACTCCCTTTTTCTGTACTCTACAACTTTACCCTCCCCACTTACTCACATCCTCTTCTTCCCCTCCCACCCTCCTCCACAACCCCTTCCCTCTCCCAGCCCTCCTCCACTCTTTTTTCTCTTCTCCAGAACTTCTTACCCTTCCACTTGTTCAAGTCATATCCTCTTCCCTTTTCCTTCCCACTCACCTTCCTTTCCTTCCCCTTCTCTCCCCTTTCCCCTCAGCCCTCCTCCACTCCATCTTTTTCTCTACTCCACTTTACCCTTCCCACTACTCACATCCTCTTCCTTCCATCCCTTCTCATCTTCCCTTTCCTTCCCCTCCCACCTCATACACCCCTTCCCTCCTCCCTCAGCCCTCCTCCACTCCCTTTTCTGTACTCCACAACTTTACCCTCCCCCACTTACTCACATCCTCTTCCTTTCCCTCCCACCTCCTCCACAACCCCTTCCCTCTCCCTCAGGCCTCCTCCACTCCCTCTTTTATCTACTCCACTTTACCCTTCCCACTTACTCACATCCTCTTCCTTCCATCCCTTCTCATCTTCCCTTTCCTTCCCCTCCCACCTCCTCAACCCCTTCCCTCTCCCTCAGCCCTCCTCCACTCCCTCTTCTTCTCTCTGGCCTGCCTGACACTTAACCGCCGCCGCTGCTCCATGGGAGGTCTCTGGGGGGTCTCTCTCTCTCGCACAGGGAGAAGCAGTGGTGGCGGCACAGACACAGAAATGGGAAGGTCTCCGGGGGTCTCTCTCTCGCGCCTCTCCACCGGGCTCGTTGCTGGCCCGCCCGACGCTCGGTGATGAGGCGCACGTGAGAGAGAGACTCCCGGCGACCTCCCATTCCGTATCTTTGCTGCCGCCGCTTCTCCCCACGCGAGAGAGAGAGACCCCCCGGAAACCTTCTGTGCTGCCGCCGCTGCCAAGACAGCCGACCGCTGGGCTCCCCTCTGACCGACATGCTCTCACGCATGCGCAGTAGAGCTGCTTTCTCCTGCGCATTTGTCGGTCCAAGTCCATTTATATGGTAGATTATTTTTTTTATATACCGACATTTGATCTCAATCAAGATATCACAGGTTTACATTCAGGTACTGTAGGTATTTCCCTACCCCCAGAGGGCTTACAATCTAATTTTTGTACCTGAGGGTACAAAACTTAATGGAAGGTAAAGTGACTTGCCTAAGGTCACAAGGAGCAACAGCAGGACTTGAACCCTGGTTTCCTGGTTCATAGTCCACTGCTCTAACCACTAGGCTATTCCTCCTCCTTTAACAGCACTCACATATTTACACCACTGTCTGTCACAAAGAAACCTGCCTGAAGATTCCTGCCTCTCTGGTCTAGCTGGCAATCCTTCAGCATCGTTTTTACGGCTGATAGGATATTGCATGAGGTATGGCAGCTATTCATCACTTGGGTGTGCAGCACAGCTCACTTGCATCCTGATGTTGATTCACTATTAGAGTGGCTTCCTACCCCTGCCTCTCAGCCATGTCCCACCAGTATGCCTTCAAGGATAGGTAAGCATGTGTAGCATTTATGCTGGTCCAGGTATCACTGGTGAAATGCATCCTACCTGTCTGAATATATGAGTTAGCCAGGTAACTTATCCAGCTGAGTCATTTTCTCCCTGGAACACCCTTGCCCTACTCATCACTTAGCCGGCTAAGTAGTGGCTGTTCAATGGGGCTGGATAGTCAGCTGCTGCTACTTAGCTGGATAAACATAACTTATCTGGCTAAATAGTGCTGAATATCACCCTTAAATTAATATATATGTGCATATTTTTTTCAAATTGAAGGAGAAAGTATGCATAGTATTTTATATACTGTGGCCACAGAGTTTATAAAAAATTAACATAAATATTCAAATGTCCATTTATGCATGCAGATGTACCACAGACAGTTTTGAAAGTTGGACTGATAATGTCCAAGTGCTGGAATTGTATGCAAGCAAAAGTTCAAAGAAGCAGAGATTACAGAGAAATTCACACATGGAGGAGAAAATGAAATCCCAAGAAATAGTTAAAAATGGGCATCTAGCATTCTCAAAAATGTGATTAACTCTGTTTTAGCAAGATTGCAGCAGACTTATTTATTTATTTATTTATTTATTTAACATTTTTCTATACCGACCTTCAAGGTTAAATACCATATCAGGTCGGTTTACATCGAACAGGGGTAGATCAGTGTAACATAACATAACAAAGGAACAACTTTTTATAACTTGAAACTATCATATTGATTTTCCAGATAAACTTATAAAAATGCTCAGTGATGTTTAGATTATTTATTTATTTATTTATTTATTTATGTATTTATTTAGACATTTTATTTACCGTTGCTCTAAATGAAGATCACAACAGTTTACAAAAGTAACATTCATCCAATAGATCAATACATTAAGGATTCATATAAATCTACTGTGATTTTCTGATACATATTAACTAAAGGTCTAGGACAGCAGGTTTGTAGTACAGAAGTTCTATTTCAACAATTTTTCACATAATAGTCAGTGAGTTGTCTTAAGATACTTAAAATCTCTCATTACTTATTACTCATTCTTCAATTATTATCTTTGTCCTTGATAATGTAGTTCTCTGCATTCTGATATTTTTATTAGGTTATATGCATTTTTGAATAGCCAAGTTTTCAGCTCATGTTTAAATCTCAGGTAGAGAATTCCACAGCTTTGGGCCCGCTATGGAAAACACCCGCTCTCTTATTTACGTCAGATTATTCATAAGGTGGTTATAAGAACCTTAAGCCCAGCGTGTATTTTAGTCTCAATGTGATGTGAAGCATGATATTCTCACTCAGAACTGCATTCAAGCATGAAACTTGCCCTGTCATTTATAGTAAGTACACACTGGCAAAAAAAAAAAAAAGAACTACTGCAGTAATCAACTGAGTAATACATGGATATATTTCTTTATAGCAAAATTATAAAGTGGTTAGGGTGTGGTGAGGATTGAAAACGACTTAATAAAATCAATATTTGTAATGAATCACATCTTCTAGGAATTTATGGAACCAAAGCAAATGTGTATTCAAAGTATGCAAACACACTACTGCCTCTGCATATTCATGCACAAATACAGCATTTGCATGTACAAAAACATATGAGGTCGACTTTCAAAAGCATTTATCTGAGTAAACATCTATTTGTTTGGATTAATTGGCCTGCCTGAAAATTATGCTCATCTACTGGGCTAAAAGTCTGTGGGAGTTTCCACAGTGTGCGTACTTTTAGCTTGATTAAAAAGAGGTACTCCTGGGAATGTGTTTAGGTTAGGTGATGAAAACAATGCACTTTAGATTTGATTATGCACACACACACACCTTGTTTTGTTCTTTATCTGCCACCCACAGAAATAGGTACAAAGTATATGTACCATGCGTGAGCACATGCTTTAAGGTATCTAGGAAGTTTCCCTTTGAGAATGAACCACCAAATCTGCAGGTACAGGCATCTGTGTGTACTAGCAGCAGGCTACACAAAACTGGCCCTTAAGGGGGTAATTTTGTAACTATCCGCAATAGTGCAAAGTCTGCCAGTGCTTTTTCCTGCAGACTCTACATTCATTTTCAGAGGGGAAGAATACACCTAATTTTCTTTTGCAAATTATTCCAGGTAATCAAGAAGGTGGGTGTAGGACATCTGTGAGTAGGAACCCTGGCAATGGCATTAACCTTTTCTTTTACATTGTGATGGACAAGAAGCGTGACGACCTCCAGTTGATGCCACCAATTCCTCTTGCTCAGTTTTGCCTGCAGACTGATGGACTCCTTTGTCCCTGGAGATGTTGGGGGCAAAAGGATACCATTTTATGACTCTAGACTCTGTAGCCAGCTAAAGCCTGGAGCTCCACAAGGCCGAGATGCTGGGTTTCAGTTGACGGTGGTGCCTCCAGATGACCTTTGAAGAGCGCACCTGGCGAGGATTGCTGGCAGGGTGGTGCACTCAGCAACAGCAGCTGCTGAAAACAGAGCTTCTTCAGCTGGAGGAATGGCTGGGATGGCTGAGAAGTGAGTTAGATTCATTGCTGCATTGGCAGGATTTGTCACTCCGAAGGAATTAAATCTGTCTTCCTAAAGGAAGGAGAATTCATTGGAGGAGAGTGGGACAGCGCTCTCCCCTCCCCCCCCCCAACCTGGTTTGCCTGTGGTTTCAGTATTCGTGAGACCTGTTTCATTTCACTTTGAATACTCTGCGTGGGGATTTGTGCCACGAACAGATCTATTTCTAGAATATTTCAGAAAAAATGGAAGAAGCGCTGCAAAGGGGTAGTGCACACAAAAAGGACATTTTGGCCATCAAGCAACGTGTGGATATTTTTTTGAAGACAAGGCTAAATTGTGTCAAGTTAAAGAGGAAACTTACATTAAATACTCTATTACTATGCATAATAAACTGGAAAATAAAGAAAATGCCACTAGAAAGTGCAATTTGCCCCTTTTGAATTTTCCAAGAGTGCCTATAGTATTTGTAACAAAAGGTACCCAGAAAAATAAGGAAGATGGTTTTCCTTTTAAAAACCAAGACTATTGCATTTAGTAGATCTATTTTTTAAAGATTTCCTTACAAATATAAGAACAGAGAATTATGTATATATAATTCATACATAATATAATCAAATAACCCCCCCCCCCCCCCCAACTAACTGCCTTTCTCAGTAACAAGCCTTCGGTCACTCAGCTGGCTGAAGTTCGATCAGGTTGGGGTCCTCCTCTATCTAGTTTCTCTAATTAGACAATGACTGAAGGTACAGATTCACCATTACATTTGTCTTGTATAATCAAACTTCTGTATTTCTTGTTGTTTACTTACCTTTAATCTGTGTCTTGAATTTCAACCCATCAATTTTTGACTTGCAGAACTTGCCAGAAGAAAAACTTTTCTTTGTTTCTATCTGATTTTTCTGCATGGCTGTGTTAAATTGCAGCAATCCCTTTTTCATAACATGTGTTTACTTATTTATTTAACATTTTTCTATACCGGCATTCGTAGGACACATCATGTCGGTTTACAAGTAACTGAGAAAGGAAATTACAATGAACGGGGAGGGGGGCTAACTGGATAATATATAAAAGTACAGGTGAAGAGAGTCAACGAGCAGAGTTACAACTTTTGCATTCATGCTAGGGTTAGATATGCAAGTGAACTATAAACAATGCTAAGGAGGCATGTGCACTTAAGAACTTAGCATATAGAACTTATTTACAGTATGAAGGAGGCAAGTGCACGTATGTACAGATAAATGCTGGTGCAGGGGGGAGGAAAAGAGGGAGGGAGCGGGAAGGGAGAGGAGAAAGGGAAAAGGAGCAGGGGGGTGTGGAGGGAAACAGTGGTACAACTGAGCAAGGGTATTTTCAGGGAGAGCTTGCTAAGGGGTGAAGAGGGCGGGGTAGGTGGAGGATGAGGGGGGCTAGGGGAGGGAGGGGGGGATTTTAATGGGCCCAATATTCAAAGCGCATTCAGCGCTGTTTAGCCGGATAAGTGGGACTTATGCGGTAAAATAGCAGCCGCTGAATATGCGCCTACATTCAGCAGCTGTCACTTAGCCATATATGTCTGTTATACAGCTAAAATTTATACGCACAAAAAGTAGCTGTGTACTGGGCAGATTGGGAGCAGAGCAAGTTAGCTATATAACTTGTATGGCTAACTATTGATATTCGGAGTTAGCCACATAAGTATACATGTAACTTTAAATGCCCCATAAAGCAGATCTAAACTTAGCTGGGTAGACTTATCCGGCTAAGTGCATATAGATAATATATAGATATAGATATACACGTATATTCAGTGGCTTTGCCGTGCCGATGAATATATATCATAACTTAGCCAGATAAATTCTAACCCGCTAACGGGGTTATTTTCCAAGCCATGATAGGCCCTTATCGCATGGCGGTAAGATTTAAATTAGGGGGAGGGGAGGAGTCAGGGCAGAGTTAGGGAGGGAATTATGCTAAGCAGCGACAGCACCGGTGCCAGTGATGTTTTGAACATTATCGCTGGCAGTAGCACGGGGAATAGCACCACCTTTTACAGTGGGGAATAGCACCTCTTCCATTGCACACAAAAGCTATCGCCCGACCGCCCCCTGCTTCACCCCCCCCCCCCCCCCCCCCCGAAGCACAGGATTCATCATTCCACACAGAATGATGAATCCTGGCCTAAGTTACTTACACTGCCTGCTTTGAATATTTACCCCATTATGTGTAAATCAATAAACAAATAAGACAAAAAGTACGAAAATTATCCCAAGAAAGCTACTTGCGCACATTTTATCTGCTAATAATTTGTGCGTGTAGATTTTCTGAGAAACATTACATGCACATATTTGACAATGCAAACATAGGCTCGTAATAACAAACCCAGCCCCAACTCCAGCTTCAAAAATGCCTCTTCACACTGCAGGTAAACGTGGGAATTTAGGGGCTCTATGCACATTCTTTTGCATGCAGATAAGGCGGGCAATTTTCAAAAAGTCCATTTCTGCTGGTAAAAGACTGGTTTATCCATAGAAATGGCTTTGAAAATTACCCTCTGGATATCTAAAGAATTAAACCATAGGTAGATAGGTAGATGGATAAAACAGATAAATTGGTAGGAAAATGTACAAAAAGAGGGAGAGAAATGGGCCATGCAAATGCAGGCAACATAGCAATCAGGCAGGAAGCTGAAAAAGATCACAGTTTTGTCTCATGATAATGATGTGATGTGACCAAAGCTCAAGCAAATAAGACTTGTATTAAGCACATGAGGACGGTATCGTCATCTTTCTATTTTTAGCTGGTCTTGGTCATAAAATAGTAATACAAGCTAGAATTAAAACAAAACAATCCCCACTAACTTTTCAGAAAATATGACAAAGTAAAAATGATGTTGCACATAGGCTACAAGATCATCTTATTGTAACTTATAGAAAGTTAGCATAAACGTTAGGGGTTTTTTACATTTATCCTTCTCTTATTAGTCTCCTCCTCCGCTTGTGTTTCTTGCCTCAGTTGGGACTGATCAGTACTGGATGCTGCCACCTCCTGGACCTCCAGTTTCTGTCTTGGGAATTTGATACCTATAGTGAAATGCGGTAGGCTAGACAGTCATATAGTCTTTTATTTAGCCGGCAGCACTACTGTGCATAGTCACAGAACATAAATCAGATTGTTTCAGTGCACAAGATATTATGGGGCACAAGTATACCGGTCTAAAATAAAAATATGGAATATGATGGCACATAAGGTCCACCTAGTCTGCTCAATTTCATTTCTGCTGCAGTGCCATAGACCCCGGTGGTCTTTTTTTGTTGTTTTCCCCTCACTTCTTCACAACCAGGATGTACATATATGTCAAAGTTTCTCATCAACCAATCAGCTGTTGAACTGTTTTCCAAATAGCAGGGAATCACGCTGCCATCCAGAAGCTCAAAATTCCAGTTTTGATTCTCTTCAGGTTGCTGGTAGGAGCAATCAGATATACATAAATGCAAAGAGAGGCAGATACCACACCACATCCAGATAGGCACCTCACAGTAACAGCAGCACAAACTCCTTCCACTGCCAGACACTTTATAAAAAAAAAAGACACTCAAAATGTATACTACAAACTAATCTTAACAGTAGTAACACCAAGAATGCAAAGAAGAACCCAACCTGTGAAAAAATAGCACTGTAAATATTACACTGAGTCCCAGAATACCAATAAAGCACCTACAGGGGAAACGATTGAATAGATCCCTACACAGACACTACATGCTAGCAAAATATCGCCCCTTGGTTACACACACAGAACAGAGACAGAGCCTCACCAAATACAGAATAAAGGATCACAAATTAGAATCTGCAATATGCAGACAAAACCTGAAATGGAAACTCCAAGAAGCCAGACTCTGTCTACAGTGTAACAATGACAGAACAACCATTCCTCATAAAACAATAAAATCAAGAAACAAATCATCAATTATAATAGTAGAATCATAAGAATAAATGAATAAATATTTCAAAGCTACTGACAAATAGAACATCTATTAAAGTCATATACTTTTTTTTTAAATTTTCCAAGCACCAATAAAATATTTCAAAAACAGTACACATAACAAATAACACCCAATAATTAAAACTAATGAGGATTTAAAAAAAAAAGATTCTTCTGTCCATACCTGGGAACTTGATTTCCAGTCACCCTGTCGAGGATTAGGGGACTAGGAGGACACCCAAACTTAATTCTCTCTCGCTCACACACACACACACTCGTATGTTCATTCTCCCCTCACACATACACATACACATACATGCTCTCATTCATACCAACACACTCTCATACACAGTCTCTAAGCCCCTCTCTCTTCCCATGCACACAAAAGCTCTTACTCCCCCAGATTCCCTCATAAACACACAGGCTCTCATCCTCACATACCTCCAGACAGGCACCCATTCTCACACACACACACACACACAAGCTCACATTTATACACATAGACACTGAAGGGACTTCCCCTCTCTTTATTTTACTGGCAGCCTCGGAGCCTCTCTTATTCCTGCTGCCGCTCTCACCACCGCCGCATGGCTGCTGGGGAGAAGCCAATCGTGTCATAATCCGCTATGCTGATGGGAGGAGCAATCAGATAGGAGTAGCAATCTGATATATTCCATGGGCAGAGTAGCAATCTGTTGTTATAGACTGCTGGAGATAGTAGTGGGTGGATCCTTGGGCCGGTGGCAGATGACCACGCCCCCGGGGGAAGATCCCGAGAGGGACCACTGGCTAGCCTTAGAGTATGGAGACAGTCACACACTAGTTCTTTTATTAAACAGGTCTTGAAACCATCAGAGGTGGCAGTAGTGAGCTGAAGTGCCCAGCAGGGTTGAAGTCCCTCAGATACTGGAACAGCGATCCCTGGATGGCTGAGCTGTTGAGAAACTGTAGACAGTGAGTAGGCAGGGTATGCAGAGTTCATGAACAGAACTTAGATGGCAACACTCACATATTGGTCTCAGGGAGCTCAGGAGCTGGAAAGGATAGGCCCTCGAGGAGCGATTACCTGGTTCCAGGGAAAGCCCTGAGAGAGCGATGGTAACTCACAATGATGTAGACAGTGATGGCTTCCAGGCAGAAGAGAAATCAGCAGATAGTCAGGAACAAGGGCCCTCGAGGAACGAGTACTGGTTCTTGTCTGTAACCTGAAAAGCAAAGAGAGAGCAAGGTCCCCAAGGAGCGGGTATCTCTGGTAAGTCCAAGGAGGTGGAGTAGCATTGGCAGGGTAAGCTGAGTAAACCTTCTCCTAACCCGTCCGATTGCTAACTCGATTTGTCAGCGATATCAGAGACCTTTAAATATCGGAAGCGGATGACGTCATCTCAAGGGTCGCCCCTGAGGTTTGCGCCCTTGCTGGTATTTCGCACGCACACGCGCCCTAGGCTTCAGGCAACATGATAGATCTGCAGCGTCGAGCTGGTCCGGGGACGCCGGAGAGAGACGGCAGGGAGAGGCTGCGACAGCCAGCCGTTCTTCAGACCTGGAGGGAATCACCACAGAGGTAAAGAGGGCGGAGTGAAGACGTCGGGCAGTGATGGTCACAACAGTACCCCCCTTCAAAAGGCGATCTCTTCTTCGGGTACCAGGCTTAGGTTTTGAAAGATGCATGAGGTGGAACTGATGAAGCATCTCTTTGTCCAAGATATTGGTCTGAGGCTCCCAAGAGATTATGTCGGGGCCAAAACCCTCCCATATCAGAAGGTATTCAAAAGTCTTGCCTCTTATACGAACATGCAGAATCTCTTTGATCTTAATCTCTAAGTCGTCTTCTTGGAAGAATTTTGTTTGTAATCAGCAGCAATGGAATGAGCTGCTGTGGATGTCACTGAGGGATTCAGTGGAAGTGGCGGTGATAGGAAACATCCAGAAACCACGTCAATTGGTGATTCTCCAGTAGATGTTGCTGGATGAGAATTTGATGGCATTGCTAGCGGATACACACTGGCTGGATGCCTAGAGTATCTTCTTCGGGTCCATGTGTGCTGTGGCTCTTTAGGCACATCTTCAGAATGGAAAGAACGTGACAGAGATACTCTAAAATTATGATCCGTGAATATGGATTTTGATGTTGAATGCCTTCGAGCCAAGGTGAACGTTGAAAGCATTATGAATATCAGCAGCAATGGGTAAAGCTGCTGGGGATGTCACGGAGAACTTCAGAGGAAGTGGCGATGTTGAAAAACGTCCAAAACCCACTTCAAGTTATAATGCAGTAATGGATCTTCACATTTGACAAAGGGACTCCTCAGGTCTTCCACTAGACACCTGAGAATGAAGTTGCCTCCTGTCCTTGAGACCACCAGGGCAGGAGTCTTAACCATAGCTGGTTCATAGATCAAGGAGACTGGGAGAGAGAGTGGAGGAGAGGATACGGTATGGCCTAAGAACAGTCCTCCAGCAGGACTTAGTCCCGTCCATTTCCCGGATGAATGGAGCATGTAGAGACATCATGGCCGGGCTGACCACAGTACATGCAGGGACCGTGCTTCTTTCGAAATCTTCTCTCCTTGGAGGTCAAGCATCCATGATCAAGTTGCATCGGTTCATCTGTATAAGCAGCAGAAGTTACTGGAATCATCCGAGGTGCATTGGTAGCACTGGCCTGTTTCAACCCTGGTAACACCTTAGGCCGGAGATCCTTTACCTTGTCCCGGAGTCGATGTTCAATCTGAGTGGCCAAGGCTACTAATTCGTCCAGCGAGTCAGGTGTTTTGGCGCGCGGCCAGCTCATCCTTCAAACGGGTATCCAGGCCTCTGCAGAAGAGTGTCTTGAGACATTTGGGGTCCCAGCGGAGTTCTGCCGCAAGAGTCTTGAATTCTATGGCGAATACAGCCAATAATCTGCTGCCTTGCTTCAAGTCCACTAAAGCAGAACCGGCAACAGAGGTTCACCCAGGGTCATCAAAAATGGATTTAAACAAGTCCATAAATCCTTCTATATCCTGCAAAATGGGGTCCTTGCGTTCCCACAAGGTGGGTGCCCACGACAGAGCTCTGCCATCCAAGTATGAAAGAATGTAGGTGGTCTTAGAGCAGTGGTTCTCAACCCTGTCCTGGGGACCCCCCAGCCAGTCGGGTTTTCAGGATATCCACAATGAATATGCATGAGAGAAAATTTGCATGTTATGGAGGGAGTGTATGCAAATTTTCTCTCATGCATATTCATTGTGGATATCCTGAAAACCCGACTGGCTGGGGGGGTCCCCAGGACAGGGTTGAGAACCACTGTCTTAGAGAGTGCCATAGGAAATAAAGATGGTTGTAAAGTAAAGTGCATGCAGCACTGGATCAAAAAGCCCCGGGTCTTCTGGATTTCTCCAGAAAAGCGGATTGGAGCTGCCAGTGGTACAGCAGTCTTCAAAGTTACCTCCTGTAACTGACCTTCATGGTTGGAAGCTGTGCCTTGAACCTTCTGTGTGTGTAGCTGATGAAATGCTGCAGTAAGTTTCTCCAAGGCATCTTGCTGCTCTGAGATACGCAGGGCCAGGCCCGGTATGGCCTGCAAGGCCGAGAGTTGTGCCGGATCCATGGAGATAGGCCGGGTCAGTGCAGTCAAGCCAGTTCCATAGAGTTAGCCGGGTCCTGAAGTCAAGCCAGATCCATGGAGTTAGCAATCTGTCATAATCCGCTATGCTGATGGGAGGAGCAATCAGATAGGAGTAGCAATCTAATATATTTCGTAGGTGGAGTAGCAATCTGTTGTTATAGACTGCTGGAATAGTATTGGGTGGATCCTTGGGCCGGTGGCAGATGACCATGCCCCCGGGGGAAGATCCCGAGAGGGACCACCGGCTAGGCTTAGAGTATGGAGACAGACACACACTAGTTCTTTTATTAAACAGGTCTTGAAACCACCAGAGGTGGCAGTAGTGAGCTGAAGTGCCCAGCAGGGCTAAAGTCCCTCAGATACTGGAACAGCGATCCCTGGATGGCTGAGCTGTTGAGAAACTGTAGACAATGAGTAGGCAGGGTATGCAGAGTTCGTGAACAGAATTTAGATGACAACACTCACATATTGGTCTCAGGGAGCTCAGGAGCTGGAAAGGTTAGGCCCTCGAGAAGCGAGTACCTGGTTCCAGGGAAAGGCCTGGGAGAGCGATGGTAACTCACAATGATGTAGACAGTGACGGCTTCCAGGCAGAAGAGAAATCAGCAGATAGTCAGGAACAAGGGCCCTCGAGGAGCGAGAACCGGTTCCTGTCTGTAACCTGAAAAGCAAAGAGAGAGCAAGGTCCCCAAGGAGCGGGTATCTCTGGTAAGTCCGAGGAGGCAGAGTAGCATAGGCAGGGTAAGCTGAGTAAACCTTGTCCTAAACCATCCGATTGCTAACTCGATTTGTCAGCGATATCAGAGACCTTTAAATATCGGAAGAGGATGACATCATCTCAGGGAATGCCCCTGAGGTTCGCGCCCTTGCTGGTACTTCACTCGGAGCACGCGCGCGCGCCCTAGACTTCAGGCAACATGGCGGATCTGCAGTGTCGAGCCGGTCTGGGGACAGCGGAGAGAGACGGCAGGGAGACGCCATGGCAGCCAGCCGTCCTTCAGACCTGGAGGGAGTTGCCACAGAGGTAAAGAGGGTGGAGTGAAGACATCGGGCAGCGACGGTCGCAGCAAATCGCTCACCACTACTTCTGCCACTGAAGCACGTTTTGCTACCTCCTCCTCTGAGCAGGCCCCGCGATATTAAAAATTGGCAGGACTAGCACTTCCTCCACCTAGTGGCTGGATTGAGAACCCATGATTACAGGGTTCTGGAAAGAGCCCTGATGCATGACTCCAGTCTAGGACCATCACAGCAATGGTAGGACTAAAAAATAAGCTGGGAGGAGAATTAAAGTAGGTGAAAAAAATCTACGTGAAGGCTCATGGCATTAGATCCCAGCTCTTGTTTGATTGAACTGGAAGTATAAAGCAGTAGGAAGGAACTGCTGGGTCAAAAAATTTAATTAAACCATAAAAATAGATGATTTTTATAAGGAATAATTAAAGTTGTTTGCTCTGCATGGAGTATACCATAAGGTTTCAGAAGTTCATAGTCATGATAAAGAGTAAGCAAACTTAATTGATTCCAGATCAAAATGTGTACCCTTTCCCAACTATGTGTGAATGATATCTAGTCTATTGTCTCCTGGCCTTCTATCAATTACTTCCTACTAGTTGAGCTGAATATCCGTTTGAACAATATGATTGTGCTGGGTGATTTCAATTTACACATGGACATACTTCGATCATCTCCACCCTGTGAGGAATTTTTAGATGCTACGTCTGCATTGGGATGGGAGCAGTTAGTCCAGGAGCCCACTGATAAATGGGTCACCAGACTTAGTATTTTTAAGTCAGTCCATGTTTTCTTATGGACGCCTAGTAGTGTCATCCAGTGAGGTAGCCTGGAATGGCAGGGGAGAAAGACTGATCTTTCACTTTCAATACATATCCAGCGTAGCTCTCTGCTTCAACGGCAGGGGAGAATGAAGAAAAGGGGATCTATACAGACAACAACCAAGGACTGAATTACATAGTCTGGGTGAACAAATAAGCATGGGTGTAGCTTGCTTATTGCGGAGGTTAATACCTCTAACTAATTAAGCTATTTCACTTAGATGCAGTTCCAACACTGCTCTCTACATTAATGGGGGGGGGGAGGGGGAGGGAAATAGAACCAAAAAGTTACTAAAGGCCAAGAGTAACCGATAAGTATGAGGAAAAAAAAAAGTGCGAAAGCTTGCTGGGCAGACTAGATGGGCCGTTTGGTCTTCTTCTGCTGTCATTTCTATGTTTCTATTATACACAATTCTCGTTGTCATTGCTGCTCCCCTCAATAAGAACTCTGTTCCGACCGAAGTCACTCATGTATTTAGACATAGACATTTAGATACTGACCCGATGTGTACATGGCTAGTTCCTATTTTGAACTGATACCACTTGTGGCCCATTGCTTGGCGAGATACGGTGGATGTACACCTATCACCTCATATTTCTGATGTGAAACTTTGTTTCTTCACGCTTTTTAACACTTTTGTTATTTTGATTTAGATAACAATTTTTATATCCCGTTTTCTACTTTACTTATTTTTGTATTCCAATAGAGAGATATCTGCTTTGTCGTTGTTCACTTGGTTCCTATTTTAGCCATCACATGCCCTGGTGTTCCTCAGCTGAAAGAAAAAGCTAAGCACGTATTATGCTGAGCTGAATGTTGCTAGTGAAAATCATGTACCCCTTAGATTTAGAAACATACAGATTGCAGCTTAAGAACTGCAGAACTAATAGGAAGATTTATAAAGCTGCAATTTTTTATTGTGGGAGGTGCCAAATATCATGGAGGGGCCATGATATTGAGCCCCTTTTCAACAAAATATTATGCAGTATTATTGCACAAACGCGAGACAAAAAAAATTGTGCTGCGTTAGGGGCATACAAGCAGCCAACCTTGGCTGGGGCTGCCATCACATTAAAGGGCTAAGTGGCCGAAATCTCCCCTCCCCCTGGAACCTCACAATTGCCCCTTAGGGGTCTTTGGAGGCTCCCGCTCACCCCTTTACTGCCTTCTGATGCAACCATGACCCCCCAAAAATCAAAAAAAGTAATTAGTCCAAATGCACAGTGATGGTCTGCCCCCTTTGCAAACCCCTTCACTTTTAGCCAGAAATATACCCCCCATTCCAGCAACCCCTCTTCTAACCCCACCCCCAGTACCCTCCCCTTCCCCCATAGTCAAAATTGTAGAAAATCATTGGGATCTAGTGACACCCTGACTCTCCCCCCACCACCATAATCTAATAAAAAGACTCTGATGTCTAGTGGTGCACTCTGATCCTCCCCAAACCCCCCCCCCCCTACATTTAGGAAGCATCATTAGTTTATAGTGGGGACTTGGAGTACCCCCTAGCTCCGGGCCTGGTAAACACCCATTTTGAAAAATGGTGTCAATCTGACTTTGCCCCATCACTTGATATAAGGTCAATAGAACAAGAAAATACAGTTGAAGATCCCTCTGGCTATGATGAGTTTACCAATCATTTTTACTGATAGGGTAGCCAAAATCTGTGACAGATTTCAACCTGAGGTTGCTGAAGGACATGGAACTGAGATGGGACAAATTTGACACTGTGACAATAGACAAGACCATTCAGATTATTATGAATGCCTCTTCTTGCCCATGAAATCCATATGCCACTATGTTATTCAAAGTTTTGTGCAGTGGCATTAGTGACTTTCTTGCCAAGACTGTTCATTTCTTGCTCTCTGAGGGAAATTTACCCTCTGAGTTAAAGTGTGCCTCAGTTTGGACAATTTTATAAAAAGGTTTCACTTAATTCACATAAATTTCTATTAAATATTATATCATTATATATTTTTATTTGATTGCTATGTCTTGGTTTATTATTTGGTATGCTGGTGCATATGTTAAATGATTTCTTGGAAGTTTTATCTTGGTATTTTTATTTCTTCCCACACCAATCCGTGACATTTTGTTTTTTACTTGATATAAACATTCTGAGGTCAATATTTAAAAATAATCCGGCTAAGTCAGTTAGCTTGGTAAGTCTTATCTGGCTAACTTTAGACCTACTATTGAGCAGGTTTAACTTATCCGGCTAACAGATTGTTAGCCAGGTAAGTAGCTCCTGCCCGTTATATCAATATCCCTCCCCCCCACTTAGCAAGATGAGAACTTATCCAAATAAGTGCCAGTCGCTGAACGTGGCCAGATATTCGGCGACTGCCATTTAGTCAGATAAATCCATACTTATCCAGCTAAGTGGTGCTGAATATTGACCTTTCTTTGTCTCTATCTGAACCTGGGAAGTATAACTTTTTGATGGGTCTTTTGATTTACTTAAGGAGAGTAATTTTCAAAGATATTTCCTAGAGTAAAACAGTGCTTTGCCCACAGAAATGGCTTGTTATAAAATTGCCTGCCCTATAAATGGATAAACTTACATGGATATGTCATGAATATGCATACATTTAGTAGGACTGAGTGGATGCATTCCCAGGGACACAATGGGGGAGTGATTTGGACTTACATACATATTTTCACATTTTCAAAAGCTTGTGCATAAATTACCTTGAAAAATTTATATGAAGAATTTAGCAGGTATAATTATGCGTAGCCAATTTGGTGGTGTAAGTTTCAGAGCAAAGGTACGCATGTAAGTTTGCTTTGAGAATTGATGTCACTTATGCATGATTGCAGATTTTCTTATGAAGGCTATTACTATATCACCTTTAATAAGGTATTTCTTATTAAGAAATATCGGCCCTGGAGGGCTGTTTAAAGTAGGAACTCCGGCCATCTCTCTCCCTTTCTGCGCCCCGATCGCCACCGCGCCCATCCAGCTCGACACTCCCGGTATTCCAGACCCATCGGGGTCCGAGCCCTGCGATCCCTGCGAGCTGAGAGGCCTACCCGGCACTAGGCCCCACCGGAGACCCACGCGGCTATCGGACTGCGCCTATGCCTACCTCACATCCGGCCCTGGAGGGCTGTTTAAAGTAGGAGCTCCAGCCGTCTCTCTCCCTTTCTGCACCCCGATCGCCACCACGCCCGTCTGGCTCAACGCTCCCGGCGTTCCAGACCCATCGGGGTCCAAGCCCTGCGATCCCTGCAAGCTGAGAGGCCTACCCAGTGCTAGGCCCCACCGGAGACCCACGCGGCTATTGGACCGCCCCTACGCCTACCTCACATCCGGCCCTGGAGGTCTGTTTAAAGTAGGAACTCCAGCCTCTGGCGTCCCGCGCTGAAGGAGTGTGACAAAGGGGCCTACCCCTTAGTGCACCCCTTTGTGCGTACCTGAGCTTTTTTGCTAATCTTTGCCTCCCTCCCTACTTAGTATTTCACTCTACCCAAACACATCTTCTCACCCGGACTCCAGCTTAAAGGTTATTGCCCAGTGGATGTTGCCCAGTTATCATTGCTATACGCTACCTTCCACGCAAGCTACCAATCTGCGTTTTCCTGATACATGCAACAACTTCTATGAAGACGAATCAAGTTCAGTAAAGCACTATGTTAAAGTATCTCTTCATCAGCGCTTGGACCTACGGCTTCCACTGCATGAAATCTAACCACAATAGATTGTATATCTCCCTAATCTCTTATATCCTCTATCTTGAGATCTTGATATTAACTTGTATCCTGTATCTTGTCAATATCTCCTGCTCCCCACTCAGTATCCCAAACATGACAACTCAGACCATTCCACGGATTCACTACCCATCTCACAGACTCACCTTTCCCCACATCATCAACGCCCCTCTATGCAAATCCCTACTTCCTATCTTAATTTCCCCCTCACTCAGCTACTTGGACTCGTCGCATTATCTATAACTCTTATCAATGCTCAATCTCTAACCAAAAAGACCCTCATCCTTCATGATTATCTCATAGATTGCAAGCCTGAAATATGTGCCATCACAGAATCCTGCCTCAAGGACTCTGACACTGTCCTAATAAAACAGCTCCCTATTGACTCCTATGACATATTTTCCATCCCAAGGCAAAAAAAAAAAAAAGGGAGGGGGCCTCCTCTTAGTGGTTAAAAAACATCTCAAATTGAGACAGGTGTACATCATCATCCCCCCCAGATTCGAAATTGGCTTATTCAAATCCCCAGATCTACAAATCTGCCTTATATACACTCCTCCTGGCCTACTAGAACATAACCCATCCCCCTTAATAGAAATTATCTCAGACCACATAAACATAGACATCCCTGCCAACATCCTAGGAGACTTTAATCTCCATGTAGACTCTCTCCTCCTCTCCTCCTCATGCAAAACCTTCCTTAACTCCCTCCTTGCCATTCGTTTCAGACAACTTATCACTTCCCCCACGCACAAAGCAGGTCATACACTTGACTTCATCTTTGTCAATTCCAGCATTCATTCCCCTAAGTCACCCTCATGCACTCCTGTACCCTGGTCGGATCACGCACTCATACATGCAATCCTCTCCTTAAGACCTCCTACTACACACAACCCACCTCACAGTAACACCAAAACGTTCTGAAAACCTTGCTCCACAGAGGACCTGATCTATGCCCTCACCAACCCTATCGTAGATATAGATTGCTCCACTCCTGACGCAGCACTCATAGCCTGGTACAACCTCACCAACAACATCGCTAATGAAATATATCCCCTCATCAGCAAAGAGATTCTCCAATCACAAAAAAGCAAAAAACCCTGGTATACCCCTGAGCCTAAAAGAATAAAAATAGACCTCAGACTGAAAGAGAGAACATGGTGTAAAGACTCTACCCCCAACAAGCTTCAACATACAAATCCGCCCTTCACAATTACAGACACTCTACCCTCAAGACGAAATGTGACTACTATGCTTCTAAAATACACGAGTACAAGTTCAATGCTAAAGCTCTTTTCTCTTATGTAGCAAACCTCACTAAATCTGCTCCCCACCCTTTCTCTGACGAAGAAGCCAAAACTAAAAGTGAAGAACTTGCCCTCTATTTCCGCAACAAAATAGCAAATATCCTATTCCGTCTCCCTACCACCCCCCTCCTATGAACCCACTCCCGAAAACTGCTAACGCCATCCTTGACTCCCTTGAGCTCACCTCCTCTAAGGAAGTGGAATCCATACTAAAAAAACTCAAACCAGAGATCCACACATCTGATACTATCCCAACTAAAGCACTGTTATCCATTCCAAATATTGTTGCCAAACCCTTAGCCAACATAATTAACTGCTCCCTCACCTTTGGTCAAGTCCCCGACTCTCTAAAACATGCTGTGGTCAAACCCCTCCTTAAAAACCCCACCCTTGACCCCAAAAACCCATCCAACTACCGTCCTATCTCAAACCTTCCATTGATAGCCAAAATCATGGAAAAGATGGTTAACTCCCAGCTCACGGATTACCTTGACACCCATAACATTCTTCACCCTTCCCAATTCGGTTTTCGTAATCATTTTAACACCGAAACCCTCTTACTTGCTCTCACAGACAAACTCCTCAAAGGCCTAGATCAAGGGCAATGTTACATCCTAGCCCTCCTTGACATCTCCTCAGCATTTGACACCATAAGCCACCACATCCTCCTTTCCCGACTATCAGACATAGGCATTTCAGGATCAGCCTACCTCTGGTTTAAATCCTACTTGTCCAATAGACAATACACTGTAAAAATAGGAAATTCAGAATCCCCCCATATTCCCCTTTCCCAAGGCGTCCCCTTCACCCTTTTCAATATATATATATATGTTGCCTCTCTGCCATCTTCTCTCTGACCTTGGCCTCAAATTTTTCATATACGCCAATGATGTCCAAATCCTCATACCCATACATGAATCCATTGCCAAATCCCTACTATTCTGGGAGAAATGTCTCTTATCCATAAACACCCTCCTCACGAGCCTCCAACTATCTCTCAACACTGCAAAAACAGAGCTGCTCATTATATCCAACCCACAGAACCGTAAACTAGCCCGTGCAAGTGACCCTTCACCAATCCTGTCCTCTATACAGCTATTAGTATGTAATCTCGGTGTCATGACTGATCAGCATCTAAATTTCAAAAAATACATCAACACTATCCTAAAAGAAGGTTTCTATAAACTCCATGTTATGAAGAAACTCAAACCCTTACTACACTCACACAATCTCCGTACAGTCATACAAGCAACCATTTGCCCAAGATGGACTATTGCAACTCCCTACTTCTGGGCCTTCCGTATGCTACCATCAAACCACTTCAAATGCTGCAAAATGCGTTAGCCAGAACTCCCACAAATTTGACTACATAACCCCTGTACTCAAAGAACTTCATTGGCTCCCCATACCCTCATGTATCCTTTTCAAAACCTTAACCATTACCCACAAAACTCTATACAACCACAACTCCAACTGGCTTGAAGAGCCCCTGCAATTCACCCTTCATAACCGCTCCACTAGAACCACCCACAAAGGCACCCTTTACACCACCTCCCTTAAGAACGCCCACCTCTCCTCTACGAGGGAACGAGCCCTTTCAGTTGCAGGTCCCACACATTGGAATGCTCTACCAGCTGAACTTCACATTGAGCCCTGCCTGTACAAATTTAGGAAAAAATTAAAGATCTGGCTCTTCAAGCAGGCATTTCCAGCATAATCCTCCCTGCTCCTCTATCCTATCTCCCTTTTTATTTTATTCCTATTTTATGCTATTCTACTTTAACTATTATTATAATGTTATAATGTTACCTAGTTTCTATTCTCTGCTATATACTTACATAATGTTATTCTCCCTGTTATTGCCACCCCCTAAGTTTTATCACTCCTACTGCCTTTTCCTTGTTTAGCTTTCCTCGTTCTGTGGCTTTCCCCCCCCCCCCCCCCCATCACTGTTCCATGTATTTCTCTTAGTTCAATGTAAACCGATATGATGTACACATGAATGTCGGTATAAAAAAGTTGTTAACTAAATAAATAAAATAAATACATTTCTTGCCCTTGCACTTTGAACACTATTAACTCTAAAAAATAATGGGATTTATACATTTTTAAAATTTGACTTTTTATTGATATAATAAAACAAGTAAAATTGTCAAATAACATCCACATACATCAAAATGCCAAATGAATGCCATCATAAGGTTTGTGACTAGTTTGTAGTCCAATTAAAAGGTATCACCTACAACTTGATTTTTGACCCATATTTCTTAATTTTAAGAGCATAGAAATCTAGGTCATTGCTGGTCTAATATACTTTTCTAGTCTCATCTTCTAACATAATCTTGAAGACAGTATTTCAGTGCTTGAGTTCCTCCTCTGTGAGCTGGTATGGCCTGGAAGATCTGACAATGTATCATACAGAGGCCCAGATTGCAGCTTGTTTCCAGTGCTAAAGTCTAAGCTAGGTGCCAGGGTCCAGCCCAAGGCCCAGTCCCAGCACTAGAACTCGGCCCAAGACCTGGTCCCAGTGCCAAAGCCTAGGCTTGGCATCAGGTCTCACCTGAAGGCCTGGTCCTAGCACTGAGGCCTAGATCTGGCTCCTCAAAGACAAAGCGAATTTGTTCTATGAACTGTTGGAGGTCGTATAAGTTAGGATCCCCTCATTCCCAAAGAGGCTAATGCAGTTCCATCTAGTAGTAAGTTGATATACGTTGTCTTGGAGTCTGTAGCTGGAAGTGCATCCTGCAGTGATTGAGAAAACCTCAACACTGCTTGGTATTTCCGGCATACCAGGGAGGAGCTGGAAGCTGGGGAACTGACCAACTGGAGGCTGAGGGTGGTGGCACTACCAGTATGGCTGGCAGTGATGCAGTCAGCATGTCATGGCATCCAAGCAGGTGGTGAGATGGTTCATATCCATGGCCTGGAGCTCCAAGGTGCCTTGTTGGTCTTGCAGCCTGTGGGCTATGCTGGGGATAGCCTAAAGTGAAGTCAAGTCTGTCAAGTCCATGGACTCAGTAAACTGTTGTGTCTGAGGACCCTTGGACCAAAGCAAGATTGGTTTACCTGCAGGGAGAAGCCTTGCAGGTTCTCACCGTCATACCCAGGTGAAACAGAGAACAGTTCAGGACCTTCACCTATACCAGCCTATGTTTCCCTCAGGTTCAGCCATTGGGTGCTGGTGCTGGTAGGACTTAGGTGCGGGTCTCTGCTGATGACAGGTGAGATGATCCGAAGCCAGGCTAGGGTCGTAGACAGGCAGCAGTCAGAAGTGTCAAGGGTCCAGGCAAAGGTCGGAGGCAAACAGTGGTCAAATATATCCAGAAAGCAGCAGAGGTCAGAGGCAGGCAGCGGTCAACCATATCCAGAATCCAGGCAGAGGTCAGGCAGGCAGCGGTCAAACATATCCAGAATCCAGGTAGAGGTCAAACCAGATATGCATCTGAGGAAGAGGAACAGATAGGGCTGAAGTGGGCAGGCAGGCAAGAAGGTTGGAACAAGCTGAGCAAATGAAGACTGGAATAGACAGATACAAAGAACAGGATAAGCAAGAACGAGGATTGGAACAATCAGGAACAAAGAGTAGAACAGCTGGGAAGCAACACTCACTATGCAGGATAGCTGGACCTGTTGCTGAAGCATCGGGTAAGAGTCCGGGCTGGCCTTTTTTAGGGAGTGCTGTCTGATGGCATCTAAGGGCGCCATGGAGGTTTTCCTGCCGCAGGCCCTTTAAATTTCAGAGCATCAGCATGCATGTGCGCTAAGACAGCTGTTGGTGTTCCACTGCACTGACAAAGGATGACATCATGTGATTGCATCAGGAAGGCAGTGGGTAGCATTGAGGAAGCATGTGGCTGACCTGGCGATGAAGGAGCCGAACATAACAGTATTTGAGATTTGTTTGGATACTTATAAAAATTCACTTTAAATATGGCACATTTAAGCACTCCAAGAAAGACAAAGTATTAGACCAAGGATTACAACAGCTCAGATCCTCACACAATTCATTTAAGTGTCTGGGGCCAGTGTATGATAGTCCTATAATACTATACATTCAAATATTTAACTTTGGTTTATCATCAATTATTTCCTAAATCTCATGCACCACAATATTTACCAATAAGTCTTATATTCATCCAATTAAAGGTATCACACCCTTCAAAGAAAAACAGTATTCAGCAGAAACAATATTGCTGCAAAATCTTAATTCCTGGCACCAAAAGGTAAAGTGATAGTACCAGTAAGAGTCTTTAAATGATCAACTTGCCTGTTTTATGGATCTATTACTTCTGCTTGACCATTATCCTTTTGTCTCCTTCTTCTTTTTCTGTGTCTTATTTTCACCCTTACTTGGAATCAAAGGTTTGTCCACACACAGTTTAAGTGAGTCAGCCTGATACTTGTATTTGGTTCTAGGGATCGGTGCACATTCATGTAACTGCCCTCCCTAATATCTTTCACTCTTGGACTTCAAAGTGAAGTTACACATGTACTTTCACTTTGAAAATTGCCTAGGAAAACTTCCTGAACACATTTAATCCTACTAATTTGTGCATGGAAATATACATGTGTACTTTCAAAGCATAAGTACCCGGTATTTTATAAACTGCACAGCTCTCGCTATGCAGTTTATAAAATACTAGGATAAATCTTCATGTGTCCATTTACATGCACCCACTGTTGTCAATGACCTTTTTTTTAAAAATAAAAATAGTTACAGTTTGTTTGCTTCTCTTATAACTTTTGTTAGGAATATGACTTCTTTAATGAAATGGTGACAAAAATGATAAAGGGGATGGAAAAGCTTCCTTAAGGAGAAAGGCTAAACAGATTAAGACGACTCTTTAGTTTGGAAAAGAGATGACCAAGAGGGGACATGATTGAGGTTTATAAAATCATGAGTGGGGTGGGACAGGTATATAGGGAACAGTTATTTACCCTTTCAAATAACACTAGGACTAAGAGACACTTCATGAAATTAGCAACTGGGATATCTAAAACAAATCATAGGAAGTATTTTTTTTTCACTCAGCACACAATCAAGTTATGGAATCTGTTGCCAGAGGACATAGTCAAGGCAACTAGCATAGTGGGGTTCAAAAGAGGATTGGACAGGTTCCTGAAGGAAAAGTCCATCAACAGTTATTTGCCAGCACTTATCCCTGGGAGTGAGATACAAGAACTAGAGTAATTTTTGGAGATCTGCCAAATACTTGCTAGCAGGACTGACCACAGTCAAAGACAGGATGCTGGGCTTGATGGATCTTTGTCTGACCCAGCATGGCACTTCTCAAGTTCTTATTTGTTTTCAGTAACAGAAGTAACTTTTCACCATTCCTCCTCCCTCACCATCGACTCATCTTGCTCCTGAAAAAGTCTATTTGTTGATGATACTTGGGCTTCCTAAAATTAGCACAAATGCATTTATTCCTGTCCTAAGGAGAGGATAGAGACTCCGAGATTGTTCTCATTAAACTCCAGTACCTGAAAATCCCAGGACTGTTCATGTGAAGGAACGTAGAATCCTTGGTTTGTTCACTTTAGCACAGGGCAGAAGTGTGCGAGGAAGTGCGCAGTAAAGGAGATACTCATGATAATGGATTAATCTGATAGAATATATATCTTGATTTCATTAGGGTGAATAAATAAGGAAAATCATCCCTGATATAGACATTCAATGAGGCTATATATTCACTGGAACTTATATTTTCACGCTGGCACAATGGAGAATCAAAGGCTTAGTCCGTGCATAAATTTCAGTGAGACCTTCCAATTTTCTCAGACAGACAAATCTATAGGAACTAAGGTTATCTGTTAGGTGAGCACTGAGATAATTTGTGTTTGTGTGTCATCATTTGCTTGGTCTGGGTGTTACAAATTTCTTTATAGCCCAGAGTAATAATGTTTTCTCATTTGTTCTTTGTACTGCGTGCCTGAGTCTCAGCTGAGGCCGTGTCATTTTAATTGTATGTTGTATTGCACATATTTTGGGAGACCAAACTTGCATCATCTGTGTGTGCCAGGCAACTCTGAGCAGGTGAACTCTGCATCATTTTTTCAAATCTACTGGGCCTGCTACTCTAACTAAGCCTGCTTCCAGAAGCTGCTTTTAACCTTGCAGCAAAAGGTACTAAATTCAAAATGCCACATTTGTCAACAAAGCTTGGCAAAGTTGAAAGCAAAACAGTTTGCATTCTTCACGGAGTTGCAGCACTCAAAGCGTCTAAAACGGTGCACTTCAGTTATCTTACTCTACCTTTAACTCTGCATAGAGGAAATAAGGGGCCTTTAGAGGAAGAGCAAAGAGATATTGTGTTCTCATGAAACACTCAGGAAACGGGGCACTCAAGCTGTTTGTGTGTAAGGAACCTCTACACTAAAATGTTACTTCTCAAACGTGGGGCCCAGCCGACCGGTGTGACAGACCACAGCTGCCAACCAGAACAACTCCACAGCTTATCTAAGGAACGACCAGGCTTCCTCGTGCCCTCTGTGACAATGAGGCAACCTGACCTGCTTTAATTGCACAAGGAAATCAGTTACTTAAGAGGATCTTAGGAAAGGGTAAATTGAGTAGCACTGGGCAACTGCCTTTCAATAATTCTCCAGTCAGTATGAACAAACGTAACAGAAAGGCTCCGTAAGAAAACTGTTCAACGACCAAAAAAAAAAGTACAATGTATCCCTAACTCTGCCTAATTCTATTCATTTTCACAGACTGACAGGCTGTGCCTTTTCTTCCACCACCACTGCATTCATTTTTCTCCTTTTTAACATGTGAACAGCTGTATAGCATAAATGGATCCAAAGAAAGTGTTAAAACTGAAAAAAAAAATGCATGGAATAATTTCATGAGCTATCTTCAGTATAACTATTGGTAAAATCAAAAATACAATTTAATAGGCTCTATGTTAAGTGCTTCATGTGACAGCTTTATCACAGATCTGTTACATAGTATGTACAGCAAGCACATACTAATAAAGAGAAGAGTAGACTGGGACATCCAGTCTCAGCAGTCCATATGTGCCGATGCTGACCCCTATCACCTGCAAGCTAGATGTACTAACCAGTAACCACTTCTCACTTTGCCACAAAATGGGGCAAACCTTTTAGTCAGTTTCACGTGCAGAGATACTGAGGGAGACAGAGGAGCTTGAGAACAAAGAGAGAATCACAGGTTATTTCAGTGACCTTTAACCTTCATCTGTAGCAGAATAAGCATTCTGCCTGCCACAGTGCTAGCCCCTAAAAATCCCAGACAATCTGTGGTAAAGCGAGGGAGGCGAGAGACAAAAGACACTAACACACACTTGAGTACTTTACAAATTTTCATATTTATTTACACAAGAAAATATGTTTTCAAACCAAATATTCAATGGTGAAAACTATTTTTCAAATGCTGTTGTACACTAGTGCACAGTGTATTAGGTAAATTGCTGTCACAATAGCAAAGAAAGACCAATCCCATAAGTTCTAATTGAACACTATTATTGCGTAGGTTCTCCATCCCGGGCTCTTTTGGAAAGAGTGGACTATAACTGGATTAATAAATATTGCACTGCTTGTGTTCTATTTCCTGAATGGTCTCAGATGGTACAAATGGTCTGCAAGTCAAATGTTGCAGCAGATAGAAGGTTGCAGCAGTTGAGTTGTAAGTTTCTCACAGAAGATCAAGTATGATCTAGCAGGGGTGGTTAGAAGGAAACCTTTTCCCACAAAGTCTGACAATCCTCTCCAGTCTTTCCACCTCAGGTTCATGGCCCTCAGAGAGAGCCACTCCTGTCCTCTGTGGCATAGAGAAGAAATGGGAGTAGCTTCAGGGGATGGAGCACAGGTCTCTGTTACTCACTTTGCTGGGGTATGGCAATGGATATTGCTATCAGAGCTGTGGTTAGTCTGTCGAAAGACCACTACAATGCATTCTGAATCTTCAGCATGAACAGCTATCAGGATAGCCATGGCTTGCTTAATGTCAACCATTATTTTGGTTTTTTAATAAATTTGAGACCCTCATGGATTATGTAATTGTGCTGGTGCTTCCCAAACACTACAAGATGCTCAAAGAAGCAGGATATTCAGAGGCTCGTGCCCTTATTACTCAGGGCAAGTGGAGGCTTCATCTGAGGCCAGGTCTTCTTCTCCTTTCAGACTCTCCAGGCTGAGTGTCATGTCAGGGTAAGAATCAATCATCTGAGGTATGCATGACATCATCTCCAGGATGGATCCACTACCTGCCCATTACAATTCCTGCCCTTCAGCGATTACAATGGGATCCTCTATCATCCAGGAGTTCAGTCTGCTCTCCGTCAAGCCAATGGACCTGGAAAAGATGGAGAAATGAGTATGTGTATTGTTGGATTACATGCATCTATTTTGCATTCATTTGAAAAGTCAGGCTTATCTACAGCAATGGCCCCTACCCTTCTGCTCCCCTGCTTTGAAATATGTTAGTACCTCACCAAGTCTCAACCTGTCCTTAAAGTTTTGACCTGGTTTTCCCCCCACCCCTTTCAAATTGTTCTGCATCTGCTAGGCCTATAGCCTTCTACAGTTTCTATAGACAGTTTAAGGCCTAAAGGAAAATCCTTCAAAAGAATGTTAATTGACTCTTGCTGTGTGTTCCTAATCAGTGTTTTTGTAATGCAAGTAACTTATTAGGTCAGCCTGATATACTGCTGATGTTGTATTCATTTTATTTATGTATTTATTTATGAACTTTTAATATACCGACAATTGTGGAACACATCACGCCGGTTTACATTTAACAAAAAGAATGGAAAGTTACATTGAACAGGGAAGGGGCGAAGGGAGCAGGCAAGAAAGGGAAGAGGAGGTGGGCCGGGAGCGAGTAAAGGAAGGAAAAAGATAATAGGAAAAAATCAAGAGAGAGTGGAGAGAAATCATGATAACTTTCAAACATCACATCAAGGGAGGAGTACAAAATATAACTGGATTAACGGTACAGGTATATACAAAATGCAGGGCAAGTTCTGAAAGGCAGGGGGGGGGGAGGGGGCACTGGCTAGGTTTGGTTAGCATCCGGGTAGGCCTGCTTGAAAAGCCATGTCTTGATACCTTTTGTGAAATTATGTAAGGAAGGTTCAAGACGGAGATCAGAAGGAAGGGAGTTCCAGAGGGAAGGGCTGGCAATGTAGAAGGTTCTTTCTCTAGTAAGGGTAAGGTGTGCATAGACTCTGAGAGGCCATTAATGATGTAGGAACCCAATCTTTCAATGAAGCATTGCTTGAGAGATATGGCACGAATGGGACAGGCATGTCCATCTCCCATGTTATTCCGATGGATGGATCTTGTGGACTTTTCTCATATGCACCATTTAATGTCCTGCGCTATTGTCCTGGGGATGCAGAAATCTAAAGCTACTTGTTTCCAAATGCATTCTTTCTCCACTAAGAATTTTCTTGTGGAGATCTGTAGGATCAGCACCAGAATACAATCTTTTTCTTCTTACTTGCCTCTGCTAGGGGTGTGCATTCGTTTTCGCCGTATTGGCGATCCGCAACGTATATTGCACTATTCGTAGTATTCGTGGGGAAGTGAAACGTATTGCGATTCCCCACGAATACATGAATCTTCGCCGAATTATACGGCCACCTAAATAAAAATTTAAACAAACCCCCCACCCTCCTGAACACCCCCAAGACTTACCAAAACTCTCTGGTGGTCCAGCGGGGAGTCCGGGAACCATTCCTTGCACTCTCACACCCTCGGTGTTGGTTTCATCATGGCGCCGATAGCCTTTGTCACAGGGGCTACCGGTGCCATTGGTCAGCCCCTGTCACATGGTCATCGGTGCCATCTTGTGCTCCTACCATGTGACAGGGACTGACCAATGGCACCGGTAGCCCCTGTGACATAGTATGGGCAAAAGCTATCGGCGCCATTTTGAGTACTGGCATCGGATGGCTGGAGTGCAGGAGGTCGCTCCGGGACCCCCGTTGGACCCCCAGGGACTTTTGGCCAGCTTGGAGGGGCCTCCTGACCCCCATAAGACTTGCCAAAAGTCCAGCGGGGGTCCGGGAGCGACCTCCTGCACGCCAGCCGTCCGATGCCAGTACTCAAAATGGCACCGATCACCTTTGCCCTCACTATGTCACAGGTACCGACGGTCGGCTCCTGTGACATAGTGAGGGCAAAGGCGGGAAACGGGAAATCAAAATATTATACTATACTCTATAATAGGGAAACGGGAAATCAAAATATTATACTATACTCTATAATAGGGGCTGATGAGTAAAGATGGCCGGCGCCATCTTTAAAGATGGCGCCGGCCATCCAGTGCTCCTACCATGTGACAGGGGCCGGCCAATGGCACGGATACCCTGTCACATGGTAAGGGCAAAGGGGCATCGGCGCCAATTTTTTTTAGCGCAGCTGATGCCTGGGAATGGGAAATCGTCTCCCGAGGCCCCCCTGGAACACCAGGTAATGTTAAAAGGTTTTGGGGGGGTCGGGAGGGTGGGAGAGGCTAAGGGGGGTCGATTTAAAGGGTCGGGTGGGTTGTTTTTTTTATCGGGCCATCGGCGCCATTTTAATTAGTGCCAGCCAAAATGGCGCCGATGGCCCGAGATTGCGCCGGGACCCCCCCCCCCCCCCCATTGGGCCACCAGGTAATTTAACATTTTGGGGGTGTTCGGGAGGGTGGGGGAGGGTAAGGAATTGGTTTTAAAGGGTCGGGGTGGGTTTAGGGGTTGTTTTGGTGTGCCGGTTTTCCCGCCCTCCCCCAAATAATTCCCGTGCCCTATTTAACGATTTAGGACGATTTATGACGATAAATCGGGGGCATTTGTATTGTATCGTGCACTCTGACGATTTAGGACGATTTTAAAATTATCTGACGATAATTTTAATCGTTCAAAAACGATTCACATCCCTAATAATTATGATTAATGATTTATATCTCTTGATTTTATTGATTGTTCCCCTGCCACCCCTGCCCTTGTGCCCCCTCCTCCTATGCTCACTCCTCCCCCTCCTCTCCTCATGCCTCTCCTCTCTCCCCTCACTTCTCACCCGCCATTCTCTTCGCCTCCTCCACTCAACAATCCTCCACGCACCACGTCCTCCACTCTTTCACACACCTCCTCAATCCACTACTTTACAAACGAATCCAAGCTTTCACAGAGAGAGAGAGAGAGACTAAAGACAAAGGTAAATGTTAACAAAAGGAAGAACAGTAAATCTCAATATAATTATTAACTAATCTCCAAATACCACAACTACCCTCCTCCTCTAAAATACGCCTCAACACACCCTCAAAGAGGCAGCTGTAGGAAGGCTGTATATATAACCTGAAAAAAAATGTGCTGTGTGATGATACAACTCACAATGTGGTGACGTAGCGCTGCATGGGTTGATGCAACACAGTGCGCCATAAAATAACGCCGCGTGTGATATTTAACGATTCACTATCTTTGTCAGCACATTATCCTTAACACTCCCCTTTTTTTTTTTTAACACGAGCATTATTTTGCTATATTTATAGCAAAATGATGAATCTAGGTGTAAGCAGGATAAGTAGCATCTCCTAGTTACTCCCACTGTCCTCACACTGACTATCCAGCTAACTACTTAGCTGGATAGGTTGCTTATCCAGCTAAGTGGCAGTCGATGAGAGTAGCCGGATATTCAGTGGCCAACACTTAGCCAAATAATTTGATATCTATCTGACTAAATAGCGTTCAGTGTGTTTGAATATTAGTGCCATAGGTTTCATCTTGTCCTTTAGCTCTCTGTTTTCTTCAGCTTCCTTTCCTGAGGTCCATTTCCTATCCTGCTCCTTCACTCAGCATTAACAAACAGCTCTGTTCTCAGCTTCATTTTATAGGTGTGACCCAGGTCCCAACTGGGTCCCAGTTATTTGGTTATTGTTTATATTAAAGCTACTTATATACTACCACTTAAATTTGTAGGGGAGGTTGTTTTTGCAGTATAAGGTTGTAACTATGTGACTCTCCCTTTAAGACCATGTGATGTCCAAGGCAGCCTCTGGAAGGTGTACAAGTTCAGAGGTGCTGAGGGAGGAGAGACTTTTGAGATCATTGGCTGAGATTTCAGGGGAGCCAGATTAGTTCTCTGGTTCTGCTGTTCTTGAGCCTGTTTGTCTTTATCCATGGATAATGCAATGCAGTGCCTTGACTCCTAGGTGCATTTGCCTTGCTTCTTCTCATGGAGCCCTAGGGCGATTATGGACACTGTCTCCTACCAGAACCTTTTGCCTTTTCTTTTTTGAGCAACTGATCTGCCATGAGTAAGTTACCCACTGCCTGATGGGGTTTGGGACCTATTCAGGATTTTGTCTGTCCAAAGGAAGGTGTTTGCTTTTTCTCCTTTTGCAGCTAAAAGATAATTAACTTTATTGTTCTGGCTGTTTGCTGTCGTATCTCTATTGTGGAGTCTGTGACTTATCTTTGTTTTGTTAAAAGCAGTTGCCTCAGCAGGTGGATTGTGTTTTATCTTATCTGTAAATAAATTTTGGACCTAGTGAAGTAACCAAACCTTAGGTTAATCCAAAAGTATGGAGATTGTTTACAAACAGTTACAGAAGGGAAATCAATTTTCCATGCCCAATAAGAGTCTAACACCTCCATTCCATTTCACCAGCTACTTGATCAACTTTTGAACTCATTTATCAGTACCAGGGCGAAGGCCTCCTTTGCACCTGGACTTTTATTTTTTGTAGACTGGTAAAGGTTTTATTTAGTTTTCAAACAAGTAGAAGAAGTGATGAGGAAAAGACGACTGATCATGCTTATTTTAGCACATATGCACTCTTCCATAACATCTACATGATGATTAGTGATCAGGTGGATATAGTACAGAAATGCCTATTTTTTTGTGTTGACATATGAGTTAGGAACCTGTGCATCGATGTATATTTTAGAGGGTAAGCTAAAATAATTAGTGCATTGAACATTAAAAGATGTTTTATTGCACATATTACAAATTTTACTGTGCAAATGTTAAAAACAATTAAGCACAAAATTTAGTACCAATGTCTTCTTGTCAAAAATATTTTCACCCCAATATGAATCTTCAGTCCAGTAAATACATTCAAAATACTGACCTTAAGGAAGAAAAGGTTCTATAAGATTATACTATCCATTTTGTTCCACAATCTGCTAATTTTGAAAATATTTCAGATAAAGGAAATTTGATATACTCTTGATTAGGGACCTTTGTTTTCAGGGTTTTTTTTATTTTATTATAGCAAATAAAAATCAAAGAAAGTCAGGAGAAAAATAACTCATTTTTCCATTGTTTTTCTACTGTTTTTTTGTATAATAAGCAGTGATAAAATCATAGGAAAAAAATAAAATCAAAATAGAAAATAAAGATCTCTACTCATCATGCCCCTTATTGATTTTAAGATGTCTGCACTGCAGTGAGAAAGCAAGTCAATATGATTGACTTTGTGTATTTACTTTAGTTACCGTAGCATTTCAAATGAATGTGAAAATCAATCTTAATGAGGTACAGTATTTCATTATCTGTTAGATGGCATCTTGCTTGGATGATCCTGCATCAGTATGAGACATTTCTGGTTTTCATAACTGTTTCATATTTTCAGCCTATATTTTGACTGATTATAGTAGAAAATATGTAAAATAAAGGGGTAATTAATTATTAATTATCCAACAATGCATGAATGATTGATAACCTAAGAGAATCATAAAAGACTACTTCATCAGAATACATATCCCACGGTGTATTATTTTAGCATACAGGGTTTTAAAGGCTTTTGGCCTCATGCCCAATAATTCATACAGGGCTTTTGCTAAAATAATTTTATGGAAAAACTACAAGATACAGTAACTTTAAAATATATTCCATAACCAAAACTCACAAAGACTGCTTTTAACATTTTTAGAAATGGTTAAATTTTAATTCCAGTTTTACTATTTCTTTAATGGTCTCTGTTGAGGATTCAGTGGATCTAGAGATGAGATGTCATCAGCAAATTCTCACTTCATCTTTGAACAAATGAAACATAATTCTTTCCTCATGAGAAATTGATCTTAGATTCTCAGATTGTGAAGGTCTCAAAAGCTGTCTTTTTCCAAGCGATGTGGCTTGAGGATTTGTATCCATGCCTTGGTAGGTCCGCAACTGGATTATTGTAATGCTTTATATTTTGCTCTTCTGCAAAAGACCCTGTATCTCTTCCAATTGGGTCAAGAATGCTGCGGCTCGGCTTCTCTCTGAGATTGTTATTAAGGAATATGTCTCTACTGATGAAAGAGCTGCTCTGGTTCTGCTTAGTTCTTAAGGCCCCGAAGAGGATTGGTCCATGTGGTCTTCAGGATAAGACTTCTTGGTATGTCCCAAATTGCTCACTGTAGGTGCAGGATGAAGGATTTTTTATTTTCTCTTCAGTGAAGGAAGCACAGTTGATGATTCTCATCAAGGAGCATTCTCAATTATGGCACCTATTATTTGGAAACAGCTGCCTAAAAAATTGCATTTATCTTTGGCTTTGCTGATTTCTCATAAGCATTTAAAAGTCAGTTTTTCACACAGGCTTTCTGAATGCTTTTGGTTTGAACCGTGTTGTTGTATTGCTTGAAATTCCATTTACTTGATTTCTGCTATATTTATTTTAACGCTCTGTTATTTTTATGATTTCTATAGAGTTGGAAGTGGAGATTTGGGGTTGGGTTGGATATTGTGTACTTTTGCTTATTTGTATTATACTTAATTGTTCAGGCATTAGGAGGGCACGGGTACCTTGGTTCTCTCAAGAGTTCCTCATGGTAAAAACTATTATGAACTGGGCCAAGTGTAAATGGCACAAGTCCCAGCTCAGCTAGTGGTTAAATGATTTTTACTACTGTCATTGTAAGAGAGCTTTTGAAGCAGTAAGAAAATCATATTTCTCTTCACAATTAAAAGCTGTTTTAGCTTTTTTATATTGCCCAAAATTTAATACAGCCATCTAAAGGTTTACCTGAAACCTGTGAGCTGGATTGTGAGAAGTTTCCTACCTTCTGCCTTAAAGAATGTAGGAGAACTTTAACATTTTCCAGCTATTAGGGTCATTTTCCAACTTGCGTTATGGCGTTTTTGCATGCGAAAAATGCCTTAACGCATGCAAAAAGCACCATAACACATGGTGTGATGCTAATTTTTAAAAGGAGAGATATTGGGGCAAAGTCAGGGGAGGGAATTTTGTAAAAGTGGACTGGCTTCACAAAGTGCGAAGCCATAATGCATGATATCGCATAGTTTTAACGCTGAAAATAACTACACCTTTTTCATTAGTGTTAAGCTGTGCAATGTAAAGAGATATACTGTTTGGGGTAGATTTTTAAAAACTGCGCGATTGTGTACTTTTGTTTGCGCAGCAGGCGCAAACAAAAGTACGCTGGATTTTATAAGATACGCGCGTAGCTGCGTGTATCTTCTAAAATCCTGGATCGGCGCGTGCAAGGCTGCCTATTTTGGGCAGCCGGCGCGCGCCGAGCCGCGCAGCCTGTCTCCGTTCCCTCCAAGGCCGCTCCAAAATCGGAGCGGCCTCGGAGGGAACTTTCTTTTGCCCTCCCCTCACCTTCCCCTCCCTTCCCCTACCTAACCCACCCCCCCGGCCCTATCTAAACCCCCCCCCCTTACCTTTATCCACGGATTTACGCCTCCCAGAGGGAGACGTAAATCCACACGCGCCAACGGGCTGCTGGCGCGCTGAGACCCGACCCGGGGGCGGTTCCGGAGTGTGCGGCCACGCCCCGCAACACCCCGGGCTGGCGCCACGCCCCCGGACCCGCCCCGAAACACCTCGCCCCGCCCCCAAAACGCAGTGTCGATCGACCCCGCCCCCGACACGCCCCTTCCAAAAACTCCGGGACCTACGCGCGTCCCGGGGTTCTGCGCGTGCCGGCAGCCTATGGAAAATAGGCGTGCCAGCGTGCAAGGCCCTGCTCACGTAAATCTGGCCGGATTTACGCGAGCAGGGCTTTTAAAATCCGCCCCATAATGTAAATTGTGATGTTTTTCCAAATTCTGTTTTGGGCATTTTTAGACTGGGGAAGGGCCTGAGATGTGGGAAGGTATTGGCGGAAGGGCCTGAGATGTGGGGAGGGGGGGGGAGGGAGGAAGAGAGAGAGAGCCTCTGGGGGTGGCACCATAGTAAGCAGCTTTTTATGCTACTATAGGAGGCCCACCTAGTAACTCGAGGTGAGGTTTAGGTAGTAGTGTATGGACTAGGGGCCACTTTGACATGCAAAGTGAGACATACGAACAGAACAGTGCACTCTTGTGAAGATTTGATGTCTTTCGGAGTGAGGAAACACACAATGATGAGATTTGTACAATGTTCTCTCAACCTAGTTGATGTTACCCAGGTAGAGAGCTCATCAAGTAATTAGGTGGGCCTCCTATAGTAGCATAAATAGATAACTACTACAAAGGCCTTATAGATAGCTTCTCTCTCTCTCTCTCTTAGCACTAAGATAATGCACATTGCAATAAACAGGCTACCATAAAACACACCTCTCTTCCTATTGCATGCAATATTTTGATAAATCTAGCCCTATAATTTATAATAGTATTCAGAGTTTGCAGTAACTGGAGTAACAAATAAATTTCCTACTGTACAAACTATAGAGGTGGCTGAAGATATTGGAAGCTTAAAGAGTACTTATTGTGCCCTAGATGCCTACACATTTTGCTTAGTTTGAAACATGTATTCCTTGAGGTGATTACTAGATTTATTAATCTTTCCTTAACTAAAAGGATAGCTACTGGTTGCTTGAAAAGAGCTGTAGTTCGTCTGGTACTGAAGAAAGCTGGTTTACCTCCTGCTGAACCATCAAGCATTAGTCCTATCTCAAATCCTCCAATATTAGGGAAGGTGCTAGAGAAAGTAGTATTGTTACAGCTTAGTGAATTCCTCAATGAGTATGACTGTCTGAGCTCCTTCCAATGTGGGTCTTGTTAGAACCATAGTACAGAAATGTTATTGCTTTCTGTAACAGATTTGTTATTGTGAGAGGTGGATGGGGAAGGTTGGCAGTCATATTTTTAAATATCATTGCAGCTTTTCATTCTTTAAATCACACCATCCTTCTTGAAAGGAGATGTCTGATTGGTCTAGAAGAGGAGGCATTGAAATGGTATACTTCATTCTTGATGAATCACCACCAGCAAGTGTAAGTGAGATCTCGCCAATCATCGTGGACTACCATTGTGTCAAGTGTACCACGGTTCTCTGGCTTTCATTGGTGCTCTTGAAACTAATCTGCAGCCATTAAGCCATTTAATAGAAAGCTATGGCATTGGATTTAAAATATATGTGGATGACATTCATCTAATTCGCCCTATTGGTAAGAACCTGGGTTCCTCTATTGTTGGACTGTGTAAAAGGCAGTTGATTGCTGGCTCAAGCAAAATAAGTTAATGTTGAATTTAATTAAAACAGAAGCCCTTTGGATTGGTCAATCTGTCCCAAGTGCTGGACTGCCAAAATTGCAGGTAGATGGGGTTCCTTTAGCTTTTATGGAGGTAGTAAAGAACTTAAGGGTTTTAATGGATCTGGGTTGACTTTACGCCCCTAACAGAATGTAATTTTAAGACAAACTTTTTTAAAAATGATGCTTGGTTCAACAATTGAAACTTATCTATGGCTGATTTTCACACTATTATGCAGGATTTTATCTTAACTTCGAATGATTATTGTAATTCATTATATATTGGGCTCTCTAATTACTATTTGAAAGTCATGCAGTTATTATAATATGGAACATCAAGATTAGTTATACCATGAAATTTAAGAGACCGCATAACCCCAATTGTAAGTGCAGAGAATTACATTCAAGGTATTATCATTAGTGTTTAAGGCACAACAAGATATGAGTCCTTCCTATTTGTGGGGTATGCTACTGATTTATTATCCTAATCGAATACTGCGGTCTGCAGATAAATAGCTATTTGCAGGACTCACTAATAAAGCAGTTCACCTGCAGGAAACATGTAAACATGCTTTTTTAAATAAATTGTACCAGTTTTGTAGAACTCTTTACTTATTAGCCATTGGGCTCAGGCATTTCAGGGACTACAAAGTATTTAGTAAACAATTACAAGACTAGTTATTTCAGCAAGCATTTAGTGAATTTTAAAATGGATTTATAATTGTTATGTATTTTATAATTCATTGTATGTAATTAATAGAATGTTTGTGTTACATTTTAATCCACTTAGGACAATTGTGATAGGCAGAATATAAGAAATTTTAAATAAATACATTTATATTTTGACATTTTTCGCACTGGGGCTAGGGATTGGAAGTGGGGTACATGGCTAATATTGGCATTGTTCCTCAACGTCTCCCTCCCAGAAAGGAATTCTCACAAATCCCTACTCTTTCCTATCCTTCCAAATCAAGTAATTACCCTGTCTCTCCCCTATTGAAGTCAAGCAGTTCCCCAATTCCCTTTTCCAATGTACCCCCATCTCCACCCACTGAGCAAGACAAGTCATCCAGACCTATCTACTCCCCATACTCATAATGTGGATAAGTGCAAGGTGATGCATATAAGGAAAAATAACCCATGCTATAGTTACACAATTTTAGGTTCCATATTAGGAGCTACTATCCAAGAAAGAGATCTAGGCGTCATAGTGGATAACACATTGAACTTGTCTGTTCAGTGTGCTGCAGCAGTCAAAAAAGCAAACAGAATGTTGGGAATTATTAGAAAGGGAATGGTGAATAAAACAGAAAATGTCATAATGCCTCTGTATCGCTCCATGGTGAGACTGCACCGTGAATACTGTGTACAATTCTGGTCATTGCATCTCAAAAAAGATATAGTTGCGATGAAGAAGGTACAGAGAAGGGCGACCAAAATGATAAGGGGAATGGAACAGCTCCCCTATGAGAAAAGACTAAAGAGGGTAGGACTTTTCAGCTTGGAGAAGAGACGGCTGAGGGGGGATATGATAGAGGTGTTTAAAATCATGAGAGGTCTAGAACAGGTAGATGTGAATCGGTTATTTACTTTTTCAGATAATAGAAAGACGAGGGGGCACTCCATGAAGTTAGCACGTGGCACATTTAAAACTAATTGGAGAAAGTTCTTTTTCACTCAATGCACAATTAAATTCTGGAATTTGTTGCCAGAGGATGTGGTTAGTGCAGTTAGTATAGCTGTGTTTAAAAAAGGATTGAATAAGTTCTTGGAGGAGAAGTCCATTACCTGCTATTAATTAAGTTCACTTAGAGAATAGCCACTGCCATTAGCAATGGTTACATGGAATAGACTTAGTTTTTGGGTACTTGCCAGGTTCTTATGGCCTGGATTGGCCACTGTTGGAAACAGGATGCTGGGCTTGATGGACCCTTGGTCTGACCCAGTATGGTATGTTCTTATGTTCTTATACTCAGCCTCCCTGAGGTTTGCAAACAAGAGCAGAGTGTCTTATCTACAGTTGGCTTTGCCTGCAGTCATAAGCAGGACAAAATTAAAAACTCTCTGCTTTGTTTTCAAATGCTTGAATAAACAGGCCCTTGAGTACCTTACCCAACGTTCTCCTTACATGCTCCTCAAGGGAACGCCAGTCCTCCCAAGTAGCTCCTTTTTCCTCTCCTCCTCTGGCTGCTATGAGAGACTCTGTCCTGCTTTCAGCTGTTACGCATCAAACATTTGGAACAAAATGGGCACTAACCCTGTGCCTAAAGCTCAGGGAAAAAAAAACAAAGGCATGGTTTTTCAGCCAGACCTTCCCCTGACAGCTACATCTTCAGTCCAACTTCCTGAACTCCTGACAAGGGACTGTGTTATACACAACAGGGAGATTAACTAAACAAAAATGGGCTTCCTATGTGTGAATCCCAATACTTGTAAATTTGGATTCTGATTGTAAGCTGTTCAAATGCCTCTGTTCATTTAAATTTATTATAAGCCACCTTGAGACCAACTTTGGGAAAAGGCGGAATATCAAATGCCTAGAAATAAATAAATAAGGGTGCTGCTCTGCAGCCACTCGAACTTTGAGCCACACATAGGGGAATGGGGGTGGTGGGAAGGCGTTAACGAATTTGAAGGGAATGGAAGGTAGGGTTGTGCATTCGTTCCCTATGAATTGGTAATCTGCAACCTATAGGGCCATATTCATTGTCTTTGTGGGGGAAGCGAAATGTATTGCGATTCCCCACAAATACAACGAATGTTCGCCGAATTATTCGGCCGTCTAAAAGAGCCAATTTAAACAAACCCCCCACCCTCCTGACCCCCCCCCCCCCTAAGACTTACCAAAACTCCTCTGGTGGTCCAGCGGGGGTCCGGGAGGCATCTCCTGCACTCACACCCTTGGCTGCTGGTATTCAAAATGGCGCCGATAGCCTTTGACCTACTATGTCACAGGAGCTACCGGTGCCATTGGTCAGCCCCTGTCACATGGTAGGAGCAATGGATGGCAGTCTTGTGGGGGTCAGGAGGGTCCCCCAAGACTTGCCAAAAGTCCCTGGTGGTCCAGCGGGGGTCCGGGAGCGATCTCCTGCACCTGGGCCGTCAGCTGCCAGTAATCAAAATGGCGCCGATAGCCTTTGCCCTAACTATGTCACAGGGGCTACCAGTGCCATTGGTCAGCCCCTGACACATGGTAGGAGCACAAGATGGCGCCAGCCATCCATTGCTCCAACCATGTGACAGGGTCTGACCAATGGCACCGGTAGCCCCTGTGACATAGTAGGTCAAAGGCTATAGGCGCCATTTTGAATACCGGCAGCCAAGGGTGTGAGTGCAGGAGATGGCTCCTGGACCCCTCACTGGACCACCAGGGAGTTTTGGTAAGTCTTGGGGGGGTCAGGAGGGTGGGGGTTTGTAGTTAATTTAATTTTAGCCGGGAAACAAATAAGAATTAACATATAAACGTATCGGGGCCCCCCCTTACCGAATGCAAATTATTTGCCCCCCGACGAATACGAATCCCGAATGCAACGTATGGCGTCCCTCTGCACATCCCTATTGGAAGGTGGAGATCCAGGGCTTACTTGAAATTGTCCAAGTTCCCTGTGCTAACTGGCTCTTTAAGTTACACGAATAAAGATATTTTTGCCATTTTAAGTGCTTCAGCTTATCTTTAGATCTCTTTCCTGAGCTTACTCCATTCTCCGTATCTATCTTTCTCAGATAAAGTAAGATATCTGTATGGAATTGTACTTTGATATATAAGTGTCTTAGGGCCCTATTTACTAAAGGCCAGATTTTGTAATCTTCGCCCGATTTTATAACATGAGCGCGCCAGGATCGGCGCGCGATGGCTTTCCCCGTTCCCTCCGAGGCCGCTCAGAAATAGGAGTGGCCTCGGAGGGAACTTTCCTTCTTTCCCCCTCCCCCCCCCACCTTCCCCTATCTAACCCACCTCCCAGATCTAGCTAAATCCCCCCCTACCTTTGTTTTATTATTTACGCCTGCCTCCGTGGAGGCGTAGGTTGCGTGAGCCGGCCAAGTGCCGGCTTACGAGCCCCAGGCCCAGTGGCAATGGCACGGGCTCTGGCCATGCCCACGCCCTGCCCACACTCCACCCATTCTTTCAAACCCCGGGACATACGCGCGTCCCGAGGCTTGCACGCATCGCTGAGCCTATGCGAAATAGGCTTGGCGCATGCAGGAGGGGTTTTAAAGGGTTACGCACTTATATTACGCACGTAACCCTTTCAAAATACGCCCCTAAGCATTTTTCCCATAGATACAAAATGGAAGAAAACCTTTCGCAAATAGTCCCCCTTAGAACTTTAACACTACAGCTCTCGAGGTAATTTTTCCAGAGGCCTATACATGCGTGTAATATAGCGTTTGAAGCACCATTTGAAAATTCACTCCAACATGAACTGTGTAATATTAGTTGAGACGGATGTTCCCCTTCCTCGCTCCAAGCCAGTATTTAACTGAATTCTTGTACATAGTTTTGTTACACTGGTTACTTCAGTATGTTACTGTTTACGGGCTCTTAATGTTATCTCGAGCAGCCCCAAGCGCTTGTTTCTTTTTATCTCTTTGCTTTTTCTTTGTTCCTCTGTAATCCCTCCCCCATACCTGTTCATTGTAATTTCCGTACTATAGTACTGCTGTAAATCGATATGTCGTCTCTACTAATATCGGTATAGAAAAGTCTACAAATAAATAAATAAATAAATTCACTTTGGAATGGAATTCCTGAGCCTGCAAGCGGATTTTTAAAGGGAAATGCCCTGTGTAACAATTTGAAATCCCCACACATGCTTCTGAGGGCCTGACCAGCCCCAACCCCAGTGCCATCCATTTTCCCCAGAGGGGGCTCAAGACAGTTTTGAAAGGTGGTTTTTCTGTGGGCAGACACTAGTTTACCTGCGGAAGTCCCTTTCAAAATTGCCCCAGTAATTATCATCCTGGTAAAGAAGTGTAACAACTGGTATTTAGCACGGATGGAAGCAATTTCAGATATACTTTTACGTGTACTCGAAAAAGGCATTCCCAGGGGGTGGAGATAGGGTGGGGAAACAATTTGCGTGTATACTTTCTAAATTGAAAGTACTCTTGTAAATGTACGTGTGCACATTTATACCTGCTCCCAGGCATAAATGTGCGCAAATGTGCCTTGCAAGGTCTCATGCGTACTGTTGTGGAGGTGGACCCTTGGCACGAAGTGGTGTTGACGCCACCTGTGGGGGAGACCCCCCACAGGTCCCCACCATTGGGAGGCAAGACCGGATGGGAAGCCAAGGTCAGCTGGAGCTTCGCCAATACCAGCCCTTGTTCCCCACAGGTTGAGCCCTTGGGTGCCAGGACCGGCTGGACTTAGCTGGGCCTCCGCATGGAAGATCCCAAAGGGTAGGCCAGAGGGTGGTACCACGGAGGGCAGCAGCTATCAGAGAGTCCCAGCAAAGGTTTGAGGCAGGCGGTAAAGCGCATAGTCAGGTCAAAGTCCGGGTCAAAGTCAAGAAGATCCATCCAAAGGGAAGAGGAAGGCTGGGTCAAAGGAAAAGGTGCTGGAACTGGAGCAGGAACACAGGCAACCACAGATCACAGCAGTACAGTGCTCTGTACTGGTCTCCTTCAGGCTTTCCCTATCCCCTCATGTTCCCTGCATACTGCTGGAGCAGGAAGAAAAGGGCTATTCTCTGCTGAGTTAGTTTCGGGTACTGGCCAATAGTACGCCTGTACCTAGCAATGCCCCTGACTGGCCATACTTAACCGGAGATCACAGTACCTGATTACCCCATAACTGGATATTGTAACTGGATATTGGCTCAGAAATCAGACTTTCCAGTTCAAAACCAGGCAGGAGCCCACCCTAAATTGATCCTTTATTATATAAAACCCAGGACTGCAGCCCCTTTTTCTCAAAGGTAAAAGCGACCCCGATCTCAGCTCACTACTCCGACTTTCAATGGGACTAGATTAGGCACCCAATAATTTGTAGCTATCGGCATAACTGAAGCAGAGCCCTTTTTTAGACAAAGTTAATATATGAACACAAGAAATATAAAAAACGTAAGGCTAGAAAAAGTATAGAAATATTTTAGCTCTGTGAAAGTTTTAAGGAGTAAAATTAAAGTATTAGCAAGGCAAATTCTGAGGGCCAAGAGACTGTTGACTCTAAGGTTAAAGGGAGCTCAGGATTGTATGGAACTGGTAGTTGAGGGGAAAGAAACCACAGGATGTCTGGTTATTATGTAATAACCACAAGTATGTTACACAGAATTTGAAAAAAATGCATGTTATACAATCTTTTAACAACTCCTATTTTGTTTTCTGTTTTTGTCTGATCCTGAAATTGGTTCTTGATTTATATTCTGGTTAAGATATGTAACGTTTAAAAAAACATCAAATAAACCACTTTAAAAACTAGATCATAGTGGGGCTGATGTAATAAAACTCACACTAAAATTTGGGTTAAATATTAACATGGGTTTTACTTAATGCACACGTTAAAAATAGGAGTTCCCACGGGATGCAGTAAGCTAATGGGATGCAAATCAAACAGAAGTTTAAAAAGCCCGCTACACGCAATTACAGGCCGATGCGATACCGATGCGATAAAAACGTGTGTCCAAACTGGACCACTTTTTTTTTTAATGCACAACAATAGACAATATTTACCACCAAAAATGTGAGTTTACTCCACCTCAGTCCCAGGAGTTACATTTCCAATGTAAGCTCTCTGAGGCAGGCACCAGTCACAGGTTTTGTTTTCCTGAACAGCTGGACAGCACTCACACATTTATATATTTATTTTATTTTCTTCTTTTCTACTTCTTTTCTTTTCATGTAGTGCTAAAGTGTGTACTGTTCAGCAGTTGGTGCCGCCCCCCCCCCCCCCCCCCAGGCAGCCTATGCTTAGTTTATTTTACTTGCCATGCCTTGTCAAATTGGCCTTGAATGCGAGAGTGTGCCTACATGTTGTGATGCGCAGCACCAATCATTCATGCAATGCCATTTTGGAAAGGCATGGCAAATAGCAATTAAAATAAAACCATAAGCTCTCTGTGGCGGGCACCTGCAGCTGAATAGTATGCACTTTGATGCAATGCATCTGCCTTTGGCATCCTGTTCAGCTGTAGGTGCCCACCTCCCCCAGAGAGTTTATGCTTTGTTAAGCTAGCTATAGTTACCCACCCCAGAGAACTTATGCTGCTTTTTCAGTTAGAAATATGATTTATTTTGTTAATTCATGGTCCCAAAAAACAGTAAGGAAGACGGTTTATCGAAGCCTTTGAGGAAACAAAAAAAGGGGATAACACCGAATGTCCTTTAAAAATATTTATTAAGAATTTGCCCGACTCAAGGCCTGCGTTTCGCCCTTTTATAACAGGGCTGCTTCTTAATAAAATATAGATTTACTTTATCCCACCTTCATCTAGTTAAAAATATCAAACATCTGGTGATATGTAGTCATCCATGTTATTATTCTCTTTTGTTCAGTGAACAAACCAACTTATTGAATTTCTTATAACATCGGTGCGGTGTAACCACACTTATGACTTCTTGGAAGATATAATCTTCAGTACTTAAATAAATCCTATTCTTTATCCAGGCTTTAGTTTAAAACTTTAGATACTGCGAACCTGCTAACAAACAGACAGCGGGACGAAGGTGGGATAAAGTATATCTGTATTGTATTAAGAAGTTCCTGAAGCAGCCCTTTTATAAAAGGGCGAAAAGCAGGCCTTGACTTGGGCAAATTCTTAATAAATATTTTTAAAGGACATTCGGTGTTATCCCCTTTTTTTTTTTTGTTAATTCATGAGAGATCTTTTCTTCATTTAATTGAGATTTCTGAGCTCATGCCTTGGTTCTCTCTCAGTGTCATGTATAGAGGCTGTGCATTAGTGTATTATAGCATTCCATTTGCAAGGATCATTTTCAAAGCCGTTTATCTAGGTAAATACTAAAAAAATGAATTTTTGAAAAATTGCATGCGTACAGATTGGCTCGTGCACAAGCACGTAAGTGCTATTTTATAAACCTCATTAACATACACGTGCAAGTACCATAATGGTGCATGAATAGATTTGCTCATATAGAAAAGGGGCAGGCTCGAGGCGGGCCAGGGGCATTCCTGGCAGGGCCAATATTTACAGAGATAAGTTGCCATGTTATAACCTGCGAAAGCGAGGCAAATATGCCTGTTACTGACACATAGTTACAGCTGCTAATTAACTGGTATAAGTGAGAAGAAAATTCTTTATAGCCAAATACTGGCTGGGTGAGAAGTCCGGGTAAACTGTATAAAATATAAGTTCATACGTGTGTGCTTGTTTTAAAGTTATCCTCCCAATTCTCCTTCAAAGTTAGCATAAAGTACGTGTGCCAAAAGTCCCCAAAGTCTTCTCAAGAATGCAGGTTATTTGAAAATTGGCTCTTTGGTCTTTACTTCAGGGTCTTCTGATGTTTGGAGTAAATATGTTAACACTTAATGCATAACTATGTTTTCAGATTAGCCCGAACTTGTGATAGTGTTATGCGTTATCACATGCCATTCTCTGGCATGATAATATTATAGGGCTTGATGTAGCCAATGCCTGTTTGCAACCATTATAGGCTAAAGTTTCTTGAATGTTTAATGATCTACTCCACCAGAAGTTTCCCTTTCACACTTACATGTTATTGGTCAAAAAGGAGGACGCGAAAGATTAGCAGAAGCCCCGAAGCCACCAGGTATAGTCAGCTTGCCAGAAAGTTTCCCTGCTTTCCCCCAGCAAAGTCCCAGAAATAAAAAAAAATATCTGTTAGACATTCGTTTCTCAGGGGTTTCCTGTTTAAAACTATAGTGCTGCTAGTGATAAATGTGTAAATAAATCCATGAGTGTGCTGGTGTGATAGTTGGAAATAATCTTGAGGATTTATAGAGAAGCGTGATTAGCAATAAAATGGTTAACTGACCTTGGTACATATGTAATAACATAACCTATAGCCATGAGTGTATTATACGCCTAAACCTTTTGTGGGATTGTTATTATATCATCGAACTGCAAGTGTAATAGTGTTTGTACTAGCTAAAACATTAAGGATGTATATATGTAAATATATCCCTTACATTCTCCAGTATTTTAAGCATGTGAGATATTGCTATGATGATATGGATTTGTATATATGTATAAAGTAAGAAGCGTGAAAGTGTCATGGTGTGTTATTTGGCTGAATGTATGTAAAAGAGGGAATAGTAAAGAAACTATTTATTTCTTCACATTTATTACTCACCAATTTATCAAAAAGGCACTTTAAGCAAGGTAACATAGGTTTATAGTAGGATGAGAGATGGAATTCTTTTAGTACATTAAATTTTAGCAGTTACGGTAGGCCAAAGTCCTTTTTCAGAGGTGAACACTGCAGTCTGCAATAGAAAACACAATATTGTCAGCACCATTAGTACAGCATTGTGCTGGCACAGGACATAGGTTTTCCCATTTAAAATAGACAGTATTAGAAGAGTGATGCTGGCTTCCCATGGTGGCAACAGAGATTCATTGCTGAATTACTGGGAATAATTCTGGATTTACATCTTGCGAATGGTCATTCCAGAGGGATTCAATGAAGACATAGAATGGCATAGTTTATTATGACTTATTTATAATAGGGATGTGCATTGTTTTTTTGACTAATTAAAATATCATACGATATTTCCTAATTCGTCATGTATTGGGGGTCCCCGACAATGATAGGAAAACCTCACGAAATTTCATGTGGTTTTTCTTATCGTTTTGGGGGGGGGGGGGAAGAGAAAGGGCACACAGTTAAAAAAACAAAAACCCCAAACCTACCCCAACCCAACCCTTCAGATCGAATTATTTACAAGCCCCCACCCTCCCAACCCCCCCCCCAAAAAAACTTGCCTACATGGTGGTCCAGCAGGGGTCCCGGGAGCGATGTCCCTCTCTCGGGCCGTCGGCTGCCACTAATCAAAATGGCGCCAATGGCCCTTAGCCCCCGTCACATGGTAAGGGCAATCAATGCCATTGGCCAGCCCCTGTCACATGGTAGGAGCAATGGATGGCCCGCACCATTTTTTTAAGATGGCGCCGGCCATCCATTGCTCCTACCATGTGACAGGGGCCGGCCAATGGCACCAATAGCCCCTGTTACATGGTAAGGGCAAAGGGCCACCGGCACCATTTTGTTTACTGGCAGCCAATGGCCCGAGAGCGGGAGATTGCTCCCGGGACCCCCGCTGGGCCACCAGGGACTTGGGGATTGTAAATAATTAAATCTGTAGGATCGAGGTGGTTTTTTTTCCGGATCGGGACAGTCAAAAAAAAAAAACCCTGTCAGAACCACGGGAAACAAAATTTTCCACGGTTCTACGAAAACAAAACCGGAAACGATTGCCGGTACGATACAAATCTCTAATTTATAACAATGAAATTTTGAAATTAATAAATCAGCATATGTTTAGGATCATATGATGCATATCAGTGGGGAATTTGAATACAGCAGCCTGCATTTGCTTGGTTGTCTTTCAGGCTTATAAGTCTGGTGTGCCTTGCATGGCCTATATCTTGAAACAGTGATTGCAGTGTTATACTGAAGTTACGCCCCCGAAGAAGGCCTTACTGGCTTCTGGCTGGCAGGGAACTCATACCCTCTGGAAGGTGGCCCTCGTGGCAGAAGAAGAGCTATCCAAGCCCAACTGCAGGCTGGGGCAGGAGAAGGGAAGGCAGGCAGCAACAGGAGTAAGTCTCTGGTTTCTGCAGCGCAAAGATCAAAGCCAGCTGCCTCCTGCAATCCCTCGTTATGATGAGGGGGCAGGAATGAGCACTGCTGCTGCAGCTCTTCCCACTGGCTCCAGCATAGAAGCAGCAGCTCTGGCAGTCATAGTGAGGCCTTCCTCTGTCTCCAGCGGTCCCTCATTACCACGGGGGGGGGGGGGGGCAGTGCATTATTTCCATGGCTCTTGCCTTCAGCTGTGGCAGTGAAGAAGCCCCTGCTGCTGCTCTTAGCAATGCAGCTAAGGAAAGGAGGAAAAATAGTGGGGAGCGTTAAGGAAGACTGGGACACAGCAGTAGCAGAGCTTCGGAGTCAGGTGAATCGATGAATGAATGAATGAATGAATGAATACGTAAATAAATAAGAGAAACAAAAACAAAATAAATACAAATAAAAGTATGAGCATGGGGTGGGGAGGCCCAACAAGTGGCAGGGGCTCTGGGGAGGCTCCTTCCACAGTGATAAGACTCCACAGCCCCTGGCAGTCACAGAGTTGCATCGAAGCACAGGAGGAAGCAGGGACAGCAGCAAGGGGTCATGGGAGAATCCCCTGCTGCTGCTGTGCATGAACAGTGTACCCGGGAGAAAGACAAAACCCCAGGAGGCAAGCCAATACAGCCTCAGGGGGAAATCATTTAAAAATAAATATTTAAACAAGACTAGTGATGGGGTGGCCATTATATGCCCCCATTACCTGTCCAAGATTGGTTGGGTCCTTTAATGTGGCCAAGGAAAGCCCCTGCGCCGGGAACACCAAGTGTTTCAGGAATCCAGTCCAGGTTTTCCTGTTCGCTGTATATTTATTCTATCAGACCCAAGAGCACAAGGACTAGGCTTGTGGCTTTTTGCCAGTGAACTGCCAGCATAGGAGCACTAAAGGAGTAAGGTGGACAGACCCTGAGAACCTCCTCTATTAAGACAATGCAGCTATTTAAAAAAATGCATAGAAATTAAACAGAGGTGGCTGGCACCCGTCTCAAGGCACTAAGAAGGTTGAGAGGTGCAAAGATGAGGTACATGACAGTTCTGAAAAGTGTTTGTTCTGTTCTGTTGACATTACTTTAGGTAATGTCAACAGAACAAATATCTGGTCTGGAAAGCAAAAGGTTTTCCATGTAGAGACTTGGGCAGAAAAACTGGTAGTGTTGGGAGAAGGCAGAAGTATTGTTCATCAGCTCTGCCACACTTTAGAGAAAACTTGGTGGAGCCAGCCTGCACCAAAAGGGGGACAGTCACAGGGACTGGTAACACCTGTGTTACCATGTGTTGCACTGCAGATGGACCCTTGGCCTGGTGTAGAATTGGTACGGCCCTTTGGTCGGACCCAGAGAGCACCTGCCACCAGGAGGCGGAGCACATGAGGAGACAGAGGCTAGCTGGAGCTTCGCCAATAACAGTCCGGGGTTTCCGCAGGTTGAGCCCTTGGGTACCCGGACCACCTGACTTAGGTGGGCCTCGGATGGTCTCCCGGAGAGGTAGCAGAGGGGTGTGCCCACCACAAGCAAAGGTGTGCGGCTGATGCAGAGATGATGGACTAGACCCGAACTGGAAGCTCTGGAGACCTCAGGGAGGTAAAAGTTCAAGAAGGTTCTCCGAGCAGGACAGGCAGCGCCTGAGGGTCTAGTCAGGTGGAAGCTGCGGGTAGGTTCCAAGCAGGTTGGTCTGGTAGTCACAGTAGGCCAGAAGAGAGTATCCGAGTGAAGCGCAAGGATCAGAGCCAGAATATCAAGTCCAAGAATGGTCAGCCAAAGCAGGGGTCAATACCAAGGTCAGTCCGAGCATAGTCAAGGCAAGCGAGGGTCAGTTCCAAGTGGCAGACAAGAGAATGGTCAGGCAGGCAGAGGTCAGTTCCAGGCAGCAGACAAGAGAATGGTCAGGCAGGAGACAAGAGAATGGTCAGGCAAGCAGAGATCAGTACCAGAGATCTGTCCGGAGAGGTACTACCTGGGTAAGGAAGCAGGAACACACGGAGACTCAGGAACACGGAGACGCTGGAACAAGAAGACGCTGAAAGACAGGCAGGGCTGGTACAAAGGGATTGGGCGCCCCAGGCACCTTCAGCCTTGCACCGCCCTTCCCGTCCCGACTCCTCCCCCACCCTCCCAACTCCCCCCAAAAGAAAACTCACAAATTACCTGGTGGTCCAGCGGGGGACCTGGGAGCCATCTTCTGTCCCCGGGTCGTCGGCTGCCACAAATCAAAATGGCGCCGGTGGCCTTCAGCCCCTACCATGTGACAGGGGCTACCGGTGCCATTGGTTGGCCCTTCTCACATGGTAGGGGCTAAAGGCCAACGGTGCCATTTTGGTTAGTGGCAGCTGAGGCCCCGGGAGTAGCAGATTGCTCCCAGGCCCTCCACTGGACCACCAGGGAGGCGTCGGAAGGGTGGCACTGGAGGGGAGGCAGGGTGAAGTGGGGGCTGGCAGAATTTGGAAAGGGTACTTTTTGCCCTTTCAAAATTCTGCCGCCTGCCGCGTGCCCCCTAAGTTTCAGCACCCTAGGCACAGGCCTAGCTCGCTTAGTGTTTCCTCTGGCCCTGAACACAGGATGAGGCAAACTACTACACCAACGGTGTCGACCCGATTGCCAAAGCGAGGTCCTGGGGACAGGGCCTCGCTATTTATAGGGCTTCATGTGATGTCATCGGTCTGCGCCCACATCAGTTTTCCCACGCTTGGCCCTTTAAATCTCAGGACGTCGGCCGTGTGCATGCCTAGGGGCGGGGCCGAGGAGGCTGAAGACGAGGAGCCCCGACGGGAGCTCCGCTGCGAGGCCTGAGGTGTGGATGGAGCCAGAGAGGGCTGTGGTGAGCGACGGGGACGGCGGGATCTGGTGGCAGCGGCAAGACCGGAGCTGGTTGAGGGCTGTGCAAGGTGAGCAGGCCCGGTCGCAGCACCCACGCGGCCGGGATTCGCAACAGTACCCCCCCTTCTAGGCATCCCCCTTACCAGTCTGGGTTTTTCAGGGTGATCTCTGTGGGAGTCCTGGAGTAAGTTTTTGTCAAGAATATGATGAGAGGGCTCCCAAGAGTTTTCTTCCGAGCCGAAGCCCTCCCATGACAGGAGGTACTCCCAGTGGCCTCGACGGCGTCGGAAATCCAGGACTTATTTAACTTGTAGGTGTTCTCAGGTTCTGCCGAATGTTGCATAGCTTGAGGAGGCCTTCAGGAAGGCCAGGATAGGACCAAAGATTTAATTAGTGACACGTGGAATGTGTTGTGAATTCCCATGGAAGCTGGAAGTTGTAACTGGTAGGTGACTGCTCCTATGCGTCGAAGGATGGGAAATGGACCAATAAATTTTGGGGCTAGCCGTTGTGAAGGCAGTCATAGATGATGTGCTTAGTGCTAAGTGCAAACTTTCTGTCCGGAACAGAGGTGTGGTCTGACGATGGGTGTCTGTGAAGCGTTTGGCTCGGTCAGTTGCTTGGCAAAGCCGTTCCTTCATTTGGTTCCAGAGCCTGCGTATGGTTTGTGCTGTAGATTGGGCTGCAGGCGATGGTTGAATAAACCCCCAAGGGTGGCCAGTCGGGGCTTTTTGCTGTGCACCACCGGTCATGAGTCCACATATTTTCGGGAGTCTTTTGTCATACCCGGCCACCAATAGTGCCTTTGGAGCATCTCAAGAGTCCGGGCTCGTCCGGGATGACCGGCCAGTTTGGAATCATGAGCCCAACGAAGCACACGTTTGCAGAGACAGTAGGGAACCACCATCTTCCCAGCTGGTAATGTGGTGATGGGGGCAATGGATATGCAAGCTGGGTCAATGATGTGCCTGGGTGTCTCGGGTGTATCTTCTGGATCGAGGGAGCGAGAGAGTGTGTCTGCATGGAGATTTTTCACCGCAGGGCGATAGTGGAGCTCAAAGTTGAAGCATGCAAAAAATTGGGCCCAACGGGCTTGACGTGGATTAAGGAGCTGGGCCTCCTTTAAATGTTCCAGATTTTTATGGTCGGTGAATATCGTGAATCTGTGTTGCGCCCCTTCAAGCCAGGGACGCCATTCCTATAGGGTAAGTTTCACAGCTAGGAGCTCATGGTCTCCTATGGTATAGTTTTGTTCAGTGGAGGAGAATTTTTTTTTTTTTAATTTTTTATTTATGCTTTCAAATTTACAGTGGAATTTAACTTTATCATACAGAAGTCAAATAATGAAATATGTTATTAATCAGTTACATTTTGGTTTAAAGTTAATAAATGTTTCTGTATAAATCGAAAATGAATACAGAAATCCACAAGGAGAATAATAAAGAATATTAAGCAGATGAGAACAAAAATTACTGAGACATCTAACCAATGTTTTAATAAAATAGAATCTTTAATTTCAAAGATGGATGAAAAACAACATATAATGGATGAGAAAATGAATGTTTTGCAAACTAGCTCAGAAAAATTTACAAAAATTGAGATTTTTTATGACAAGAGGTTGGAAGATATAGAGAACTCCCTGAAATATTTGAATTTAAGGGTTTTGAATTTCCCAAGACATCAATTAATAGCCCCATTAGACATGTTTAAAGAATACGTTAATGTCATATTACAAATGCCTCAGGAATCTATTCCCCCTATTTCAAAAATTTATTATGTGACAACAAAGGGGAGCGAAGCAATTCCAGAGGGTAAATTATCAGAACCTCAATTAAATTTATCAGAAATTATAGAAGCTTCTGTAGAAACAAAAATTTCATTAAGGGCTACATTGCATGTATCATTTGTTTTCCCATCCGATAGGGATGCTGTATTACATAATTTTATGAGGAAAAGAATGGAGAAATTTCATGGTGCCCAAATCTGGATATATCCGGATTTATCTCGTCAAACACAGATGAGGAGAAAGAAATTTATTGCATTTAAATCTGAAGTAGAAAATATTGGGGGGAAAATGTTAATAAAATTTCCCTGTAAACATGAGATAGTTTGGCAAAATCAGAAATATATTTTCTATGATACTTCACAATTAAGAGGTTTTTTTAGACTAACAGGCCCAGGAATCATTAGGTTAGGATAATGAGGCAAGATAGAAAGTTAGGAACTAATATACAATTTCAATTGTATAAATGAGTGGAGGAGAATTTATGTGAGTAAAAGGAACATGGAACTAAGGTTCCCTTGGTGGAGTATTGGCTCAAGACCTCCCTTGCACAAATAGCGGATGCGTCAACTTCAACTATGAAGGGGAGGTTAGGATCCAGGTGGCGTAGACACGAGTCGGTACAGAAGGCCTCTTTTAAGCATGGAATGCTGATTGAGCCTTGGGGGCTACATACTAGAGGATCACATCCTTTCCTGGTCATGGCAGTGAGTGGGGCGGCAATGTGGATTAATTGGCAATGAAATTTCGATAGTAATTTGTAAATCCAAGGAATCTCTGTAGGGCTCAGAGGCCCACTGGTTGAGGCCAATCTCGAATACCCTGGAGTTTGTCGGGGTCCATAGTAAAACCACGATTGGAGATAATATAGCCCAAAAATGGAAGACTGGGTTGCTCAAAATTACACTTCTCCAATTTAGCATAGAGATGGTGGTCTCTGAGATGCTGGAGGACTGTTTGAATGTGGGAACGATGAGACTTCAGATCCTTGGAGAAGATTAATATATCGTCTAGATACACTACAAAGAATGATTATAAAAGGTCCCTGAAAATCTCGTACATTAGGCGCTGCAGGGGCATTGCAAAGCCTGAAGGGCATTACTACGTACTTGTAATGTCCGTCTCTTGTGTTGAAGGTGGTTTTCCAGATGTCCTCTGATTGGATCCGTACTAGGTTATACGCCCTGCGTAGATCAAATTTGGTAAATACTTGAGTACCTTGTATGCAGTCGAACAGTTCACTGATAAGTGGCAGTGGATATCGGTCCTTACGGGTTACTGCATTCAAACCTCTGTAGTCTATACAAGGTCTGAGACTGCCATCCTTTTTCTTTACAAAGAAGAACTCGGTGCCTGCCGGGGAAGTCGAGGGTCTAATGAACCCGTTGGCCAAATTTTCCTTAATGTATGCTGACATCGCTATGGTTTCTGGGAGTGAAAGAGGATAGGTTCTACCCTTGGGAGGCGTGGTTCCAGGTAGGAGTTCTATGGGGCAGTTGAACTCCCGGAGTGGAGGCAGGATATTGACGTTTTGTTTGGAGAACACGTCTTTGAATTCCAAATATGGAGCAGTAGCCCTGGGACGGTTGTAGAGTTTAGAACTGTCATGGATGGAGACACTTGCCGTAAACAGTTGGTTTGACATCAAGGACCCCACTGGGTAAGTTGCAGCGATTGCCAGTTGAATTGGGGCGCATGCAGCTGGAGCCAAGGAAGTCCAAGGACCACAGGGTGTGTTGATCATTTCAAAATTAGGAGGGAGATCTCTTCGTCATGGAGGGTCCCAACAGTGAGACGAAAGGCCAAAGTATGATGAGTGATCCGATCAGAGAGAGGTTCTCCTTGAATTGAGGTGATGTGTAGTGGAATCTCCAATGGTTGGACAGGTATCTGAAGGAGTGTGACGACCTCCTCTAAAATGAAATTTCCATTCGCCCCAGTGTCCACGAGGGTGGTGTTGGCAAACAAATGTGACTCCCTAAGGAGGGAGATGGGTAGCAACAGTTGAGGGCCAGAAACTGTAGCACTCAAGCTCGGGACCCCCGCCGGGCTCAGGCTTTGGAGTTTCCTGGACGGACAGGACAAGTCTGTAGGAGATGTCTAAAACCCCCGCAATACAATCCTTTAGAGTCAAGCGGCCACGGTTGACTTGCACTGGTTCCTCAGGTGGTTGAGGGGCCACTGGTAAGGCCTTCAACTGGGGACTCATCAAATGGGGTGGCCGTTGAGTAGAAGGTTGGAGAGCTCTTATCGCCTGATGCCGTTGCCAAAGACGGTAGTCGATTCTACTGACCAGGGAAATCAGGTCCTCCAGAGATGCAGGGATCTCGCGGGTGGCTAGCTCATCTTTAAAGGCAGGAGACAGTCCCTCAAAGTAGAGTGCCCACAGGCAGTCTTCTTGCCAACCCAACTCAGCTACTAGAATTCTGAACTCCACTCACGGAAAGCCGATCACATCACTCCCATACTCAAAGAACTCCACTGGCTCCCCATCGCATCCCGTATTCTCTTTAAAATCTTAACCATAGTACACAAATCCATCCACTCTTACAACTCTAACTGGCTTGACAAACCCTTTTGTCCCACACGCTCTGAACGACCCATCCGATCTGTCAAAGACACCCTCTCTATTCCCCCTTTAAAAAAAGCCCACCTCTCCTCTACCAGGGATCGCGCACTATCCATTGCAGGCCCCAAACAATGGAACGCCCTCCCTACCACACTCAGGCTGGAGCCATGTTACTCCAAGTTCAGAAAAAAACTTAAAACGTGGCTCTTCCGACAAGCCTACCCAGATTAATCTTCACACCTCCTCCCCCCCCTCCAGCCCACCTAAATTGAGCTCATTGTATATAGACTTCTGTAAGTAACTTGCTTTAAGCCTTTATATATAGACCTGTAAATAGCCCGTTTCAGTTTTAATGCTTTAACTTCAATGCCTTACTGCTCTTTGTACATTCCCTCCGGTTTTCCCCTCCCTGTTGATTGTAATTTCATCCTATTAGTTACAATGTGAACCGGTATGATGTATGCTTACTAATACCGGTATATAAAAGTTTCAAATAAATAAATAAATAAATAAATAAATATTCAGCGAGCAAGTGCGAACCTTGACGGAGGTGGTGGCCAGCGACCGCCTATCGACCTGGGTCCTTGAAGGTGCGTCGGAAGACAGAGATGAACTGAGGGAGCTGGTGGAGAATTGCGTCAGAAAGCTCCCAGAGCAGGGAAGCCCATGCCAGGGCCTTCCCCTCAAGGCATGACAGGATGAAGGTGATCTTAGTTGCCTCGTTGGGAAAAAGCGAGGGTTGCAGTAAAAACTGCATATAACATTGATTTATGAAGCCTCGACAAAGGCATGGATCTCCATTAAAACGGGGTGGAGCTGGGAGGGCCAGTGGTGCCTGTGAGGGCTGGGCGAGAGCCCCTGGGTTGGCCATGGCAGATTTCTCCATTTGGGAACGCATCCTTTCCATGGAGGAGGTCAACGCTTCCAAGACCCATTGTTGCTCTCAGACACGAGTAGCCAGACCAGGGATGACCTGCAAGGCAGAAGACTCTGCTGAGTCCATGGCCTTGGCAACCTGTTGCTCTGGAGGTGGACCCTTCTCCTGATGCAGGATTGGTACGGCCCTCTGGTCGGACCCAGCGAGCACCTGCCACCAGGAGACGAAGCACACGAAGAGACAGAGGCTAGCTGGAGGTTCTCCAATAACAGTCTGGGGTTTCTGCAGGTTGAGCCCTTGGACTTAGGTGGGCCTCGGATGGTTTCCTGGAGAGGTAGCAGAGGGGTGTGCCCACCATGAGCAAGGGTGTGCGGCTGATGCAGAGATGATGGACTAGACCCGAACTGGAAGCTCCGGGGACCTCAGGGAGGTAACAGTTCAGGAAGGTTCTCCAAGCGGGACAGGCAGCGCCTGCGGGTTTAATCAAGTGGAAGCTGTGGGTAGGTTCCAAGCAGGTTGGTCTGGTAGTCACAGTAGGCCAGAAGAGAGTGTCCAAGTGAAGCGCAAGGGTCAGAGCCAGAGTATCAGTCCAAGAGAGGTCAGCCAAAGCAGGGGTCAATACCAAGGTCAGTCCGAGTGTAGTCAAGGCAAGCGAGGGTCAGTTCCAGGCTGCAGACAAGAGAATGGTCAGGCAAGCAGAGGTCAGTACCAGAGATCAGTCCGGAGAGGTACTACCTGGGTAAGGAAGCAGGAACACATGGAGACTCAGGAACACGGAGACGCTGGAACAAAGAGATGCTAGAACAAAGAGACAGTAGAACACAGAATGAGGCAAACTACTACACCAACGGTGTCGACCCGATTGCCAAGGCAAGGTCCTGGGGACAGGGCCTCGCTATTTATAGGGCTTCATGTGATGTCATCAGTCTGCACCCACATCAGTTTTCCTCTGCTTGGCTCTTTAAATCTCAGGACGTCGGCCGTGCATGTGCCTAGGGGCGGGGCCGAGGAGGTCGAAGACGCGGAGCCCCGACGGGAGCTCCGCTGCGAGGCCTGCGGTGTGGACGGAGCCGGAGAGGGCCATGGTGAGCAATGGGGATGGTGAGAACTGGTGGCAGTGGCGAGACCGGAGCTGGCTGAGGGCTGTGCAAGGTGAGCAGGCCCGGTTGTGGCACCCACGTGGCCGGGTCGCGCAACACCATGAACCTGAGCGATTTGAAGAAGAAAAAAATGTGAGTTTAAATTCAATGATTCCTGTGACCTGAGCCAAGATAAGAGGATAGAATAGTTAATTGTAAAGAAGTGAACAGGAACATGGTCCTATTTCACCTGTGGAAAGATTAGGAAAAAGTGTGAATGCAGTTCCTCGGTATTCTTGCTTATCATTTATTTTCTATAGCTAGATAACAGTTCACTAAGCCACCAGTACTGGTGGAAGATTCTCAGTACAAAAGAGATAGATTTTGTTTTTGGTTTTGTTAAAGTTAGGCAGTATATACCCCTGGAAGCCAGGACACCAAAGAAGGGAGGACCAACACTGTGGCACAACTGACTTGTCACCCCAAGGATGCCTGTTGCATCAGGAATTATTGCCCAGGAGAAGGCTGCTGCAACAAAGACCATCGCACCAGAATTTGGACTAAGACCCAAAGACCCCAGATAAGTTTGCACACTCACAACTGAAAAGCACACACTTGGTCTGGCCAGTCTATTAAAATGTATTGAGCTCAATAGGAAAGCAACACAAAAAGACAGACAAGAATGAAAAAAACCCCAAATACATATAGAGAAGAAATGACAAGGATACTTACTGTTAAATGGACTCAGTATCAGAAGAGTCTAAAAGAAAAAATACCACAAAGACTCAGTTTCTTAATGTACACATTTGAAGTCTGGATGCAGTCAGAGTAAAATAAAAAGTAATACTTATCTGACATATAACTGGTTTGAGCGTAAGGTTCTGCAAAAGAGAAAAAAGTACCGATAATTGTTAATACTGTTTCCAAAGTACACTAGAGAACAAAGGAGTTTGAATTTGGAAAAATGTCAAAGTGCTATCTACCTAGACAAAAAAGGAAAAAGTTGTTTTTCAGTTGTAGCGGGACCCCACAAATAATTTTTATGCTTCTGTAGCAGGACCTCCGGTTGGCTGGCAGAATGCACCTGAGGAGCTACAAAGCTGGGGTTCATCTGTCAGGGAGAAGCTTAGCTTCCTGGGCCCTTGGCTTGAACATGTCCATGGATGCTTCACTTCAGTTACCAACTACTGTTCTTTGCTGTGTGAGGGGTTATTTAGGAGGGGCCAAAAAAAAAACACACCCCACCAGGGAACAAATAAAAGATAAATAACAGCACACTCTCCACTAACTGTTTATGATCCAAATGAAAGAAAGAGTCTCTGAATCAATATTGGTATTTATATCTCTATGGGAATCCCACCTAGTAACTTGAGGTGAGGTTTAGGTATTAGTGTAGGGGTTAGGGGCCACTTTGACATTCAAAGTGAGACATACGAACAGCACAGTGCTCTCTACCTGGGTAACATCAAGCTAGGTTGAGAGAACATTGCATAAATCTCACCTTTGGCTGAGTTTCCTCACTCTGAAGGTCATCAAATCTTCACAAGAGAGCACTGTGCTGTTCGTACTTCTCACTTTGAATGTCAAAGTGGCCTCTAACCCCTACACTAATACCTAAACCTCAGTTCGAATTACTAGGTGGGCTTCCCATAGAGATATAAATATCTATCTAGTGTGAGTGCATTATGGCTAGTTTCTCTCTCTCCCTCCTAGGCTGGCTCTCTGGGAGCTTCAAAACTACTAAAACTGACATGGGCGAAAACATTACAATGTGCAATAAAGCCCTATCGCACAGCCTAACACTAATGAGAAAGGTGTAGTTAAAGCCATGCAATAGGGCTTCGCAAAACTGTGAGCCCACTCCTCTTTATCAGATTTGCATCGCACCATGCGTTATGGTGCTATCGCATGCATTAAAGGCATTTTCACATGCATTAAGGAGTATTTGCATGCAGGGAAGCAAATGATATGACCATATTACCCCAGCTTTAGATCATTAGATTGGCTACCAATCAAATATCGCATTGACTTTAAAGTTTTAAGTAGCATCCACAAATTAATAAATAACAACTAAGTAATTTGGCTGGGAGTGGTATTGCATTTTCACACTTTACAGATACATTTAAGATCAGCTAATAAGGGTTTATTGAGTATTCCTTTCATACAAAGCGCCCTTCTGACTGAAGTAAGAGAGAAAGCCTTGAGGTTGATCTCAACACCATCCAAATCTTCTATCTCCCCCATCATCACATCTTAGGTTAAGATACTACTAATTAAACTTTCCACATTTTCTTCAGTTACTAGCTCTTCAATTTCTGATTCAGGGAATCCTAGACAAGATTCTCTCAGAACCAATTGCTGTAAATACTGCTTCCAATGCCTCAGAAGTAGTAATCAATGTAGAGAAGCGTGCTTCTGGTTTTGGCTGTTGCATTTCTACTACTCTAGTCCATGGCCCTGCCCTTCTACTGCTTTGGATTTCTCTCTCACCTTTTTCCTCTGCTCCAAAACAAAGGGAAAGGAACAGGTGGTGGTAATACATGCTCTCTAAATTTCAATAGCTTCTGCCTTGAACTGCCTTCCACTCCTGCTATTCTGCAGCTAAGAAAGTCTCTTTTCAGTTTAGGGGCAGGACTGCTACTAGGCTGAGCTGGCTCTGTGGCAAATCCTCTATCCCTGCCAAAGCTACCATTCACTCCTCTGCCTTTTCCTTTCTGTGGCATGTTGGAATATAAATTGCCTACTGGGGTTTTGGATATCACAAAGGAATTTATTTATTGATATTGTACCATCGCCTTAAACTCTCATCAGTCTGCATCCACTGGGTCATCACTCTTCCAAGTAGTGTATGAATGCCAGCCTCTGCCTCCTCTTCCAATTCCTCTGTCTGTACCTTCTCCAGCAGTGCAAGCCTCTGCACAAGAACTCTATCAACTTTGGGAGCCACCAAACAACTTCTCTAGCAAGCCGCCTTGAAATCAAAGAAGTTCTATGATGCCCATCATTGGGCAGCTCCCCAGTTGAACCCCGGAGACAAGGTGTGGCTCAGCACCCACTTTATTCGTCTAAAGCTACCTTCAGCCCACTTCGCTCCCAGATACATTGGGCTGTTTCTGATACTTTGCCGGCTGGGCCCAGTCACTTACAGCCTTCGCCTACCCATATCACTCAAGATTCATAATGCCTTCTACATCTAGCTATTAAAACCACTCATCCTATCAGAATTCTCCAAGAAACCTCCTGAGCCTCAACCTCTGGCTTCAGAAGAGGATATAACGTATCAGGTTGAAGATATCTTGGATGTAAGGAAGCACGGGAAGTGTTGGGAATATCTGATTTCATGGGAAGAATTCAGCCCCGAAGACAATAGCTGGGAGCCTGCAGTCAATATTATTGACAAGGAATTGATCAAACAATTCCACACCTCTCATCCAAGAAAGCCAAAACCCCCAGGAAGGGGCCCTAAGAAGGAGGTACTGTTACGCTCGGTCACAGACGTCTGCGACCGCTGTTGCTCACCTCTTTTTTCACATCCCCGACTCCATTGGGAAGATCTGCGGCCTCAGACAGCCATCGCCGGCCTGTCTACTGCTCCCAGGGCAGCACAGACGCTGACTGCCATCTTGCCTTTGGAGTCACTTAGGCGTGCTCGCACATGGGCCAGTCTTAAGCACATCATGGTGGGAACCTCGGGGCATCCCCTCTGGATGATGTCAATCCTCCTGCACATTTAAGGTGTCTGGCCCTGCCTAGCTATGACTTGGCAACGAGTTCCCTCTTGCTAATTCCGCTTCGCTCACTGAAGGACCCTTCGTTCCAGCTTCTACTTCCGTGGTGTGAGACGTCCAGGGTACCTGCTCTTCAGGGGCCTCTACTTCATCTCTGGCTATCCGTTCCTCGGAGGGCCTATGCCTTGGACTTCAGCCTGCCCCGTCATCTGGGGCTTCCCTGGAACCATCGCTACTCCAGCCATGAGAACTCCGCTCTGCGGACCATTACCACCTTTACCGAGGACCTCTCCGATGTACCTTGCTCTGTGGACCATTACCATATCTACTGAGGACCTCTCCAGTGTACCCCGCTCTGTAAGACCATTACCATCTCTACCAAGGACCTCTCCTGTGTACCCCACTCTGTGGACCATTACCATATCTACTGAGGACCTCTTCGGTGTACCCCGCTCTGCAGACCATTATCATTTCTACTGAGGATTCTCTCCGGTGTACCTCAACCTGTGGACCATTACCATACCTACTGAGGACCTCTCCTGTGTACCCCGCTCTGCGAATCATTACCATCTCTACAGAGGACTTCATTGGTGTACCCCTCTTGGTAGACCATTACCACCACTACAGAGGACTTCATTGGTATACCCCGCTCTGCAGACTATTACCATCTGTTCTGAGGTACCCTCCTTGGGTATCCCCCATTCCACTGACCAATGGTACCTCAGTGTCTGAGAGACTTTCTCTGGCATCCCCTGCTCCGTGGGTAGTGCTGCTCCTTCTTTATAATAAGGACTCTAGACTTGTACTGTGTCTGACGTCAGCTGAGACCTCGCCTCCCGACGGTGAGGCTCACGGGGCTCCTCCCCGTGGGCGATACCATCTCTCACCTCAGCCCAAGGCCCACATACCCACTAATCCTAACAGCCATATACTTGAATGGGCCATAGATTTGAATAGCTAAACAAATGAGATGAAAATTTTTGTTTAAATTCATGGGACCCCCGGCTTCTTTTTGGGAGTCCACAAAAGAAACAAAAATGGACTTATTTGTTTCAAATTAATGCACATCCCTAGAAACAATCATTACTAAGTGCACTAAGAATAAGAGACTTTCCATGGATCCTGTTTAGTATACAATCTTAATCAGATTGCCTATTTATTATTTAAAAAATGAGACAGAATACATAGGAGGTGCTGGCTGGTATTAGAAAATAAGTCCTATTCCTATTCATTTTGTTGTTGCTGTTGTTAAAGTTTGACTCATGAGAAAAAGTGATATTGTAGTGATTAGCTGCCACAACTGCTGGAAAATAATGAGAAATAGTATATTGCGCTACAGAAATACAACATTTTTCAGTAGTAAGTTAAACACTTATCCTTCTGTTAAAGCGCTGACCCTAGGAGAAGAAAGTAACCACATATCTTGAATTGGATGTTTTAAGTTTCTGCCATGTGTGCAAAACATTTCCTTCCTACACCTCATCATATTTGAGTTCTTAGGACCACACACTGCAAGTATACTTTGGCCTTAGGTGATCTTTGCTTTTATAAGCCTTAATACAATATTAATCATTGAACTATTCAACTTATATCCCCACCCTGGTCTTTGTTGACCAATGCAAACTCAGTAAACCACTGTGGGAATAATTTGCCAGCAGTTCTGTAAAGACTTCACAGTAAAATAAACCTAACTTCCTGGTGCAGGGGCCCTTTACATCACAACCTCTTCTTCTAAGGTGCTTATAGCAACAGACGTGGTTTTCCTAAAAACTGATCGCAGAGCTTCTCTTTTTCCTGCTGCAGAAAGGGGTTTGTAAATGTACATGTGCAACTGGTTTGATTCTTAATAAATATCACGTCTTTGACTAATGGAGATTAAAGATTTCAGGCTACCTTTCTTTGTGGTGTCTTTGTAACCACAGCTGCTATTTAGCTATATTTTTATTTGCTGCTGTCTGTCTGTTTCACGCTCTAAAATGTGGCACCATTACCTCATAAGGTTTTCCATAACATCAGCATCAATATTTTCTTACTGACTGTTCACCTACAAGCATGATTATCTTATACTATATTATGCTATGTTCAATTTATTCTGCTTCTCCAGCAAATTTATTCATGTATCACACTTTTCTGCTGTCTCAGAAATCTTATCAAAGTTTTCTAAGGTTAAATCTCCAAACACTGCTTAAACATCTTGACAAACTGGTAGCACTCTTTATAGGTGTATAAGTCCCACCCTCTACCCTTTCCCTGCTCTTCCCATGTCAAAATTAAATTTAATAGTCATGTATACTATCAAATCTGACTTATGAGGTCTATTCACCCCAAATCAGGTCTTAGAAAAATATCCAATAAGAATGTATTCACCTCCATGGATGAATAAAGCTAATTGTATCCTGAGTCTAACATAATCTGTAGAGAGGCCCTCTACATCTCAGCACCCCAAATAAACCCATTTTACTTGGGATTTAAGGTCTTTCCTGGTCAGAAAGGATGGTGGATTCATTTAACAGTCTCCCAGTAGAGGTGGTAGAGACAAGGATAACATCTGAATTTACAAAAACATTGGAGAAGTACAGGTGATCTATAAGGGAGAGAAAGGGACTATAAAGCTGAGCAAGAAATATTAGTTGTCAGACTGGATGGGCTGCAAGTTCTTATCTTCCATGATGTTCTCTGTTTCTATGGACATGCAAAATTGTGCTGCTAATGTCAGCAACATGCAAGCATGATTAATAGTATGACATCAGCACAGTCTAAAGAAAAGAAGCCACAAAAGCTTGTCCGCACTTCAGTCATTGATGGGCCTCATTCAAATATGTAAAAGAACACTTATCTAGCCCTGGTTTACAGGATATAATGGAGTTAGCTGCAGTGGTACAAACAGGGGGATAGGAGGAAAGAAGAGCGGTCAGTTTCTAAATGTTGGAGGCACTAAGGGTTTTCAGCAAGGGAATGGCCCTTCCTTTCCTTTTGTTTTTTTCTTCTTGCTTTGGTGTATATTTTGTTTCTAATAACTGAAGTGAAAAAAATAATCATAAAAGAAAAAGAAAAAATAATTTAAATAATGAAACAAAACTTGTTTCTATGCACACCCCTCTTTTTTCAGATTGTGATACCTTTTATTGAATCAGCATAAGAATGATCCACAAATGTTGCTGTACATGAGTTTTCAAATCTGAAGAAAGGATCTATCTAGTTTTCAAAGCTCATGTGTAAGAACATAATTGGATGAGTCTTTTGTTGGTCCAATAACAGCTTTTACAACCAGCAAAGAACCTAGGATGGGTTCACAATATACAGAAGAAGAAAGAACCACCATTTTCACAAAAGAATAAAAAGACCACCATATCAACAGAGTAAAGTGGAACATTAAAGCATCGTAATAATTTACTTAGTTACTCTGTCACTGTATTTCTCTGATATTTATTATAATCATTGGTCTCTAACACTCAATTTTATTTTTTAATTAATTTTTTAGAGTTGCAAATAAAGGGGTAGATTTTCAAGCAAGCGCGCGTGCGTCCATGTGCGCGCGGGTGGCATCTCGCAGATTTTAATATCCGCACACACAGGACAGTGGCATCTCGCATGCTGGGGTATTTTAAAAAACAACGAGCAGCGACGTAATTAGGCCTTTCCCAGGTCCCTCCAATTAAGGAGCGAACTTCCCTATCTCCTAACTACTCTTCCCACCTTTTCCCCTCTCCTCCCCAACCCCTAAACCCACCCCAACTCCTTTAAATGTTTTTGTTGCTCTAAGGAACAGAAAAGTTGTGTGTGCCAGCCGGCTGCCAGTGCGTATTTCCCTGGGACAGCGCCACGCCTCTGGCCCACCCAGACCATGCCCCCAGATCGCCCCTTTTGAATGACCTGGCTCTTCAGTGGGTACCAAGAGATATGCACGTGGCCGAATCTAAAATGCGTTCGGCGCACACAGGGCCCAGTATTTGTGTGCGCCGGGCTTTGAAAATTCACCCATCAGTGAGCATAATTGAAGTGGCATGTAGATATGGGGAAACTTATATGAATCTTGCTAAGGAATCTGCAGCATCTTTTCATGTTAAAAACAGCTCTACGCAATGCACGTTTCGGATTCTTCATCAGAGGCTAAATCCATAAGTGGTATGGCTTGCAGTTCTGAGACACACAAGTGGGGTATTCACTAATTTCCAAATTTTAAAAACCGGGCGTGCATAAAAATTGGGGGATATGTGCGTGACCGGGCCGTGCACACCAAGCACATTTTAAAAACGGCCCGGCCATGCGCCTATTCAGATGAAATAAGTTCCAAAATAATAAAAAGAAAGGTAGGGAAAGGTGTTTTAGTGGTCAGGGAGGAGAGGGGAAAAGGGAGACAGAGTAGGAAGTGGAATAGGGAACTGGGTAAGCCCTAGTCACGTCACCATGCCTTGTCTTTTAAAATTCCCCTCCCCCACTGCGGCAGAGGAAGCCACCCGCCCGCACATGCATGCGTGGATATTAAAATCTGCTGCGCATGTGAGCGCGGATATCGTATTTTATAACATGCACGTGCCAATGCATGCATGTTATGAAATAGCCATGTCCACGTGCGCACACCAGGAAGCGCACATGTTTCTTTTTTTAAATCTACCCCTAAGTTGGAAGTGACTGTTAAATAAAGTTACAATGCTTTAATGTTCTACTTTACTCTGTTGATATTTGAATTTGAATTTATTTAAACATTTTTCACACTCTTCAAAAATTACAGATAAAATGTATGTACAAGAACTAAATACATAATTACAAATCAATATTTAAAGCAATAAGCAAACCAATAAATTTGGCTGAACCTTGTAAATTAATAGGACTTAGTACATGCAAAGGAGCAAATTTAAACACGTACTTAAACAAAAATGTTTTTAGAACATTCTTAAATGTTTTTTTTACATTGAATGGCGCAAATGAAGTCGAGAAAAGCATTCCAGATACAAGGGCTCAAGAGTGAGAAGTTGCTGCTTTGGGTGACATCTAAGCGTGAAAGCTTGATTGTAGGTACCTTTATCTTATTTGTGAAAACTGGAGGTTCTTTCTTTTTGTAAATTGCTATACCTCAATTTTTGAGTTCTTTCTATTTAAGTGTGTCACAATATACAGATACGTCATGAACATAGAATACACATGAATGTAGAATACACATTGTTGTACAAAGTTAATAGTCTCACATTAAAAGGCAAATATTTATTATATTATTATTATTATTTTTAAAATGTTAAGCTAAAGTTTCCCTAGTTCAATATTGTTTTTAATCAATTTATGGTTGCATTTTATTACATTATTTTAATTTATTGTTTACTTTTGCTGTACATTGTTTGAAAGGACTTATTGTAAGTTTTGGAAGGCAATTCATAAATCAAATAAATAAATAGTTGCTGTTTATCACTGTATTTTTTCAATGAGCATTTTCTTGTGCCTTTTTAAATGTAATCATTCAAGCCACATTCCGATGTTAAAAACCAGAATAATGTATACATTTAGAACTAGCATTCAGTAGACAGAAACCCCAGTTTTGATACATTGAAGTCTTACCTGAAAAGGTAATCCTTTGTTGGACAACTGCCATCTAAAAGCCATGGGTGTATCTATGGATTAACAGTGGTTGGCTTTTCCATCGTTCAGGTGGCCTAACACATAGCAGTTATTCTGTGAGGTCCCTAGTCATTCCTGCTTGTAGATATATAATTATAAGTGGAAGTGGAAGGTCAGCTATAGCAATGCAGTTTGTCTGTGGGAGTAAGGAAAACAGCCCAATGGAAAAGGATATTCCTTGTGTCTTGTTATGTTTACTTGAACTTCCTGCTTGCCTGTGCTAAGAGGGATCCCCCGGGGCTACACTTTAGGGATTGCTGCATACATCAGGAAGCTATAGGAAGTTCTGTTTCCAGTTCAGGCCTTCCATCTGATTTGCCACTGTAATCAGTTACAGTTAGGATGTCCTGTATATCACATAACTGCGTTTTTTAGTGTCCTGGCTCCTTAGGAGTGAAGCTAGGTTTATTTATTCATGTTTTCCTTAACATCTTGCCAATCTGATCAACAATGAATAAGCTGCATCCCTTCTAATACCCTATGTTTTCATCTTGTTTTTATAATGAAGCAAATTAGATTCCTTTAAAAAATTGTGACTTTTCTGGTTCTGTTGGGCCTTTTTTTTTTTTTTTTTTTTTTTAAAGGAAACTTAAATTTTTAAAAAAGATGGTGCCTAACATCGATGTGACCTTATTTGCTCTTGGATTCCAAAAGGGCAGTTTTGAAAGCCAGTTTCATAAACTCTTTTTACCTAGAATAAATTGGCCATCTGGAAATGACCCACCCTCAATGTGGCAAAATGTATGCATGGAGTTTCACAATGGCTATAATTTTACCCAGTTAGGAGTACATTTTCATTTGGGTTTTGTTTATCCTCATACATTTGATGCATGTGTGTACAAGTGTTTTCAAAAATAGGCCGAATAGGCATGTACTCGTATGCTCATGTAGGAAAGTGGGTGTTTGGGGACATGTCGGGGTGTGGTTTGGATGTTTGCACATACTTTGCTATTGCTATGAAGAATGCACATGTGAATGGCATCAAGAATGTATGAATGCTTTTACATCTGCTATTTAATGTGCCAAATTCAAACTTTCATTGTCATTTTGATCAGGTGTTTGGCATGCTGGCTTATCATGAAGAGTGGAAAGGGTAGGTTGCTAACAATAGAGGCAGATGGTATGGGGAAATACCTGGGAAATCATTGTCCTTGCCATAAATTTGATGTCTCTTAACTTTTTTTTTTTTTTTTTTTTTTTTGCTGGGTTGTCCTTTTGATTCCATTCTTTGGGGGGAACCTTTCAATGGATAGTAGTGTATTTCTTGAGGGTAGGGGGGTCTCACTGGGGCTCACTGGGGTGGACTGGGTATGTGTCACTGGAGATTAATTGGGCAAACTGGTAGGGGGTATTGTGCCACTGAGACTGACTGGTGTAAACTATGTGTATGTGTGACTGTGGCTTACTGGGACTGTATGTGATTGTGTGTGTGTGTGTCACTGGGGCTGACTGGGCTAACTGGGGGTTAGTGTGTGTGACACTAGAACTCAATCGGGCTAAGTGGGGTGGGGGGAGGGGGGTGAGTGGTGATACTCAGCGTGCAATGTTTGAAAAAGAAGAGAGAAAAGAGGAGGAGATATCCCCTTAGACAGAGTATATAGGACCAGGGAACAGTTTTTGGATCTGACTGATGAAAAAAAGTCTTGTTCAGGTTCAACAAGGAAACCATACTATACCTATGCTAGCAGTTAGAGCAGGACCTGTGTACTTCCACTAGGATAGGCCACGCCTTTCTAGTACACCTCTAAGTCTCTATAGTTCAACACCTTCCAGACACACCTAGGAGTCACATCTTGAATAAATTGGTCAGCCATCTCCATATGTAGAGCTGATGCCTATTACCTGTAGGGGAGAAAGAAGAAAAAAAGAAAAGTAAGATAGCCCAATTTGCTAGGCAGTGAGGTTAGGCCCTGGTAGATGTTGGAGCAGTCATCCTGGGGCAAAACAGTAAGATTATCTAAAGTTAGAGGGAGACAAAAGGGCAGAGACTAGTTGCTGTGTCACTGTAGTGAAATCAACATATCTGCTAAGAAACCAACCTCTAGTGATGGAAGTAGTCATAAATTCCTGACTGTTAGATGTAGGCATTGTGACAGATCCTGATAACCTGGGCACTATGCCCATGATGATCCTCTTTGGATTTGCAGACCATTTGCATGTTGAAGATGTGGAAGCACATGTATGCCTCTTTGCTTCAGATAGTGTACAAAATGAGGCCATCCTCATGTCAGTAGGGGGGGGATGTCTCCTCAGTGTGTCATTAGAGACTTGAGGGTGAGGATTCTTCCTCTGAGTTAATGAAGACATTGGTGGAGGAGGCATCCTTGAAGGAGGTGGAGCCATAGAAGGAGGAGGCAACATAGCTGGTGGTGGAAATGCAGGGGGAACCTCTTTCCAGACTGGCAGAACAACAGCCAGCAGAGAATCAAACCATAGTGGTGGTGGCTATCAGGGAGCATACCATACTGGCTGTGGCATCTGCTGAAGCATTTCCCTCCAGATAGAAATTATGAACCACAATTCCTCCCCTGGCATCCAGACAACACCCTGCATCTCTTTAAGTAGAACTTCATGAGCCTCTGAATGTCCTGCCTTATGCCTACAAGCAGGTCTGACACTATTGCAACTCTCAGGTAGAGTGAAAGTCATCGCTTCAACAGCTGTTGGAGAAAATCTGGCCTCTTCCCTTTCTCTACTGTCTTCCTCATCAACATCTTGCCCCAAGACATCAGGAGTATGTGCTTCACAATAGATGGGCAAGAGCTCATCCTCCAAAACTTGGGTGTTCTCCTCATCTCTTGCTCCATCTCTCCCTTGCTCTTTTTGGGCTGCTACAGATTCCACAGATCTCTCATCTTCTGATGTGCTCTGTGCCTCTAGAATGGCCGGTAGCACTTACTTGTAGACGCTTACTAGGTTCTCCCAGCCCATCTTATGTGTCATCCCCTGCAAGAAAGTAAAGTACACACTTTCACTACTGACTGTTTCTATCTAGCCTTCTCTCTTCTCAGCTACTGGACCTTCCTAAAAGGATGGAGACCAGCTAAATGGGCCCTACTCTATGGCCTCCAGCTCCTGAGCAACCTTTTAGTCTAGTATTTCCTAGGATGTCAATGCTACCAATATGCACTTTTTTTCTTTTTATAAACCTACAGCATGAACAGAAAGAGAACTAGCAGTAAGGTGGTGCCCAATTGCAGGCCCTATCTGCCTTTTGGACCATATACTATGTAAATATGCAAATATGTATATATATGCACTGGCAGGGTGGGAGGATGTAGGTGAGATAGAAGAACAGTGGGCTAAACTAAAAGGAGCAATAGAAAGATTAATAAATCATTGTTAAGAAAATAAATAACCTTATAAGTACTATATGCAAGAATCTTATAGGCCTTTCTTACACAGTCTGCTCACCTTGTCGCCCTTGAGAGCGTGAGGTGTCCTGCTCATCAACCTCTCACACTATAGCCTCTGATATGATGCTCAGGTTCATTCATTTTGCATGAGTGAAGTTAATGTGCCCAGTGGGCCCCTCTGCCTTCAATTCCTGCCTGATCTTGGCACTTGTGACTGAGGTCTTACACACTTCTGTTGTTATGGAAGACAGCGTTCAGTTTATGATGGAATTTTCTCCCAAGTCTGCTCCTTTCTGTCGGATCCCACTTTCTTGGATTCCTTCCCATTCATTCAGTATGTTCTGGACCTTCATGACTTCCCTGTCAAGAAGTTTCACCTCCCATGGCTGGAAGTTAGGCTTCGCATGCTGGTGTCCCTTCAGGCATGATGCAATTAGGAAGATAGGCTATCAGACCTGCACTTCTATATCCTAATTCATGTGGAAAGACAGGATGTATGAATAAAAATTTACCTGTATACTTTTATAAAATACACAGTAAGTTTTTAGCACAGAATCTGGCCACAAGAGGAGGAGCTGAAATAGGGAGCACAATAGCTATCCTTTGTTCTGCAGTCTCTCCACCAGGCTAAACTCAGCCCCTCCTGTCCCTAAATGACAGAAAGGGAGGGGGCAGGATCAGGGAACAAAGTGTCTCTTCTTTGCTGTGCTTTGTGCTCCCTCGGTGCCAGGCATGCCCCTCCCTCCCTATTTCCTGCAGATTGCCTGGGAAGGGTGGTGCTGGACCAGGAAGCAGAGGACTTTTCTCTGCTGCCTGAGATTGGGCAGTGGCCAATAGTCACCATAAGAAGAAGAGCCCTGGGTGCTCAGGTAATGGGCCTCCTGCCATGTCAGGGCCTAGAGTAGCTTCCCCTTTTGCCCATAAGTAAAAGCAGCCCTGCATACAACCTCTTCCCAACAGAGCGATAATCAGAGAAAAAGTTTGGATAGCCCCCTCCCACAGCTGGACTGTAGTCTGCATCTTTTCTTGTTTATTAGTTACTAGCGGTACCCGGCCATGCGTTGCAGTGGCAGAGTCAGGTTCTTTACCCTCCCTCCCCCTTCCCCTTGCTCATTTACCTCAGTCACTCATCCTCCTCCCCCTTGGTCACTCACCCCCCTTCCCTCCCCTGTCCCCACTCCAACTCTCTCCCCTCACACTCACCTCTCCCCTCATTCTCCCTCCCCTGACACTCACCTCCCCCCTCATTCTCCCTCCCCTCAGTCACCTCCCCCCGCCTACTGCCCACCCTTCAGATCAGAAAACCTTTGTCTTTCTATTTCTGTGGGAACCCCCCCCCCACCCCAAACTCCCCCCCAATCCCAACCCTTTAAATCAAATAATAACCCCCCACCCTCCTGCCCCCTCCCAAGACCTGGGAAATTAAAATTGTTGGTGCTACATGTGGTCTGTCCCTGGGTGTCTGTGCGTGTTATGTAGCCAAATAGAAGAGGAGTGCCTAACCAAATTTGCACTTCCAAATTTGTTTTGTGGTTTGGGGAGGGCCATTTTGGTGCATTCCCGAGATCGTGCAAATTTAGTGTATGTATTTGTGTGTGAACCTCCCCCTTCCCCCAAAAAACAACCCTATGAGAAAAGTTCTCTTAAACTAACCACCCCACACTCTCCTGCCCCGCCCCTCCACCAGCCCCGCGAAAAACAGTAGCCCACCCCCTGCCCCCCCCCAGAGTTGTTGAATGAATGAAACCTGCCCCCCCTCGTGTCCCCTCCCCAAGATGTTCGCAATATATTCATTACCACCCCCACCCTCCAGATCCCCGAGACCTGATAAAAATGTCAGTCGGTGGAGCGGGCGTTCAGGAGCGGTCCGGGAGCGATGTATTGGCATTGGTCCGTCGGCTGCGAGCACTGAAACGGGTTCCGACAGCCCTTTGCCCTTACTATGTCAGTGGGGTGGAGCAATGGCAGCGGTAGGTCCTCTGACATAGTAAGGGCAACGGTCCGCCGGCTGCCAGTCCTGAAAATGGCGCCGAGGGGCCCTCGCCCTTACTATGTCACATGGGCTACTGCCACCAATGGTGTCCCCGAGTGGCATAGTTAGGGAAAGGGCCGTCGGCGCCATGTTGATTGCTGGCAGCCGACGGCCGTAGTGCAGGAGATGTGTCCCGGACCGGTCCTGGCCCCCCGCTGGAGCCTCCCGGACTTCTGTCAGGTTTTGTGTGTGTGTTGTGAGGGCCTGGGAAGTAAATACATTTGGCATGTGTGTGGGGGATGTGAGGAGGGTGGTTTTGTGTGTGTTGGGAGGCTGTGGGAATTAAATCAATTTGGCATGTGTGCGTGGGGTGTGTGAAGAGGGTGGTGGGTGTATTTTATCTGTAAAGGAAATAGTTATCTTCTGGCGAAAAAAGTGCGCGAATGTGTTAAAATGGAAGTGAAACATGGACCTGGACTGGCGAAATGATTAGTGTAGCGTGTGTTAGTGTAAGGTGTAACAGATGGCGCTTACATCCACTTTTGGCCAGCTTGGGGGGGTCAGGTGTAACAGATGGCGCTTACATCCACTTTTGGCCAGCTTGGGGGGGTCAGGAGGCCCCCCAAACTGGCCAAAAGTTCCGGTTGGGTCCAACGGGGGTCCCGGAGCGAAGGCGCGGAGAAACACGTGACGTCCGTGTCACTCCGAAGTGACGCCGACGTCACGTGCTCCTCGCAAAGGAAAACAGCGATGGCTTCCTGACTCCACGCTGGAAGACCAGGGAGTTTTGGTAAGTCTTGGGGGGGGATTAAGGAGGGTGAGGAGTTTAAATTTTTATTTAGGGAACCGGTGAACGTATGGACAGACCCTCAACTTATGGGATTCTCCATATGTCCATATTGAACGAAATCTACCCTCAACTTCAACTTATCAACTTATCAACTTATCAACTTATCAACGCAAACTTTTTGTCTGCACATCCCTAGCACTTACCCAAACACCAAGAAGATCCCATGCTACTGATGCAACTAATAGCAGTGGCTATTCCCTAAGTAAACTTGATCAATAGCAGTTAATGGACTTCTCCTCCAAGAACCTTTTTGAATCCAGCTATACTAACTGCACTAACCACATCCTCTGGCAACAAATTCCAGAGCTTAATTGTGCGTTGCGTGAAAAAGAATTTTCTCCAATTAGTCTTAAATGTGCTATAGGAATCAATAATGCTATGAATTAAAAGTCTGAGTTTTACAAATGTCATGTAATATTCAGTTTAGGTTCATGTTACTTAATGACATTTTTCAAAACTGAATTAAAATGCAGTTCTTATTTTATCCTTATAGGGCATTATGCATTGCTTATATTCATAGTTGAAAAGGAAATTGTGTCTAGCAAGTCCATTACCATTACAAACACCACATATCTTCACTGTACTCAGATGCCACATTCCTCACTTCACCTCTCCTACGAAAGGGTTCACTGACATCTTTAGACAGACAAATATGCAGCAAACTATCACAAGTAGGCCAAGAAGATGGGGAAAGAGATCCTCAACCAACTAAGAACCCTCAGATACAACTGACTGTTAAACAAAAAAACCACAGAGAATATTTCTATTAGGAAATGTACACAACACTCCTTCTCATACAAAACCATTGCTTTCCATTCTCTTGCACAACTACCTCTGAGAACTCCTGGTCACAGATCCCTTCCTTATGAGGCTCTGTCTTAATATGGGCATCACAACAGGGCTCGGCACTTTTGGGTACCACAACTGTCACTAGCATACGCTGGACAATGCATACCTAAATATTTAGACTATGGTAATGCTTATTATTAGGTTAGGATACTTCCTGGGTCATAGATAACACTAACCTCACATAAATGTAATCAATAGCTCCAGTCACATTTGGGAAGCAGGGTGTCTCATTGGAAACCCCTTTTTACTTTCTGTCTCTCCTGCACAATCTGCTGTTTATTGTGAACCATTAATGTCTGACTGTAGTTAATGCAGAGAGTCATGGAAACATTTGTAATGGGTACATTATTCATCTAGGAATACTTATCTGGATCAGAAGCTAGCAAGGGTAACGGGACTAATGCCCATGTGGAAAGTATGATCAATAAAACTAAAGTAATTTAATGTATTGGTGATGATGTGTGATACAAAGGTGGAAGTATTAAAGAAAAGTTTGAGGAGGAAAAGAATGTTTTAAAGGATATGACCCTTATTATTGCCTTCAAGTTGATGAAAACCCTTTTTGCTGTATTTGCCCTTTAAAAATAACTTCAGCACATCAAAAACTAAAAGGAAGGGAGCTGGGAGAAAATGTACAGTAGCTGTGTTCTCAACTCCTTCCCACCCCACCCCAGACCTGACCATCATCACCTCTTTCATACTCTCTCACCATCAGGATATGTCCAGCACCACATTATCTCTTAGTGTCCAGTGGTAGAAATTGTATATCCTGACCCTCTCGCACCAGCATCAGTATCAGCATTGTCTGACAGGCTGTGGCTAAATGCTTTATTTCAATATTTATATAATACTCCATGCTAGTGTATTTTACCATAAATTGCATATAGGTACACAAAAAGTTGGAGCAAAATAATTTGTACCCTGGTATCCTTATTCCCAGCCCATTACATTAACCTCTAGGCAACTTAGAGTCCTTTGTATCCATTGAACCTGTTGGGCCTGTACTAGCCTTTACCTTTTATCTCTATTTTCCTCTCTTTCTCCTGTGGCCACACTATCTCATTGTAAGGAACATCAAGGCTTGAGCGAGTAATCCTGAAGTGCTGAGGTCAGGAACTCAGAGGGAGGTACTATATATCAAGGGACAATGTTTCCTCAGTAGCAATTTGATTACCATTAGAAGAACACAGACATGTTGCCATGTAGATATGATTGATTCAGTCAATGGTGGAGTCTTGATTGTCTAATGTATATAAAGCCAGCTGAAGCTCAGAGAAGGTTCCTGACTGCTACTTATTCCTTGGACACTGTGCCTCTTTCCTGGTTCCTGGCTCCTGCTTGCGCCTTGGATTTCTTGCCTGGTTCCTGGTTGCCCCTGGATTTGGGGTCTGGTTCAGTAACTATGGGACCCTACCTCTCCAGGTATGGTGTTCCCACTAGAGACCATCTATACCTTAGTCAGTCCCTGACAGATTGTGCCAGTCTCATACTACAGAATGAAGGGGACTGGTCCTGTAGACCTAATGAAAAAGCTGGTCAGCACAATCTAGCATCAGATTCCTTAAAAAGCAATTGATCACTTTTATGTCTTTATAGTCTGCTTTTTCAATCAGGTCCTGTAGGCGTTTCTCTGCTTCCAGAGGGCTCACAATCTAAGGGCCTCATTCATTAAACCGCTTTAGGCCATTTAATATGAGAAAAACAGTGCTTTTCATGTTGTAAACAGCCTGACATAGGGATAACGCAAGGTATATCAAAAACCTCGTATTATTTTAGGACCAGCACTGTCTATATAGAATACAAATGCATACTATCATTACTACCCTAAAATATTTAAATCAAATAATGTGGCTTGCTGACAATTTCACAAGCCACTTTGCTTAACTTGAAATTAACTCCAAAGTTGTGGTTAATTTCCCTGAAAATGCCTTGGGATGCTAACACATGTCCTGTGGTACCCATGGCCTAGCCTTAAAGGGGCCACTTGGCCCCATGGATACTATCCCCTAAGACTAGCAAAAAAAAACCCTTGTGGTCTGCTTAGATCCCCTTGTCCCCCTGGACTGCCCTTGAAGGCAGCCAGTTGTTTTAAAAATAAAATAAACTTTTTTAATACCAGTTGTGACAGTCCATCCCCCCATCCCTAGCCTTGCCCCACCCCTTTACAATAAAACCCAGCCCCTGTAGGCCAGGACACTTAATCCCCCCTCCCCAACCTAAAATACAGCAGCGCTCCTCCAGAATGGTCAAGGCAGTGGAATCTGCTTTTCAAAACACCAAATGTATGTTCTATGACTGCTCTGGCTCTCGCATGTAACTCATTACACTGGATTTCTGCTGCTGGATATGGCACAGATAGGGGCATCAGCAGACAGGCTTTGCAGCCATAACCAGCATCTACTGGAAAAAGATAGAACTTGAGTACCTGTGTTTTACAAAGTATGTACTATTATTTAGCAAATTTACAGCTTTTGACACCCACTCCAGAATAGTATGTGTTTTGTCAACATATACCAAAAACTGAGTACTATTCTGTCTTTGGTACTTTCCCTAGAGAGCTCACACTGCAACTTTGCAGCTAACACTTTTAATACCTACCCCCAACCCGTGATTCTATAGGGGAATAGTACGCACTTCTGGGACCATGCACAACAAAGTGCGCACTAATCTGCCTTGGGTATTCACCCCAGGAAGCTTATATTTCAAGTTTTTAGCATGTGCCTCATTTTAACTTCTAGTTCAAACTTACTGAGCAACCAGCAAACACTATGGGGCAGATTTTCAAAGGGGTACGCGCATAAGATATAGCATCCATTGCTCCTACCATGTGACAGGGGCTGACCAATGGCACCAGTAGCCCCTGTGACATAGTAGGTCAAAGGCTATCGGTGCCATTTTGAAACTGGCAGCCGAGAGTGTGAGTGCAGGACATTTCCTGGACCACCAGGGAGTTTTGGTAAGTCTTGGGGGGGGGGGGGGCAGGAGGGTGGGGGGTAGTAGTTAATTTAATTTTAGCCGGGAAACAAATAAAAATTAATGTATAAACGTATCGGGGCCCCCCTTGCCAAATGCAAAGTATCTGCCCCTGACGAATACGAATCCCGAATGCATTGCATGGTGTCCCTCTGCACATCCCTAGAAAGAATTGCCCTGGAGTTCAGTATATATATATATATATATATGCACCACATCTGTCTCCAGCAACCCCAGCAGCATTGTCCTAGGCAGAATATCTGCTGCTTGTGTGCCCTTTCGCAAACAGCTTGAGCCAAGTTCTGTTCCTCTTAGACCATCTTCTTTCAATCTCTTCCCTCCCTCTCTCACTGTAAAGCTTCTGCCGCTCTAATTCTTTGGCTGACCCACAAAATGTAACAAACCATCATAAAAAAGCATACGTATCCATATTTTCAACAGAGAAGCTACCACACAATGGCCAGCAATGGACTATAGTGGCCTTCAGAAATGTGACTTAACTTTTAACTCCTGCCCTGACCCAGGAGTTAAAATTCTCACATTAAGAAAACAAGCGTTAGTCTGTCTCCCTGCTGTGGTGGTGGTGGTGGGGGGGGGGGGGGGGGGGGGTGTCACATGATTTCTGAGCAGTGAGTGGTAGCTTTCTTAGCTTGCTCCTGTTCCCACCTATACAATTTAATGTTTTTAACTCCTTCACAAACTTCCTCCGGGTTGGAGAAAGCTGATAAAGGGAGAAAGAAATATCAATCACTATGCTTTGGGTAGATCAGGACCCGAGGTCAAAGAGATCTAGCCAGAAAACTGTATCTGACAAACCATCAGCCTCAGAAGATATGGCGGTGGAAGAAGATGCCTCAAGTATGACCACGCTACCGAGAGAGATGATGGAGGCCATGAAAACGGTGATGCAGCAGCGCACAGACAAAATACATTCCAGCCTTGACTCCAAACTCGAAACGGTAGTGGGCCAATTGTTCTCTAATACTGGGGAGGCAAACACACGATGGATAATATCAGTCCTCTGGGGATAGAGAAATACCTACAGTACCTGAATGTAAACCGATGTGATACCTCAGATCGAATGTCAGTATATAAAAATAATAAATAAATAAATAGATAAATAATATGGGGGTGCCCATCAGAGAAATGGAGCTGTCTCGAAGGGTTGGAGCGGGCCCACAAGCGCACTAATGTAAAACTTGACAACGCTGAAAATTGGGGCCGCCACAATAACTTATGCATCGCAGGTCTTCCGGAAAAAGCTGAAGGAAATGATCCAACTGGGTTCTTAGCATGATGGATCCCCACAGCCCTGAACCTGGATTGTAAGAATTGCAGGCTCAAAGTAGACTGCCTGCACAAGGGCTCTGGCACTGGTCCCTGCAGATAATGACTGCCCCAGGGCTTTGATTTTAGCTTCTTTCTCCTCCCCAAGCCAGCTTTGCATTTTTGTTATTTTTTTTTAAATGTGCTTCCACATTCCCCTGCAGGTTTCCACTTTCCACTGATATTTACATTTCCTAACAGTGGTCTTTAGGAACTCCAAGGCAATGCACCATCCAGTATTATTGATCCAAACATAATAAGGGAGGAAAATGAATGTAAGATTTTGCATTACTTTACTTTTTTTTTTTTTAAGTATGAAAGGTAACTGAATTATGAGTGCTTGTGTGAATGGACAGTAGCCAGGGTTGTAGCCCTGATGAATGGAGCTAGTGTAATTTTATGCTAATTCAGCCTCTTTAGTTGTCCACTCACCAACTTGTCAATGAATGAAAGTCTAAAATCTACATTTTCTCACATGGATAAAAAAAATAATTATCACTAATTTAGTATGTAGTGTTTTAAAATTATTTATTGATTTCAATTGGTTTACAAATATTTCAGACAAATGCAGAAATGTAAGTTTTATTATGAAAAATAACACATTGCATCCAGCTTATGAAGGGGATTATAAACCTTGTTTTACAAAACACCTGTCAAATATGTCAAAACATCATAGAGCAATCAAACAATTTATTTAAAACTGTTCCCAGAAGAGAGGACTGCTGAGAGATGACATTAGAGTTTCATAAAACATTGAGTGGGGTGAAAGGGGAAATAAAGTGTAAAAGAATACATATGTCAAAACAGCTGACGAACATCCAATAATTTTAAAAAAGTGCATATATTTGTTCTATTTCCCAAACACCATTAAAATATTTCAAAACAGCAGAAACATCAAATGCTACCTGATAATTAAAACTAATAAGGAATAAGGATTAAAAAAAAAATATATCCTGCTCTCCATACCAGGGATCTTGATTTCTAGTCATCCTGAGGTTGTTGTGAATTGGGGGAGGTAAGGTCACACAAAGTTTGTCTTCTCTCTCACACACACATAACTCATTCTCTTTCACACACACCCTCTCTCATATATATGCCCTTGTTCTCACATACACTCCTTCTCTCTCACATACACAGGCTCTCTCTCCCTCACACACACATTGTGTGTTTGTGCCTGTGAGAGATTATATGTGACACATAGTCTCTTACAGGCACACACACAAGCACGCAGGCTCACAAACATACATACATTTGCATACAGGCTAACACACACAACACACCCAGGCTGTCTCACCACACACACACACAAACACACTCCTTTTCTCTTTGGGCCGCAGTGAGATAAGCTCCACCACTGCTCCTCTCACCTCCTCCTTTCCTCATGTCACAGTGACAGGGGCTCCACTGTGGCCCATCTGGCCTACTCGTTTCTTCAGACTGCAGTGAGATGGGCTCCACTGCAGCCCCTCCAGCTTCCTCATATATATGGGCTGTGGTGAGATGGGTTCCACCAGAGCCCTACCGGTATCCTCTTCCCTTCAGGCAGGCAAGCAATAGAAGAAAAAGGAATCAGAGAAAACAGTGGTAGTACAGTGCAGCAGCACAGGCAGGACACAAACAGATTCAGGCAACAAATACTTGCCACAAATGAGACTCTGTTGCACTTTCAGCAGTTGCACACTGAACAACCAGCCTATCGGAAGGCAGGCTGCTGTGGTGACAAGAAGGGATTGGCTGGTGGTTGAGCTGGTCATAACCAGAGAAGATCTACAAGCAGGACTAGGAGTGCTTAAAACAGAACAGTTGGCAGCCCTACCATGGGGGAAGGGGGACCACCAAGACGCAGGAGGAATCTTGCTGCAGCACACTAGTGTACCATGGCACAGTGGTTGAGAAGCTCTGGTGCAGACTACTCAGCCCTGAATATTATCACCATTCAGAACTGCTACAAACTTACAGTTATCAATGAGTTCAAGGTAGAAACTGATGTGCCACTTCAGGGATACAATGAATGACTAAAATATTTTCAAATTAAATAAAATATAGTAAAGCACAATTTAACAGCGCTCATTTTCTTTGTATATTTAATTTTGCTCCTTCATAATGCTGTTTTTCAATTTATTATTTGGTTCATCTTATTAACCTGCTTTACCAAAGATTGCCAGAACAGTATGGTATGCACTCTCAGTGCACACAAAAAAAGACAATCTGGAAAGCAGGATGAAATCTTATAATTCTTAAGTAATGATTTCTTTATTTGCATGATTTTATCATACAAGAACAAATTAATTTCTCCTGCTAGCAGCATTTACAACTATTCTCTGAAAACACAAGACATTAACTCTATATTCTTGAGAATTGCCAAACAACTTTGCAGTCAAAGGAATGTTTCTATTTTTTTTTTATACACTTCCGTGCTTTGTCTACTTGGATCTGCAGAAAACAGAGCAGCTATTCCCTGCCCAGCTGGCAAATTAACCTCTTTAATGATGCCACCCTGAGTTTTCGAGTTCAATGATTTTTTGAATGTCACATCACTAAAAAGCAGAATTCACACTACAGTGGTTTGCAGATCTGAATATCCAGAGGCCTAGATGCATCCAGTGTTAACCTTTTCCTCTATTACTAACTTTCAAAGGTTAATGGCTGGCAGCTTATGAACAAGAAGTGAAGCAGTCTTTTATAAGGAGGCCAGATGTTTCAAGACTAAGATGTGAAATTGAGTTCACACAATTGTTCTGCCCCCTTTGTTTTCTTCTGATGCCTTTTCCTGTTGAGTGTAGGAGGATATGTTAATGTGCAGCCCCACTTTGGTTATACAGCATGTGCACATCACTCAAAGATGGCTCACAGCCTTCCCTTTCCTGTGCAGCTGCTGTTTGCCGAAAAGGATAATCTAATTTGATTTACCTATTTTTTTAATCAATGAACATCAGCCATGCTCAAAGCCCATTGATATTATTAAAATGTAAGAAACAAACATCCTTGAACTGCAGGTGGAAATCTGAGAACTTGTCATCTGATAGAGTGAAGGTGCCATTAGAAAGATAACAGAATGCCATGTGTTAAATTAAATAATTTAAAAACAGATACAATGGGCCTGATTAACTAAACATTTTCCCCACTGGCCTAGAATAAATTACAAATCTTATTGGACAATTTCAGTGGGAATCTGGCCCGCAGAGCATAACCGGCTAGATCTTGCAGGGTGAAAATATCACAGCAGAGTGGCCAGTTTTGGCTAGCTACATTTACTAAACAGTATGCACTGATGCCATCCTCCTTAAATTTGAATTAGGGATCACTTGTTGGGCCTTAATTGTTTATAATCCACCATAAGAACATTCCATACTGGGTCAGACCAAGGGTCCATCAAGCCCAGCATCCTGTTTCCAACAGTGGCCAATCCAGGCCATAAGAACCTGGCAAGTACCCAAAAACAAAGTCTATCCCATGCTACTGTTGCTATATATAGCAGTGACTATTCTCTAAGTCAACTTAATTAATAGCAGGTAATGGACTTCTCCTCCAAGAACTTATCCAATCCTTTTTCAAACACACCTACACTAACTGCACTAACCATATCCTCTGGCAACAAATTCCATAGTTTAATTGTGCGTTGAGTGAAAATGAACTTTCTCTGATTAGTTTTAAATGTGCCATATGCTAACTTCAAGGAGTGGCCCCTAGTCTTTCTTTTATCCGAAAGAGTAAATAACTGATTCACATTTACCTGTTCTAGACCTCTCATGATTTTAAACACCTCTATCATATCCCCCCCCCCCTCAGCCGTCTCTTCTCCAAGCTGAAAAGTCCTAACCTCTTTAGTCTTTCCTCATAGGGGAGCTGTTCCATTCCCTTTATCATTTTGGTCACCCTTCTGTGTACCTTCTCCATCACAACTATATCTTTTTTGAGATGCGGCAACCAGAATTGTACACAATATTCAAGGTGTGGTCTCACAACAGTTAGTCAGCCAGAGTGACTCACTGTTCTCTTAATTAACAAATGTTTGTACCTAATCAAACCAAATCACACTACCTTAACACCTTTCTGAGGTGAGTGCTGAAGTTTTCAACCTTTTTACTTAGGTATACACTGCTCCTAGCTTATTTCTAGCTTCTGGCTACTTTTTTTTTTCTTTTTAATATACAAACAAACACTCTAACTTCTTCTGCCTTACAGACTATTAAAAATAAACACACTAATTACTGCTTATTAGTTGCCTTACTATTTAAAAATACAGTCTAACTTCAGTTTATTACCTGCCTTACTGACTTTTAAAAGCACAAACACACACAAACACACTAAATAATATTCCCAAAGAAAATTTCCCAAGCAAAAAATTACTGATTTCTTTCAGGCACCAGCAAGGTGATCCTCTCCTCTCAGTGCTTCCACTTTTAAAAAAAAGAAAATTTCCCAATCAAAAACCAGATATAACTAAGCCTTCCTTGATAGAATCTATTGATTTAATCAGTGTACAGCTAAGTATGAACATTTAATTATCTTTGAAGACTTTAGTGTTCATGCAGAGAAGCCCACTAGAGGTTCTGATAATAATGTTTTGAGTATGCTTCATGATGAGGGTCCTTCTTTTTCAGTTTAAACTGATTTTCACCCCAATTTTAGACTGCTGGAAGCCAGTGTGGGCCAAAGCACCTGCAACATTTCATGTCCCTCCCCTCCCACCAGCAGAAAGGCTCGGTCTCCCGTGTCGCTGATGTAGTACTTGAAGGCAAGCACCTGCCTCCCCCTCCCCCTCCCCCCATGTAGCCAAAATGCTTGCTGCCGCCAATGCAGCATTTGAAGTGAGCCATGCCCACCAGGAGCACTTCCCGGCAGACTCCCTGGTCCGCATCAAAAGCGGAAGCTCGGTGCCGCACAGCACGGAAGCCTCAGAAAGCAATGCTGACGAAGGAGAGAGGAGCCACCACCGGGAAGGAAGGTGCTGTTGCAATTGAGGCGGGGGGGAAAGGGAGATTGTCGGGGGTATGAAGAGAAAGAGGGGACATGCTAAGGGATGGGAGAAGAGATAGGGATGCTGCTGAGTGGGTGAGTGGCTAATTTGCTTAAAATTGTTTTATTGCACTGGCTGCTTGATTTAATTTTTTTTATATCTGGATCTGCTAAACTGATCAAAGACCTTGACTTGTCTTTTTTTCTCTGGGTCTGATCAATGAATACTATCTTTTTCATGAAAGTTCTCTGTTAACATTTCAGAGAAAATAAAGCTTATAGAAACTTGCATGATATTAATTTGGAGCTACTGGCAGGAGAGCTCCAACAATTCCCCTTGAAGTTTGATGAATTATCAGCTATGTCTCAAATTTACATATGGGATTCAGTCTTGAGTACAGCCTTAGATAAGGTAGCCCCAATTAGACAATTAGGAAGTGTCATTGGGCCTGAGGGAGAAAAAAGGTCCTTGAGATGGTTTGTGGAAAATTCTTCAGTTTGGTGACCCATACTGCATGACAGGACAATGAGTAACTACTTGAAAACTGGACAAACTAAGAATCTGTTTTCCTGTGTTTTTGGTGCTTTCTGGACTGTGTGCTGAGTTTTCTGCCTTCATTTAGACTGTGAGTACATTGGACTTTGAATAAATTATCTCTTCTTGTTTTGGAATACAACTTGGGTGTGGACTTCTAGATTTTTTTTGTTGGTGTCTGACCCCTCCCCCCCCATTGGACCTTAAAGCAATAGCTATCCCCCATTGAATGAAACCCTGATCTGGGGCTGCAACTGGTTTTCCCAACTTTGCACAGGCCCAGATTTAAGCATAAGCAACTGCCTCCAGTGCCAAATTTTTATTGGTACTGGAACGTCACTGCCTCTGCCACGCCTAATCAGAAGAAACAGGAGAGCAAAAGATCATGTGTAGCAAACATTAACTCACTGGTATCACATAGACATGCTCAAACTCACATCCAGTGTTTGGCACACCAGCATCATTTCTAATCATTTGCCAATGAGTATCAACAAATAGAAGTCTTATAAAAGTTTCTTATTTTCACTTCTTTACATCTTTCTTTTGCAAATAAAAAATGTCTTTAAAAAGGCTCAAAACTAGTACAGATGATAATATACTTAACTTATGATACACGTCATGGCAATCCAAACCTTGTTTATCAAAGTCTCAGGTTGAAAACAGGAACGCCCGACACTGGCATCATAAGAAAGAAAATTCTGCTCTAAGGATAAACTTTACTGCATGTCCCCTAAGGGAATAATCAAACCCACAAACCCACAGAATAGCGAGGCCTCACTGAGGAAGCAACTGGCAGGGAGCAAAGGCTGGTCAGCCCTATTTTGGAATAAGGCATCGACCAGCCCAGAATTAGGGGATGCTCCAGGCCACCCCTATACAACTGAGTCTTCTTTTAGTTAGGGGATCCAGGGAGTTGGGGTGGGGTCCTAGGGCCACCCTAGAACACCAGGACCTGTTTATGAGGTAAGGGAGGGGGAGGTGAACCACCCTAGACTAACAAGGTCTACTTTTTTTGGAAGGGGAATCCAAGGGGAGGGGATGTTGGGTGGGGGGTCACTGGTAGAGTGTCTTCAGTTAGCATGGGAGTTTCAGCAAAGGGAGGGTTTTAGGAAGGGGGTGCTTCGTATTTTTCTTGTTAACTTTGAATTTTATGGTCCCCGCCACTTGATAGGTTGTGGGGGTCTGGGGTAGAAGGGTATCTGCACAGACAGTCAGGGAGATTTGTATACTTTGGGGGAAGTTTGTGCCTCGGGACCCTTTAAAGTGATGGTGGGCCATGCAAATCGGGCTGCCATCGCATGTTTTTTAGGCCCGTGCCATTATATTTTATCTCGTGGAGTTTTTCTGTGAGATAAAATATCGCCAGGAACATGCCATGATATTTTGTTGGGGAGGGATGAAATTTTTCAGAAAGACAGCCCCCCCCCCCCCCTGCAATATTTCAACCCTCAGGCGATAAAATATGGCTTGATAAATCCCCCTATATGTTTGAATATAATTGGTTAGGTTTTAAAGTTACCCTTCCTTTATGAGTCCTCCCCTCTCACTGGTAAATAGCAAAGATGATGCTTTCCCACTTCCTTGCTAGTGTTCATTTTGTTGCTGAAGAATGACCTGGAATAATTGGTGGGTAATTTGGTTTCCTGCTGGTTCTGCAGTTGTTCCACCATCCATTTCAGGATATTCTCAGACTCCAACCCAAGTGTGGATTTTCAAAAGTTACAAACCCCCCCCCCCAAAAACAATTCTGTTCCCCAATAGTGTTCCTGACCCCCTTCAGCTTAACTCCTTTCTGAAGGTCACTTTATTAAAGCCCATAACCTAAGGAGGAACTGCCCCCACTGCCAGTTACACCCCTGGTATCAACCACTTCAACGCCTAAGTAATATTACCTTACTGACTGAGATGTAGCATTGCTAGGAGTCTGCATGATCATGCCATTTTTCATCAACCGTGTGTGGATCCTTCTTATCCCACCACTGCCACCAAATGTGGTGCTTGGCTGCGGTCTCTGACAACTGCTGCCACACCCCAGGCTTCCTCAGTCTGTTCTTCCCTGCAGGATTCTAAGTATGCTGAGAAATTCCTGCAACATTCCAGTCCAATCAGGGTGTAAATAGCATGACTTCTAAACCCAAATTGTAGTGGTCTCTAACTTTATTCCAGTTCAGTTAGTTTAGACATGAAGGCTTTACACAAATCTCATCAGTGCCTTACCTTTCCTAGCTCAATCAATTCCAATAGCAAGGCTTTTAACAAACCCCAAAGAATGCCTTATTTATTTATTTATTTGAATTTAGAGCCAATTTATAACAAACCAGTTGAGATAAGCAGATTACAATACATAAAGTCATGCAGAAAAACAATATTACAGTAAAAATAAGCATCTCATTAAAAGCATCGCATCTAAATACTAATTGTCATCCAAAACAGAAAGAGCATGAGCACTAAAATACTATTGTCAAGACCACGAGGCAACAGGTAGAGTTCCATATTATGGCACCTACTACAGAAAATGCTCAACATCTGGTTTCCTTTAAGCATGCATTTTTAATAGAAGAAACCTCTAAATAACCCATTTCCTGGGAGCAAAGAGGCCTAGCAAATGGGTTTGGCTGTAGTCATTTCAATAAATAAGAAGGGCCTTCCAACTTGTCCAATTTAAAAATTAAAACTAAAATCTTTAAATGTATACATTGTTGCTGTTATAATCAATGTAATTCCCTTGCCTTCACAACCAGCTGTATCCCCTTATGTTCATCCAGCTGCACGCTGCGCTACTTGTACTCAAAACAGACAGTTTGGAATTTACTGCCACCTTTAATTTGTAGGAAAGAAGTTTGCTCAAACCTCTCTATAATGCTCCCAGTATTTCCCTACAAGGCACCCACAGACAATCCTTTTTTCCACATTGCACATTTAAATGGAAGCTACTTTTACCTGCTAATTGCTTGGTCACATTCATATTTCTGTTCCCCAGGCTTCCTCTGTTTGCTTGCAGCGGTTGTAAAACTTCCAGTAGTAGCCACTTCCTTAATTGCCCACCTGGAATCAGGGCTTTAGAGATTCCCACCCTCCCTGCTCTCAGGAATCTCCCCCTCCAGAGCCCCTTAGATTTCTGGGAGTTGTAGTCTTTTTGACCCTGCCATTTCTGCTGTTGCTCTGGAGAGTCTCTGATTCAATTCAGACAAGCGCTTTCTGTCTTCTGTCATGGGGAATGGGATATTTCTCCCATTCTATACCTCCACCCTCTTTTTTTTTTTTTTTTTAAATCTCTGAATTAACTGACTTTCTCTGCCACTGCTTTTCTAGACAAAAAAATAATCATTTTTATATTCCCTCCCTGCTTGATGTTGTACTGTGAAATTAAAAGTTTGAAATGCCATGACCATGTGGTAAAGACATTAGAATTTCACATTTGATTCAACCATTTCAGTGGTGCATGATCTGTAATAAGAGTGAAAGGTGCACTTAACAAGTAATATTGAAGGGTCTTTACTGCCCATTTAATGGCTTAAGCGCTCTTTTTCCATTGTTGCATTATTTCTCTCATTCTTCTCCAACTTTCTGCTGAAATACAAGACTGGATGTTCCTCCTTTCCATCTTTCTGAGATAGCTTAGTCCCCAGCCCTAACCCTGATGCATCCGGATGTAACAAAAAAGGTATTTTTAAAAAATCTATACTGTGTAAGATTGGACCCTACTATAGTTTTCGTTTCAGCTGCTTGAAAGCTTCTTCACAGGTTTCATCCCAGCAAAGCTGATCTGGTTGGCCTTTCCTTAGTAAATCTTTTAATTGTGCTGTAAATTTAACAAACCCTGGAATAAACCTACAATAATACCCAGTCAAACTGGGGAAAGCGCATACCTGCCTCTTTGTCTAGGATTTTGTACTGCTATTTGTAGCCTTTACTTTCTTCAAGAGAAAGTCTCGTTCCCCATTGCCTACAATATGACCTAAATACATCCCCATTTCTGGGTGCTGTCAAAACACTGATGGGGCCGTACAAATATTTGTAGTAAAGGGCTGGGCCAGCTCGTATTTTCCCTTACACAATCTCTTTCACCTGAGGTATCTCCTCCAAGGCCCTAGGTGGCAGGGGTGACACTTGCTTGTCCCTGGGAGAGGTATACCTGTCCTTTTCCCTCAGGTGGATGTGAGTGCCAAACAAACAACACAAGAGACTCTGGCTGAGTGTCCAAAAATAAACATTACTGAAAGTGTTCTCAGAATGATAAATGGCACAATTCACATCAGTTCATTCTCTCTTTACCTGTGCAAAGGTCTCTCCCTCTCTCTCTCTCTCTCTTCCAGGAAAGGAAAAAACTCACCATCCAGGGCCTTGATAAATGAGCTTCCCAGGTGGACAATGGTATCCTTGTTGATATGCAAAAACCCCCTCCAATGCCGACAAAAATGCTAACACAGTCTTTGCACAAAGAGTCCCAAATTTTATCTCCCAGGATGAAGACTCCAAGTGGGCGTCCTCAGATGTAATTCAATATTCATCTTACAATTCTCGAAAATCTTTATCAATCTCTCTTACTTTCTTGAATCCTATGAAGCGAGGGATTAGGAATGTGTATTCAGGATAAATGAAATAGGAAAAGAGATGAAATTTCCTATTTAATTTAGTGTTGTTTTCAAAATGGAACAATTTCAATTACAATGAAATTTTGTCAGAATTTCTTCTTGTTTTGAAAATCGGGGAAAAAAGTCACCCATTGAGCCTAGGCCTAGGCCTAAAGTGGGAGCGTTGCATAGGGAATAGACCGAGATCAAAACAGGGGCCCCGGCCTACGCCCAAGTGTGATGCTGGGATCTCAGCCTAGGCCATGACCCAACTAAAGGCCCAAGCCCAGGAAATTTCATGACCCCCATTTACCTTATCCATTGGGAATCCGATGCCATGTCCAGACATGATACCGATGCCTGGGCCTCAGCCCAAGTCCAGGCTCGACACCAAGGCCCAGCCCGAAGACTGAGACCCAATACCTGCGCCTCAGCTCAAAATCAAGTCCAGGCCTGGCTGCTGGAGCCACTGTCATACAACAAAATGGAATCTTCTACTGAGGAGGATGTACTGGAGTTAACTCTGGTGCATCTCCAGTGGATGGAGTATTTTCAAGAAAGGAGATGAAGAAAGATGATGAAAGAAGAAGATGGCAGACCTTCAAGGCCTTAGTCTCCAGCAGCCAGGCCTGGGCCTGTCCCTGGGCCAAGACCCTGGCATCAGGTCTGGCCCTGGGTCCAAGCCTAGGCTAAGGCCCAGGTATCGGAACCTGACCTCTGGACATATGGGTGGTGGGATAATGAGGCCTCAGGAGGGCCCCGTTTCTTTTCTTTTTCTTTCATTTTTAAAAGTTTTGTCAGAGTAACTTTGGGAGTTACCTGGACAAATCTTTGGCTTCAAAAATTTCCCTCTGCTCTCCATTTAAATTTGTCCAGGGAACTCATTAACCACACAAAATTTAGCCAGAAAATAAAAGAGGCAGTGTTGAGGAATTAAGAATGGGGCTTAATTTTAGCTGGTTAATACTGATACTCAGCATTATCCAGATAAAATTATCCAGTAAGTCTAGTCATGCCAGAAGATTGGCCTAAAGTTAATCAGGGTAACTTTGACTTTAGTCAGGTAGTTTCAGCACAACATGTATCCAGTTATGTTCCACTGAATATCTAAGTAATGTTACCTAGATAACTTTCCTGCTTCCTAGCTTACTTGATATGGACCTCAGAATAAATACATAGATATTACAACATGCTATAGTGACAAACATAAATATGTAAATGCATACAGTATATGCAAGCAATAAGGGATTGGCAATAAAGAACTGGAGTTTGAAGTTGGACTAGCCAGAGGGTTTATGACTTGTCTATCAGTTACATCAACCTTTAAATTCCTAGCAGAAAAGCTAGGCTTTAACCAACTTTCTGAAATGGCAGTGGTTCTGAATTAAGCTTATTTTCTCTGGGAGGGAGTTCCAGATGATAGGAGCTATTGCTCCTGAGAGGTGTCGGGGCTGCTTGACTTCTCTGAATGACAGTGTGGTAAGGGAAGATCCTTGGGAAGATCTTAGTGGCCTAGAAAAAGAAGAGTAGGTTCACCTGTTCTTCTGGTAACCTGGGCTGTTTCCTTTTAGTGCCTTGAATATTTAGTGCTAGGGATTTAAATTTGGCCCTGTATAGCACTAGTGGCCAGTGAAGTCTGAGTAGAATGGCAATGATGTGGATACTGCTGTCTGGATTTCTCTTAACGGTCCTGCTGCTGCATTTTATACTAGTAATAGTTGTAGGTTTTTCATTTTTAGACCATTGTATAATGCATTACAGTAGTCTTCCCAAGCAACACAAGGGCAAAAGTTTGCTTCATCTTGATTTTCAGTGTGCATACAGTCTGCACGAGCGCACAAATGCATGCATTCATCAGCCCGTGTCCAGGTATGCGGCTATTTTATAACACACATGTATTTATTTATTTATTTATTTAAAAGGTTTTTTATACCGGTATTTGGTTATTACCATCATATTGGTTTACAATATAAAAAGTTAAATTAACAATAACTACTAACAATGCAATAATATACATGTGTATATCTGCACATTATAAAATTGCCTGACTGCATGCACATGTGCAATTTTAAATGGAGATGCGCCTATGCGTGCAAATGTTGCTTATACTGCGTAAGTGAGGGATTTTAGTAGATACGCATGCCGATGCTATTTCCAATTTTCCCAGTTCATTTCCAGTTCATCCAGGTAAGGGATAGGACTTCCAACCCACCCCCCCTCCCCCCACAGTTTATTAGCCTCCCATTTCTCCTGCTATCCCCTACCTTTAAAACCCCGCTGATTTATTTTTCTTTATTTTATTACTTACATGTCCTCCATAGCAGAAGTATAGTTATGCTGCAGGGGACCCCAGGTGCGTCTGTGCGCATAAGTGTTTACACGCAAATTTGAAATTGAAATCCAGGAACGTCCATGCCCTGCCAAGACCATGCCCAATCCCTGCCCTTTTTTTAAATCTTATCATTTGTGCGCGTAGCGGGAAATACGCGCGTGCATGGACGCCTTTTAAAATCCTCTTACCCTCCTCCAAGTCCTACATCCCTCTCCCTTTTCCTCTTTTTGCAGTTCCCAGCATGAGGCTCCAGGACAGCGAGGAATGGAAACAGCCCCTGTTTTTTACGCGCGGGGAGCATTTAAAATCTGGCCTATATTGAATATAAGAAGTGACTCAGACAGACATTGCTTATTTGCAAGAAGCACATCATCTCTGATGAGGAGCATGTTAAGTTAAAAAAAGATTGGGTAGGTTCTTGTTATCATGTTTCCTAGGCACTATCTTTCATAAAAACTCATCATTTCATTTTGAGAAGAGCATAAAAGATGAAGATGGTGGGTATCTTTTTGTGTTGGGATCCCTATTTGGTATAAAATATAACTTTGGAAATATAAATGTGCCTAATGTGTATTCCTCTGAATTTTTTTCTGCATTACTTGCTATCATTTTGCAATATCTTGATCTGGTGCTGGGGCGGGGGATTTCAATTTAGTAGTCAATAGTGAAGAGGACTGCAGATTGGCTAGGAAACCCCACTCCCCAGAGTATAAAAGGAGAATTAACATTAGGGATGTGCATTTGTTTGCAATGAAATAGGAAATAAAGACAATATTTCCTATTTCGTTGCGTTTCAGGGGGCTGACAAAACGAAAGGAAAACCCACAAAAATTTGTGTGGTTTTCCTCTCGTTTTTGGGAGGGGAGAAAGGGCACATTAAAAAAACCCCCAAACCCACCCCAAACCTTCAAATTGAATTAATTGCAACCCCCCACCATCCTGATCCCCCAAGACTTGCCCGACCTCCTCCCCAAAACCTGCCAAAAGTCCCTGGTGGTCCAGTGGCATCCCAAAAGTGATCTCCCCCTCTCGGGCCGTCAGCTGCTAGTAATTAAAATGGCGCCAGTGGCTCTTTGCCCTTACCATGTGACAGGGGTTACCGGATCCATTCGTCAGCCCCTGTCACATGGTAGGAGCGATGGATAGCCTGCACCAACTTTAAAAAATGGTGCGGGCCATCTATCACTCCTACCATGTGACAGGGCCAACCAATGGCACCAGTAGTCCCTGTCACATGGTAAGGGCAAAGAGCCACCGGCGCCATTTTGATTACTGGCAGTCGACAGCTCGAGACGGGGAGATCGCTCCTGGGACCCCACTGGACCACCAGGGACTATCGGCAAGTCTTGGGGGGGGGGGGGGGTTTTCGGGTCAGCCGAAAAAAATAGGCCCAAACCGCAGGAAAATGAAATTTCCCACTGCGAGCCGATAACAAAGGCCGAACCAAAAGGTTCAGCCGAATCACATCTCTAATTAACATGCTGGTGAAGGAGGCAGGTGTGTTGGGCATATGAAGAATACTCCATTCGGGTGAAAGGGATTATACTTTTTTTTCTAATCTCCATAAAAGTTATTCTAGGATTGATTATCTTTTAATCTCTGAGAATTTATTCACAAAAGTAGTTAGTTCCTATGTTGGGGATGCCACAATATCAGATCACAGTCCGGTGGGGGGAGGGGGGGTGTCATTTTAAAAGTAGGAATCCAATGTTAGTGAAATAAATGGAAAAAATACTATCAATTTAATGATATAATGAAAATTACCCCAACTGTTTTAAGGGAAGCAGGGAAGGTAGTTTTGAGGGGAGAGATATTGGTCTATGGGGCCAAAAGAAGAAAACAATGAGATGCAGAAATTCTTGCACTTACGAATCTCTTGAAAGATAAAAGAAGATTGCATGTTTCTTTCATGACGGACGACCATAGAACAGCAATGGTGGCCACCAGGGAAGCCCTTAATTGTCTCTTATATATTAAAGCTAGTCGCTCAATACATTTTTTTAAATTTCAATTTTATAAACATAACAGAGCAGGTAAGATGATGGTGCATCTGGTAAAGTACCCTTGGCAGAAGACCTTTATCACAGGATTGCTGAACGATGGAGGTATTCCTATCACCAATTCGGAAAACAATTTTGAAATCTTTTGGGAATATTATCAAACCTTGATTAGTGCAAGGAAGTTCAATCACGGGGAGAGGGATAATTTTTTTTCAGAAGGTTCAACTACTTAAAGTTTTTCAGGAACAGCTGGAAAAGTTAGATCTGCCCATTTCTGAAGCAGAGATATTTCAGGTAATCACACGTCTTAAAGGTGGTAAGGCACCAGAAGCAGATGGATTTGGGTCAGATTTTTACAAAATTCTAAAGTTTCAATCATTAAAACCTCTACAACTCATGTTTAACTATGACCTGCAACATGAGTTTTCCTCCCTCTCAATGAATAAGGTGGTCATAATAGTTTGCCCAAAAAAGGTTAGGGATTTGGGGACTCCAGCATCCTATATGCCAATATCACTCTTAAATGTAGATACAAAATTGCTAGTCTTCATATTAGCAAGAAGACTGGGTCTAATGGTGCCCTCATTAGTAGGGTCCAATTAAACAAGCAGATATGGGGGTCAATAATGTCTGGAAAGTCTTGACAATCTTAGGGAAGAAGCAGAGAAATTTAGAATCGGGTCTGATTCTCAGTCTCAACACAGAAAAAGTCTTCAACAAGGTGAAGTGGTAGTTTATATTTTGACTCCTGGCTAAATATGGTATAGGGGGGGGCCTTTTCTGGATTGGGTTAAATTGCTTTACACTGAATCTAAGATACAAATTTTGGCTAATAGGACTTTATCTAAAGAATTTGTGCTAAAAAGGAGGGATGAGACAAGGATGCTCTCTATCCCTGATTCTTTTTGTTTTGACAAAAGAACCTTTGGCAATCAGGATCCAAAATACATCAGACATTAGAGGAATAACAGTTTGTTAAGATCTGTCTTTTTTTGCAGATGATATATTTTTCCTGGATGATGCCATGCAGGATATTGAACCTATTATGAGTTAATTCTCTTCTTTTAAATCTTTTGTAGGGTTAATTATAACTTTTGATAAATTGAGGCTATACCTTTGACTCCAGAGCTAACTGAGAAATGGCAGGGCCCATTCCCTTTCAAGTGGAATGGCACAGAAATTAAATATTTGGGGATTTGAATACCTCTGGATTTGACTTTTCTACACAAATCTAATTTTAAAACTTTATTAGATGATGTGCTAATGAGTTATCAGCATGAAGGGGTCTTCCCATTTCTTTTTTGGAAGAAATGCTCTTTTCAAGATGATATTACTTCTGAAGTTATTATGCAGATTACAGATGCTGCCATGCTGGTTGACTAAGGCTGACCTGGGACATGTTTAAAATCTATGTTTATTCGTTTTTATGGTGAAATAGACAATCCAAAATAAGCTATGATAAATTGGTCATAGGCAAAGATAAAGGGGGCATTGATCTAACTTTCAATATTGCAATTTTGTATGTCAGATTAGATATATAGGGGAGTATATTGTGGACAAATTTAAATATGATGCGCTCCAGATAGGGAAGGAGATGATGTATCCTTAGTCTCTTTTAGGGCTCATTCACTTATCAGATGCTTCTCTGCCCTTGGGAACTAACGGGAATATTCTGTTAAAATCCATGGCTGCTTAACCTCTTTCTGGTCCACTCCGAATATATTTGTCAGTGAGCCTATTGTATTGTGTTTTCTCATCCTGAAAGGGGTTAATGGAGGTATTTATGCAGATTTAAACACTACTGCCCATTCAGAATAATTTTTCTTTTGTACCTAGCTTGGACAATTGAGTTTTCAGGGAATGGAAGAGATGGGGGATGCATAGCATCCGCCAGATGATAGATGAGGATAGCTGTTGTATTATGAGTTTTCAACAAATTCAGAATATATTCCCTGTTCCTACTGTTGTGCTGGGACGGGGCGAGCACTAGGGGGCAAGAGGTGTGCCCCTGCGGTAGGAAGTACCTTGTCTGGGAGTGGAGACGGCCAGACCCCTGCCGACCTGCACGCCTTGGTGAGACCAACCACACAAGGTTGGCCTCTGAGTAGTCCTCCGACTACTCCAAACCCTTTCAGACCTGCCACAGGGAGCAGCAGAGGTGGCAGGCTGGACTTGAGGCAGGACACAAGGTAGACAAAGGCCAAAGGTACTGGAGCTTGGATCTTGGAATGAAGACGAAGACTTGGAACTCGGAACAAAGACTCAGATGTGGAACTTGGGGCTTGGAACATAGACATGGACACAGAAGGAGACAAGCAAGACCCTCAGGCACCCTACACAGCCCGGAGGCTGGTTGCAGACCACGCTATCCCCTTCACGTCCTACACAGCTGGACAGCTGGTCGCGGACATCGAGGGGAGCAGGACAGGTTCAGGAAGTCTCATAGCACAGGAGTGAAGTAACCCCTCGGATCCTCCAGAGTCGGAACAGGCGAAGATAAAACTTGGAACTTGGAAACTCTGATTAAAAGCAAGGAACCTCTGGAGGCATGGGTTATTCAGAACCTGGAGCATCAGGACCAATTGGCAGATGGAACATCAGGATCACTTGTAAGACAAGACATGGAATCCAAGTGTTATAGTTAGTGAGGTTTGGGTGGACCCTTGGACACTGTGGCAGCTGACCACGCCCATGGGGGGAAGTCCCGTGAGGGGCCACAGGTCAGACTCAGCTCTGGACACACAAACACAAATAGTTCTTTATTTAGACAGTTTGAGAAGCCACCAGAGGTGATAGTAGTGAGTAGAAGATGTAGCCCGACTGGGCTAGTATTCCCCAGGGCGCTGGAACAGCGGTTCCTTCGGTAGCAGTGCTGTAGTGGAGAGAACTGAGAAAGTGAGTACACTAGAATATTCACAGAGTCCCAAATATGGAGGAGCCCTGAGACAGGGAGAGCTGGCCCTCGAGGAGCGAGTAGCAGATCCCTGGAAACAGAGAGACTTGTTGGCAAAGTACTCACACAACGGTTCCACGTAGGAGATGGCACTGGCGCTGGAACGGAGGCAGGTCCTCGAGGAGCGAGTACCTGGTTCCAGGGAGACAGCTCTGAGGAGTGGATGATAGTAGTACTCACTGATGGTGTCTGTAGCGAATTCTTCCAAGTAGAAGAGGAGATAGATGCAGGCAGCGGGTCAGGGAACATGGGCCTTCGAGGAGTGATTACCGGTTACCTGATAGTGAACTGAAAGAAGCAAAGAGGCCCCCGAGGAGCGGGTACCCCGTTAGCAGAAAGAGTCCAATGGAAGTTGGAAGACAGAGTAGCTGGGTACAGAGAGCGAATCCCATCCATAAGAACACCCTTGTCAACGGCTAGCAATAAACTGTAGGCTTAAATATCCAGGCAGAGTGACGTCATCACAGGGGGACGCCCCTGAGGAACGCGTCAATGAGGAAATAAGAATGAGGGCCGCGCAGCGCATGCACCCTAAGGTACCTGAAGAACATGGCGGGATGCAGCGCCAATCCAGTCCGGGGACGCCGGAGAGGACTGCAGGTGGACGCCGCAGCAGCCAGGCATCCGTCAGGAGCAGGAGGAGTCGCCAAAAAAGAAAGGTAGTGAAGCCATCGGGAAGCGATGGTCACAACACCAAGAACAGGAACGCCAGGCAGGAACAAGAACGGAGGAGTCCTAGGGAGGACTAGTCCCAGATGACTAGCTCCTTGCCAAGGCACTGAAGGAATGGCTGAAGGGCCCTTTTGTAGGGCTGATGTGGCAACTCCCTGGGAGGAGCTACCAGGTGGACCACACCTCCCTGTCCCTTTAAGAAGGGGAGAGAGGCATGGCTTCAGCCCCTAGGAGGGGCAGGAACAAGAAGTCCAGAACCCTGGTCAGCAGCGGCCCTGCCACTGCCGTGCAGGAGGAAGCTGGGCCTCAGGGCAGGCCCCGACCGGTGGCGGCATGCTGCCGCAGAAGAGAGGAGTGCCGGGATAGCCTTCTGGCCACAGGAAAGGCCCCGGCTGCTGAGGCCTCTGGACCGCATCCAGGAGACGACGGCGGCAAGATGGCGGCCTCTGGGCCGAGCCCACGAAGGAGCGGCAGCACGGCCTGCTCGTCGCAGGAACGAGGCTTCAGGGCAGCTTCAGGTCGTGAGGGAGCAGCGGCGGCCTGGGCCACGAAGGTAAGCGCCTCCCGTGGCAATAGCCGTGGGAGGAGCACAACACCTACCAAACATTTTTATGGTTTCTTGTAGATAAGATATTACTTTTAGTCTCTGGGTTTCTCTCCCTTACTTCTTCAATCTGAAATTCATATTTAATCTTTATTGATTTTCAGTTTAATAAACAAGAAATTTTCAATATTCTACATATTCCACCCAGGATACAAAAGAAATTTTCATACAGGCAAGTAAAAAATACAAGAAACAATTTTAAATGTTACCTGGATTATGTACATTGATTTAGTATAATATAAAGAAATACTGGGAGATCAAGGGTGATTATAGCAGATATTTAAGGAAATTAAGATTAACAAAGAAATTCACCCATTTATACTGTGAGTTACACCAACTTAATATTCCTATTTTCAACTACTTTAGGATTTTCAAGATTGCATAGGGGTATCTAAATGTTTCTGTAATTGTTCCGGGTCTGCAAATATAAACTTTGCATCACCGCGAGATATCAAACAACGACAAGGGAAACGCAATAAAAAACGTTCTCCTCTCTCTACTACTTCTTTCCTCATTTCTAAAAACTTTTTTCGCTTAATTTGCGTCATCCTAGCTATGTCTGGGAATATACGTATTGGCTGGCCAAAGAATTTCACATTCTGAGATCTAAAATACAATTTTAATACATTATCTCTTTCTATCCTAGAGGAAAAATGAACAATTAGTGTTGCTCGTAAGGAAATGTCCATCTCAAATGACTTTTCTAAAAAGTTTGTAATGTCCAAAGTTTCTTTCTCTGATACTTCTCGGTTTTCTTCCCGCTTTAATTTTCCCTTCTCACGAGCTCGCTGCTCTTGATAGTATACAGTTACTATTGCTGGGATATTCTCCGAAGGTAACTTTACTATGTTAACGAAATAACTTCTTAACAAATCCAAAGGTGTTTGTAATTTCGTTTTTGGGAAATTTAAAAGACGTAAGTTTGCTCTTTTTGATATATTTTCCTGAAATTCCAATTTGCTCTGAATCATTTTCTCCAATCTTATGAGATTTCCTTGTATTTTTTCTATCTCTTCCACCTTATCTTCCAATGTTACCACTCTTTTCTCAACCATACTCATTTTTTCTTCCACTTTAATAGTATTATTCATAGCTTCTTTCACAGTTAGCGTTAATGCATTTATCGATTTTTGCATCACAATCAAGATGTTTTTTATTTCCTCCAACGAGGGAGCTAATGTAGAAGTAGTATTGAGGAGAGAAATGTTGCTCATTGCAACTCCTACCTCCGAAAGTCCTTCACCGCTAGACTTGAGCTCTCCTGGGCCCTGCTGTTGTTGGGCCTCTTTCTCACGCTTCCTGGAGCCCGGTTCCTCCGGACTCACCGAGGAGAAGTCCCCATCTCCTCTCTGGATAGCGTTCTCCAAGTCAGTTGTTCTCTTTGGCGGGTCTGGGATCATTGGACATCCCGGGCTTAGAGATGTCTCGAGGGACAGGGGGCTGTGCTGCTGCTCCAACACAGCCCCAGCGTCCAAAACATCCGGGTCCAAAGATGGCGTTTGTGCGAAAGCAGCTTCAATCCTCATCTGTCTCAAAGAATCAGGAGTAGAGATAATTTCTCACACCCGAGCCTTCCTCTTAGTGTGCGGCATTTTCACAAGGAGAAACGCCAAGAAAATACAATCAAAGAAAAATTTCTTAAGAGTTAGCTGGGAGAAAAACGGCAAGGAGAGAGCTACGATCTGCACACCCTCACAGTTCGGCGGCCATCTTGATCTCCTCTCAATCTGAAATTCATTTGATAAATGAGATAGAGCAGATAACACTGGGCAAAAATTCAATACCACAATGGTATAAATTTTGAAAAAGCTAATTTGACTCTGATTTAGAAGGGGGATTAGTGGATTACTGGATGTATGAAACTGGAGAACGGTTCTCTGCTAAGAAATAGAGTATGCTGTTAGAGACTCTCCATAGATTTCCTGTCGCAGTAAATAATAAAGAAATGCAATATAAGATTTTGTACCACTATTACCCTGATAGGATCTGATTATGTACAATGGGGTAGAAGACAGTGATACATGTCATAAATGTAGGGGGACTGTGGGCTCCTTCTTGCATCTCTTTCCTTACCTGTCCTGGGATCTGTCTTTTGGCAAGAGGTCCTCTGATGTTTGTAGAAGTGGAGATACCTTTTAAAGAAAATATCTTAGTAATGGGAGATTTGGAGGATATGAAGGATTCACTCCCTGGTCTGACTAAGGGTCATTATCGTTTCATTAATACTGCTCTATTGGTGTCTCATCAATGTATACTGAAGAATTGGATAGCAGATATTATGCCTTCTTTTCCTGTATGGCGAGAACAAATGTCTATCATTATGCAAATGGAGAGATATGATATATGTTACTTGACAGGTACAGTATCCAAGGATTATATGCGTACTTGGCAATATTTCCTTGATCTGCTCCCACAGAATATGAGAACTAGGCTGACAGAATTGGATTATTCTCTAAATTGGAATTCAATACGCAAAACTCAGTAACTGACTATGCTTTACAAAAGGTCTAGAGGGAGGGGGGTGTATGAATGGGGTGTAACTGTGTATATATGTGTGCTTTTCATTTTTATTTTCTCTTTCTTTTTTTCTTGATAGAGGTTGGGGATGGATGAGAGGGTGGGTGGGGAAGGGGAACAAGGGGAAATAATGAAAAATGCAAGGTGGGAATATACTGCAGTTCACTGATGATGTTATAAATCTCCAGCTAGTTCTTGTATGCTCTGTTTTGTTAAGAAATGGTTTCCTTTACATTTTTTAGTATATTTCTCCTGCATTTTTTTAATAAAAATGATTTTGGAAAAAAAGAACCCATTTTCAGAATTAGGGACCTAATTTATGGGCCGATACAGTAAAGTTCGCGGGAGAGCAGGCAAGCGCCCGCTCTCCCGGCACGCGCACAGGCCAGTGTCCTGTGTGCGAGATTCAGTAAACTAAAATATTTAAATTAGGGCCCACGGTAAAAAGAGGCGCTAGGGACACTAGCGCGTCCCTAGCGCCTCTTTTTTGACAGGAGCGGCAGCTGTCAGCGGGTTTGACAGCCGACGCTCAATTTTGCCGGCGTCGGTTCTCGAGCCCGCTGACAGCCATGGTTTCGGAAACCGGACCCCGGCAAAATTGAGCGTCCAGTTTTCAACCCGCGAGCTGCTTTTAAAATGTATTACTTTTTTTTAACTTTTGGGACCTCCGACTTAATATCGCCATGAAATTAAGTCGGAGGGTGCACAGAAAAGCAGTTTTTACTGCTTTTCTGTGCGCTTCCCCAGCGCTGGCAGAAATTAACGCCTACCTTTGGGTAGGCGCTAATTTCTTAAAGTACAATCTGCGGCTTGGCTGCACATTTTACTTACTGTATTGCGCGGGAATAACTAATAGGGCCATCAACATGCATTTGCATGTTGCGGGCGCTATTAGTCTTGGGGGGGGGGGGGGTTGGACGCGCGTTTTCGATGCACTATTACCCCTTACTGAATAAGGGGTAAAGCTAGCGCGTCGAAAACGCACGTCCAAATGCCGGTTAACAGTGCGCTCCACCGGAGCACTGTACTGTATCGACCTGTTAGGGACCTCAATCTAGCAAAATAAATAGCAAGCCTAAATTTAGAACCCAGAGTTTTAGGGCCCAAAATGTATGTGAAATTTCAGGTGAAAAATTATTCTTCTAAGTTCAGCTGAAAATAGGTTCCTAATTTAAGTAACTAACTAAGGAGCCTACATGTAGGGCTCAGCTTTTTTGCTTATCTGTCTCATTGTTTTTAACCCAAGAAACTATTAATCAAGTACGCCATTCTCTCTGGTCCCGGAGCCATTCACTTTTTCATAAAGCTTATCCAAATTCTTATACTGCTCATACAAGCTCATAATCGAGGACAACAATGGCAGGCAGTCAAGTAGCACAGCAGCAATGATAATAATAATAATAAACAGGCAGAAGTACTTATTTAAAAAAAACCTCTTTATTTAATCAAATTAAAATTTACAAAGTCAGAAAAAATTCTTGACTTCCAAGCAACATAAAATAAAGTATAATAAATACATTAATATAGAAATGAAGGAGATACATTAGACCACCAAAATGGGGGGAGGGGGCCTTTTAAGAAACACTGAAGTAAAATGCAAATAACCCCAAGAATTTATTTATTCTTTAATGCTGGATAATCTTAACTGACAGCTGGTGGCAGCTCTCTATTTAACAGGAAACTTCTAACTGGCTAGAATCATAAAAAAAAACCCATCATATTTGTTACCATTCCACTTGACTTGACACTTACAAGGAAAACCTAACGCAAATGTGGCACCCAGAGTTAGCACCCTCTGTTGCGTAGTAAGAAACATTTTGCATCTTTGTTGAGTGGCTCTGGCAACATCAGGAAAGGCAAATAATTTACATGCTAAAAAGAAACAAGCCTTAATACAGAAATACATTTTTTAAATTGATTCTCTCTCAGGCTTTAAAGCAAGAAGCTCTACTTCTGATGATGATTTTGTGTCATGCTGGGCTCCTGGCACCATTGCTGCTGATATGGAAAGGGCATCCTCCTGCCTACTCTTGATTAGAGATGTGAATCGTGTCCTCGATCGTCTTAACGATCGAGTTCGGCTGGGAGGGGGAGGGAATCGTATTGTTGCCGTTTGGGTGTGTAAACTATCGTGAAAAATCGTTAAAATCGTGAGCCGACACACTAAACCCCCCTAAAACCCACCCCGACCCTTTAAATTAAATCCCCCACCCTCCCGAACCCCCCCCAAATGCTTTAAATTACCTGGGGATCCGGCGGTGGTCCAGAACGGCGGTGGTCCGGAACGGTCCCCTCAATAGAATCGTGTTGTCTTCAGCCGGCGCCATTTTTCAAAATGGCCGCCGCAAAATGGCGGCGGCCATAGACAAAAACGATTCGACGGAGGAGGTCGTTCCGGACCCCCGCTGGACTTTTGGCAAGTCTTGTGGGGGTCAGGAGGCCCCCCCCAAGCTGGCCAAAAGTTTCCTGGGAGTCCAGCGGGGTTCCGGGAGCGATTTCTTGCCGCAAATCGTTTTCGTACGGAAAATGGCGCCGGCAGGAGATCGACTGCAGGAGGTCGTTCAGCGGGGGGTTCCGGACCGCCGCTGAACGACCTCCTGCACTCGATCTCCTGCCGGCGCCATTTTCCATACGAAAACGATTTGCGGCAAGAAATCGCTCCCGGAACCCCGCTGGACTCCCAGGAAACTTTTGGCCAGCTTGGGGGGGCCTCCTGACCCCCACAAGACTTGCCAAAAGTCCAGCGGGGGTCCGGAACGACCTCCTCCGTCGAATCGTTTTTGTCTATGGCCGCCGCCATTTTGCGGCGGCCATTTTGAAAAATGGCGCCGGCTGAAGACAACACGATTCTATTGAGGGGACCGTTCCGGACCGCCGCCGTTCTGGACCACCGCCGGATCCCCAGGTAATTTAAAGCATTGGGGGGGGGGGTTCGGGAGGGTGGGGGATTTAATTTAAAGGGTCGGGGGTGGGTTTTAGGGGGTTTTAGTGTGCCGGTTTTCCTGCCCTCCCCCTTCCCCCGATTTACGATTTTTTAACGATAAATCGGGGGAATTGGTATTGTATCGTGGCCCTAACGATTTTTTGATGATTTAAAATATATCGGACGATATTTTAAATCGTCAAAAAACGATTCACATCCCTACTCTTGATTGCTGTGTCCACATCTTCTCCTGTCTTGCTAGTTTGCTAACACTGTCTGGCACTTGTTCAGTTTCAAATGCAGTTCTTAATCTAATACCACTTCTGTTTTATGAACAATTTTTTAAAGGATCTTTCTTTTTACTAGAGATCATCTTTGATAAATGAGCCTCATTGTATGGAGGAAGTAAATTGGGGATGGGGAGCCCATTGCTAGAGAAACATCAGTGCGAACATCCACAAGTGAGTGTTTAGTCATCAATATTTGACCGCTTCATGGGACGAGTGTAGTCTCAGTTTTCTTTACTTTGTTATATAGATATGACATATTCTTTTGACTAACAATTATATATTATTTAATATAAAATAATTCCTAATAGACAAAGGACTAAGAATGAATCACAAATCACTAGTACTAGTAGATTTTTGTCCCTTGCAAATTGTGGCTGGGCCCACTGGTAGGCCCATAATAGACTGCTAGCACCATCTAGTGGCTTAACATCAGAATGCAAAACTGAAGCATGCAGGAGGAAAACTGAACCAGCCATTGTGCATCTCCATGATTACCATGAAGAGAGAAAAGGCTTCATTGCCATCTCTGGTCACTGAAGTTATAAAGTATGCCTGATGAACAAAAAAGCAGGAAAAAAAATCAAGAAATTACTACTCACCTGATAATTTAATTTTCCTTAGTGTAGACAGATAAACTCAGGACCAGTAGGTTATGCTCCCCTGCCAGCAGATGAGATGGAGCAAGCTGAAGTCACAGTATATATACTCATGCAGTGACACCAGCCTACCAGTATTCTCTTCAAAAGCAACTGTGGACAGACTAGCAAAACACTTGAATAAAAACAGTCAACCATAACTGTACTCAACCAATAAGAAACACTGAACTCAAGTTAGAACATAGGTACCCCAAACTAGGGAATGAATGAACACATACCAGTAATCCCCTGGGACCAGGAGCCCCACAGGAGAACTACTGACACACTCATGCAGCAGCCGAGGGCGGGAAGCTGAGTCCATCTGCCTACACTATGGAAAATTAAATTATCAGGTAAGTAGTAATTTCTCCATTTCCTAGCAGATAGACAGATGTACCAAGTGGACCAAATCCAGTGAGCTATTGTAGCATGCGAAGCTGACTTGCCCTGTTTCCTTCCACTATGAAGGATAAACTGGTGATCCGTCTTTCAGAAAGGTTTAGAAACCTCCAGATATTGCATGACAAGTCTCTTGACATCCAAGAGACACAGGAGGTGATACTTCTCTGTGCCCTTGACCTTATCCAGGGACGGCAAGGAAATGGACTGATTCAAGTGAAAATCCAAGACCACCTAACCATCACTGGCTGGAGCCAGGGGAGGTGACAAGAGGGAACTTGGGTGGTCGGTCTCACACTGGAGGAATGGTGCCTACCACCTCCCAAGACTGCAGCAGCAGTGCCGGTGGCGTATGAAAACACCTTAAGAACATAAGAAAATAAGAAAATGCCATACTGGGTCAGACCAAGGGTCCATCAAGCCCAGCATCCTGTTTCCAACAGTGGCCAATCCAGGCCATAAGAACCTGGCAAGTACCCAAAAACTAAGTCTATTCCATGTAACCATTGCTAATGGCAGTGGCTATTCTCTAAGTGAACTTAATAGCAGGTAATGGACTTCTCCTCCAAGAACTTATCCAATCCTTTTTTAAACACAGCTATACTAACTGCACTAACCACATTCTCTGGCAACAAATTCCAGAGTTTAATTGTGCGTTGAGTAAAAGAGAACTTTCTCCGATTAGTTTTAAATGTGCCCCATGCTAACTTCATGGAGTGCCCCCTAGTCTTTCTACTATCCGAAAGAGTAAATAACAGATTCACATCTACCCGTTCTAGACCTCTCATGATTTTAAACACCTCTATCATATCCCCCCTCAATTGTCTCTTCTCCAAGCTGAAAAGTCCTAACCTCTTTAGTCTTTCCTCATAGGGGAGTTGTTCCATTCCCCTTATCATTTTGGTAGCCCTTCTCTGTACCTTCTCCATCGCAATTATATCTTTTTTGAGATGCGGCGACCAGAATTGTACACAGTATTCAAGGTGCGGTCTCACCATGGAGCGATACAGAGGCATTATGACATTTTCCGTTTTATTCACCATTCCTTTTCTAATAATTCCCAACATTCTGTTTGCTTTTTTGACTGCCGCAGCACACTGCACCGACGATTTCAATGTGTTATCCACTATGACACCTAGATCTCTTTCTTGGGTTGTAGCACCTAATATGGAACCCAACATTGTGTAATTATAGCATGGGTTATTTTTCCCTATATGCATCACCTTGCACTTATCCACATTAAATTTCATCTGCCATTTGGATGCCCAATTTTCCAGTCTCACAAGGTCTTCCTGCAATTTATCACAATCTGCTTGTGATTTAACTACTCTGAACAATTTTGTGTCATCTGCAAATTTGATTATCTCACTCGTCGTATTTCTTTCCAGATCGTTTATAAATATATTGAAAAGTAAGGGTCCCAATACAGATCCCTGAGGCACTCCACTGTCCACTCCTTTCCACTGAGAAAATTGTCCATTTAATCCTACTCTCTGTTTCCTGTCTTTTAGCCAGTTTGCAATCCACGAAAGGACATCGCCACCTATCCCATGACTTTTTACTTTTCCTAGAAGCCTCTCATGAGGAACTTTGTCAAATGCCTTCTGAAAATCCAAGTATACTATATCTACCGGTTCACCTTTATCCACATGTTTATTAACTCCTTCAAAAAAGTGAAGCAGATTTGTGAGGCAAGACTTGCCCTGGGTAAAGCCATGCTGACTTTGTTCCATTAAACCATGTCTTTCTATATGTTCTGTGATTTTGATGTTTAGAACACTTTCCACTATTTTTCCTGGCACTGAAGTCAGGCTAACCGGTCTGTAGTTTCCCGGATCGCCCCTGGAGCCCTTTTTAAATATTGGGGTTACATTTGCTATCCTCCAGTCTTCAGGTACAATGGATGATTTTAATGATAAGTTACAAATTTTTACTAATAGGTCTGAAATTTCATTTTTTAGTTCCTTCAGAACTCTGGGGTGTATACCATCCGGTCCAGGTGATTTACTACTCTTCAGTTTGTCAATCAGGCCTACCACATCTTCTAGGTTCACCTTGATTTGATTCAGTCCATCTGAATCATTACCCATGAAAACCTTCTCCATTACGGGTACCTCCCCAACATCCTCTTCAGTAAACACCGAAGCAAAGAAATAATTTAATCTTTCTGCGATGGCCTTATCTTTAAGTGCCCCTATAACCCCTCAATCATCTAACGGTCCAACTGACTCCCTCACAGGCTTTCTGCTTCGGATATATTTTAAAGTTTTTACTGTGAGTTTTTGCCTCTACAGCCAACTTCTTTTCAAATTCTCTCTTAGCCTGTCTTATCAATGTCTTACATTTAACTTGCCAATGTTTATGCTTTATCCTATTTTCTTCTGTTGGATCCTTCTTCCAATTTTTGAATGAAGATCTTTTGGCTAAAATAGCTTCTTTCACCTCCCCTTTTAACCATGCCGGTAATCGTTTTGCCTTCTTTCCACCTTTCTTAATGTGTGGAATACATCTGGACTGTGCTTCTAGAATGGCATTTTTTAACAATGACCACGCCTCTTGGACATTTTTTACTTTTGTAGCTGCTCCTTTCAGTTTTTTTCTAACAATTTTTCTCATTTTATCAAAGTTTCCCTTTTGAAAGTTTAGCACGAGAGCCTTGAATTTGCACACTGTTCCTTTTCCAGTCATTAAATCAAATTTGATCATATTATGATCACTATTGCCAAGCGGCCCCATCACCGTTACCTCTCTCACCAAGTCCTGTGCTCCACTGAGAATTAGATCTAAAATTGCTCCCTCTCTCGTCGGTTCCTGAACCAATTGCTCCATAAAGCTATCATTTATTCCATCCAGGAACGTTATCTCTCTAGCGTGTCCCGATGATACATTTACCCAGTCTATCTTGCAGTCTATAATTGAAGTCTCCCATTATTACTGCACTACCAATTTGGTTAGCTTCCCTAATTTCTCTTAGCATTTCACTGTCCATCTCACCATCTTGACCAGGTGGACGGTAGTATACCCCTATCACTGTAGTCTTCCCTGACACACAAGGGATTTCTACCCATAAAGATTCAATTTTGTATTTAGTCTCATGCAGTGCACCTTCTGCCTAATCATCATCGGATGGAGCTGGGGGGAGGTGACAAGAGGGAACCAAGCGGCCGGTCTCATGCCGGAGGAACAGCATTCCCCTCCCTGCGCTGGAAGGAAGAACAAGCATCTGCAGGACTGCTCCCATTCCCTACCCACTCCAGAGCCTGCCTACCACCTCCCAAGACTGTAGTGGTGGTGCAGGTGGCGCTTGCGCTGGCTGGCACGTGTCCTTGGGACATGCACGGAGGAGCACAACAAAGGAGCTTGTCCCTTTGTGCGTGCCTGAAGTGATGCCCATGGGTGCTTTTCTTCCTTCTACTCTACATTCAGTTCTATATACCATGCACCAAATCTATTGAAAATCCAAAATTAACTCTAGCGACACACATGAAGGCTATACAACCTGAACTATTCAAACTTAAACTAACTCTAAACACTAATAAAACTGAAATCATTCTGTTGAGAAGAAATCTACCTATAATGACTCCTCAAGCTCTTGACATGGGTAATTTCAACATTACACCCTCAGACAAGTACGGGATTTAGGTATACAGATTGACGAGCACCTAACAATGGAAAAGAACATAAATAAATTACTGGTAATCAAATCAGGATATGCCAAACTGCGCTACATAGACTGAAACCATTGCTGACTCATACAGATTTCCGCACAGTCCTGCAGACTCTCATCTTCTCAAACTTAGACTACTGTAACTCACTTCTATTCAGAATTCCCAACTATCTTCTTAAAATTCTACAACTATTACAAAATGCTGCAGCTAGACTCTTAACTGGTTCAAGGAAATTTGATCACATATCACATTCACTGATAGCTCTTCATTGGCTACCTGTAAAGCCCGCATCAACTACAAAGTTCTACCATTAATACATTCCACCATCCATTCTAACAATTCTGGTTTGGTAGATGTAGCTCTACAATCATACAGGCCACAGAGATCATTAAGATCTCCAAGCAAAGGACTATTAGCTGTGCTATCACTACAGAATACTCATTTAATAAAAATAAGAGACAGCATGTTCTCAATAGCTGGCCCAATGCTATAGAAATCTCTTACCCAGTTAGCATGTGGCACATTTAAAACTAATCGGAGAAAGTTCTTCTTCACTCAACGCACAATTAAACTCTGGAATTTGTTGCCAGAGGATGTGGTTAGTGCAGTTAGTATAGCTGTGTTTAAAAAAGGATTTGATAAGTTCTTGGAGAAAACCTGCTATTAATTAAGTTGACTTAGAAAATAGCCACTGCTATTAATAGCAACATGAAATGGACTTAGTTTTTGGGTGCTTGCGAGGTTCTTATGGTCTGGATTGGCCACTGTTGGAAATAGGATGCTGGACTTGATGGACCCTTGGTCTGACCCTGTATGGCATGTTCTTATGTTCTTAAGACTGACCCTAGAAACAGAGGCCTTTTAAAATCCGCCCCTCTGTGTTTAGGTGAATTTAAGTTAGGTTATAGGCATTTTGAAATAACCATGTTTTTAGGTCAAGATTTACCTCTGATAAAACCATGCTGCCTCAGATCTTGCTATCTATTGGATTCCAAAAGTTGCAGTATCCTCTGTTTTAGCAGCGATTTCATTAGTTTGCTTACCACAGAGGTCAGACTAACTAGCCTGTAGTTCCCAGCCTCCTTCTTACTTCCTCTTTTATGAATAGGAACCACATCCACCCTTTTCGAGTCCTCTGGAACTACGTCAGACTCTAAAGAGGTATTCAAATTGTCAGCCAACAGAACTGCCAGGATATAACTTGTAGTTTCCTTAGTACCCTTGGATGTATCCTATCCAGCTCCATTGCCTTATCTACTTTGGGGCCAATTTTCAGCGGTAGAGCAGCTAGTTAACTTGGCTGGATATAGACAGCCAGCTAACTTAATGGGGATATTCAGCAGCGTGACAACACCATTGAATATCCCTGGCTTATCTTAAAGTTAATCAAAAAAATAAAAGGAAAAAACGAAATGTCATTTAATTGTGCTCACATCGTCAAACAAAATTTTTTCAAAGTTTTTTCAAAAATATTTGTAATGATAAATTGACCGTATGGGCAAGCCTGGCGACACACACCCTTAATTGTTTTGATGGGAGCCGTCCGGACTTCTCATCATTTACGGTCAATAATTATCACATTAGTTTTTATTTATATTTTTATCAATTTTTACATTTTTTGCATTTTTTATGGCAATTGTAGTATTGCCAAGGCAATTATTTGATTTGTCCAAAGGACACAGAGAAACTCAAAAGGACAAAGAGAGCAATGCAAAAAATGTAAAAATTGATAAAAATATAAGTAAAAACTAATGTGATAATTATTGACCGTAAATGATGAGAAGTCCGGACGGCTCCCGTCAAAACAATTAAGGGTGTGTGTCGCCAGGCTTGCCGATACGGTCAATTTATCACTACAAATATTTTTGAAAAAATTTTGTTTGACGATGTGAGCACAATTAAATGACATTTCGTTTTTTCCTTTTATTTTTTTTGATTGGATTCAGTGAATGGAAAAATAATTAGCTCTTTTTTTTAATTCTGTTATCTTAAAGTTAGCCAGTTATGTCTAACTGGCTAACTTTAGGACAGCCCTATGGGCATACCAGAGTTAGTCGCATTGGTTAAGTGGCTAACTCATATGTGGCCTGCCTGGAAATGCCTCTTGCCCGTCCCCATAACACCCCTATATTATGCGCCTAAATTCTAGTTATGCACCTAGAATTTAGACTCGTATGTGATGAATATTGCCGGCAAGCCATTTAGATGGATAACTTTTCAGTTATCCATCTAAATGGCTTCTGAATATCAGCCTCTTTAAGTTTAATTAGCTCTTCACAAATACAGTGTTTTCAAAAGTGTTGTCTCACTGGCTTGGTGTTACTTAATACTAGCTTTGGCTTCAAAAAAGAGGCTGTGGCACGTATTGGCAGAACTACTCAAACACCAGAAATTTCCTCTCACTGACAGTTCATGGTTGTTACCGGTCTTAAAGGTATGACCTACACAGGTAATACAAGTACAGCTTTGGATTGCGATGGGACACTTATGCCCTGTTATTACAAATTAACCTGCACTTCTTTCTTCTCCAGACATACAAGTGTTTAAATCTAGACAGGGATCTCTTTTTCTCCTTATCAGCTTTTTCTGTTTCTTTCACCAGGGATATCACTATTGTGATGCCTAAAAATCACTTTCATATAAATTATCAGATTTGCTTAATTTTTTCAACTATTAGTACTCAATCTAGCTTTAAGATTAGGAGTGATTATTTAAATAAGAGGTGGACTCTTTCCTTGCCTTTTCATACAGCACATTTATTTTATCTGGGATTTTACTGGAGATAATGACAATATTCCATAACAATATTCCTTCAAAGAAGTTAAGAGATATTTTAAACCCAAATAATGGTTATGGGCACTGTAACTCACAGGTTAGAGACTAATTTCTTTTCAAATGTGATACCTCTCACACTTCCAGAATTCTTTAGCCTTTCACACTTTTCTAACAAATCCAGGAAAATATTACATGGACTTGGCAAAAAATGTATTTTTATCTGTTCCTGTCCTGACTCTTACTTGGACAACCCTCTTCCAATTTACTTTTAACTACTATAATTTTCACACACATACATCCCATTCAATCTTAAAGGTACAGATACTTTCTCTCAATGTCTTTTAGAAGGACTAGGGGGCATTCCATGAAGTTAGCAAGTAACATATTTAAGACTAATCGGAGAAAATTCTTTTTCACTCAACGCACAATAAAGCTCTGGAATTTGTTGCCAGAGGATGTGGTTAGTGCAGTTAGTGTAGCTGGGTTCAAAAAAGGTTTGGATAAGTTCTTGGAGGAGAAGTCCATTAATGGCTATTAATCAAGTTTACTTAAGGAATAGCCACTGCTATTAATTGCATCAGTAGCATGGGATCTTCTTAGTGTTTGGGTAATTGCCAGGTTCTTGTGGCCTGGTTTTGGCCTCTATTGGAAACGGGATGCTGGGCTTGATGGACCCTTGGTCTGACCCAGCATGGCAATTTCTTATGTTCTTATGTTCTTAAGGAAAAATGGCACTTTAACAGCCTCTGTGAAAGAGTAGTTGCTCTGAGCCCCTTCTCTGAGCTGTGCCACATGTCTCTCTGACTTGATCCCCAATGCCTCAGTCCAGAGTATCCTTATACTCATGCTGACATCAGCTTAATTAGTCCCTGGGAAGTCTTTGAAGAAAGTATTATTATATTTTTATCATCTTAGCACTCCCCTTCTTTATATGGACTCATGGAAATAAGCTTTTAGGAATTTTTGAGAATTTTTATGAATCCTTACAGGGTCCAGATTAAGTAGCTAGCTGGGAACTCAGCAGTATGCTTCCACCTGCCACTTTACTGCAGATTCCCATACTTTTTTCACAAAAAGGTGGGGGGAGTTAGCTAATTTGCATGCACACTGACATAATTCTGCAGCAGCCCTGCTTCTGCTCTGCTTGCATTGCTTTGTCCTGCCCGCTGAACAGGGGAGAGAAGAGATCTCATGTAGCAGGCTGCTCATCTGCTGGCTCTCTCCTTAACTCCCCTGATGTCTTTATCTCTCCTGAGGCCCCCTGCAGGTTCCTGGGTCTGACAGCAAGATGCTGCTTTCTTTTTTTTTTTTTTTGCAGCTTGTCACTGTCTGCATTTTATCAATAGACTGACTCACAGCTCCAATATCTCCACAAGTATGGGATATAAAAGACCCCTATTCAGGCCACTAAAACCTCACAAATCAAGCTAGGGGCACCCCAGAAGTTTGGACTCCAGAAAATACAATATAAAGTCCTGACAATAATTCACAGTATCATCTTTAATAGTGATTCCTTATGGTTAGGCATAAGATTACACTTACACGATCCACAATGCAATTTGCGGTCAGTAAATAAAGAACTTTAAAAAGTTCTGTCAATTCAACAAGCACCCCTGGGAAAAGTAAGGGAGAGAGCTATTTCTGTGGCAGGACCCATACTGTGAAATACCATGCCTGAAATATTAAGGCTTTGCCCCATTAATCTGTGTTTATACAGATGACTAGTAATTTTGTTCTTCTGAACAGCTTCTACTATTTTGCCCTGCACTGATGTTAAGCCCACCAGTCTCACCTTGTCCAGAGTCCAAACCTCAGGTGCTATAGCTGATTTGAATGAGAAGTTAGAAATTACTAGTAATTAGTCTGCAATTTAATTTTTATGTTCTATCAGATCTCTGGGGTGCATACTGTCTAGTCGCTCTGATTATTAGTTACTCTTTAGTTTGTTGATTTACTCTACTATATCTTCCTAGTTCATCATGATTTGATTCAGATCCACTGAAATATCACCCTGAAAGTATGTTTCTGGGGTAGATATCACCTCGATACCCTCAAACAATGAAAAGGGACGGAGGCAATTCTTCTGTAGATGAAATAGCACCAACAGTAAGTGATAAATGATTCAAATGAACAGCATAAGTGTGGGAGTCTAAAACAACTGCTGAATAAAAGAGTATTTCTCTTCTGAATATACATTCACACCAGTCTCATCACAGCTTCTTCTCCCCATCCAAAATAACTTAAGTTTAAAAAAAAAAAAGCAGAATGAATAAGGAAGCTTTTTTTTTTTTTTTTTTTTTTAATTAAGATCCAGGGGCATTGCTAGGCACTTAAAAGATGCGGGGCATAGGCCCATACATCCTTCCTACCCATACCCCCTCTATCCCCCCAAAGTTTGATACAGGAGTAATTGTGGTACAGACTTTCCACTTTTTTACCCAACCCCCTCAACATTTCTTCCTGACTCCTCCTCACACTTCAGCTTTCCTTCTCTTATACCCATCTTCCAACCCAACCAACATCTCTCAAACCAATCACCCAGTTCTCACTAAAGTCCTGATTTTCAAAAGCATTTAAGCGCTTAAAAATGGGTTTTGCACATGTCAATCCACTTTACCCATGTAAGTGGACTTTTGAAAATTGCTATAATATATACCATTGAATTGTCCATAGGATTTACCCTCATAAGTGCACTTTACACGCATAAATGGCTTTTGAATATTGCTACAATAGTTACTCTTTTTAAAATTCACCTGTAAGTTCCTATTCTCCCTCATTTTCTCACCCAAACCCTGTCTCTATTTTCTCTGTCCCCCAATTCCCCACTCCCGCTTCAATCCCCTCAATTGCTACTCTTCCCCCTCAAGCTTCATATCTGCACTCTCCTCCATCCACTTCAATTCCCCACTAGCTCTACCTAACAATGGATACAAAGCAGAGCTAGATATTTCCCCTTATAACTCACCATACAAAATATATATTCATATTATGTTGTCACCCCAGTACCAGCAACACAACATCCCTTCACTGCCAGATATCTTGTGAGGTAACACAAAACCCCGCAAAAGAGACATGCCGAAGTCATATAGCAAACCTACCATATCATAATAGCACTAACTCCACAACCATATCTATAAAAAGGCAGCACTGCAACTATTGCACTGGGACCTAAAACACCACCACACGTTTTAATTAGAAAAACAGAAGTCAGACTGCTTTCGATCCCGACACAGAAACTACCTGCAGCGGAATCCCTCCACTTTGTCACACATGCAGAAGACCCTTACCTAATATAGAATAAGGGACCACAGAGTAGGCACTGAAACATTCAGACTAAAACTGAAATGGAAACACTGAGAAGCCAGACTCTGCACACAGCACACCAGAGAAACAGAAACTCATTTCTTCCTGTACAAAAATACATGAACTGCACACTCCCATTACTAAAATCTGAACAGCACAACATTTTTTCCTACTTTTTAGAGCTTCTTATGTTTGTAATCAAGGTGGTCCCCGGTCTTCCTTTTTCATTTTCCTCTTGCTGATCTTTGAAGTCCTTTCCATTTTCTATTTCTTCTCTCTCTTCCTGTCTTCATCCCTTCTTTCTCTATTTCTGCCTCTGACATTGATCTTTCCCTTTCATCTGCTTTCTCTTCGGTTCATGTATAAGTATACACAAAACATAGCTATGCACCTACTTTTATGCAAACTAAGGCACCCCAGGCTATTTTGTAACCTCCATTTATGTGCATAAAACCAGGTTTTATGTGCACAAATGTCTTTGAAAATCAGGTTCAGAATATACACTACAATATGATTATAAAGACAAATCTTAAAGGATTGATATCTAATGCGAAAGAATTTCTAGAAAAATATATAGAATTGTAGTGTAGCCTTACCTGCAATAGAACTGATTTCTTTCCTATAACTGGTGCAGGTCAATCAGCCAGATGTGTTGTAGGGATGTGCATTCATTTGAAATGAATGCATTAAACAGGACAAATTCAGCCATTTTCAATGTGTTCTGAATAAGAATGAACTGAAATTAGCTTCTAATGAAAATACTCACAAAGGTTTTCGAACTTTCAGTTTCTTTAAAAAAAAATGCTTCTTATAATCCCCATTCCACTCCTCAACAAAGCCTCGAAGCCTGGGCTGAGCCCAGTTAGAGCCTACCTGGGCCCTTCCAACCCCCTTCCAGTCACAAAACACCAGCCTTGGAGCCCAGGGGGCCTTCCTGACTGGACCCCTCCAATCTCCCCTGACCTGGTAGTAGGTGTTTTTTCCTTCAAGGGATTGGCTATCTGGGCTATAACTAGTGCTATCCACAAGTCACACAATAGTGGTAATTTGTGGTTTGGAGAAGAGATAGTGAAGTATTGTACCTGACCAAGGATTCAATTAGTGTGCAGGGGAATAATTAAATTCAGAGAAGCAGAGAGGAGTTGCAGTTTGCAGCACTCAAGGGAGGTTTTCTGTCAGGATCATTGAGAGCCCACCAGAAGAAACAGAACTGTCAAAAAGGGAGAGTCTCTATCCATGCTGGGCAATCCCACAGTGAAGATATAGTGAACATAGTGCTTTGTGAACTATTAACCTGACAACCTTGGGTTAAGAGAGAGAGAGGACTGAGAAAAAAAGTGAATACTGCTTTTAGGATATTGAACTGATTAGAAATTGTGACTGGTATTTTCTTCTTTTTTCCTTTGGGATTGGACTGTATGCTGAGATTCTTGTGATTTTTGAAGTTTGTTTTGCACTCTACAATACATTTTTGTTTGCTTTGGAACTATAAAACTGTGGTGTCCCTGTTTCTATGTGAGTCTCCCTTTGGGCCTCCCAGATTTGTCTGTTCCCCAATTAGTTTAAACTCTGGTGGTTTTGGCCAGGTCTGAGGCTGCAGAAGAGTTGCTCACCACCGCAGCAGCTACCGAATGTGACCCCCGAAGCAAAGGGGGTTACATTAGCCATTCAATATAATGGTGCCAACCAGGTAGCCACATCTGAGACAGGCACCTAAGTGATGTCACTTTGGTAGCATCTTCTTAACAGTTGGTGCCATTATTTTAAAGGAATTGGTGGGGAATGAATAGGGGTGGGAAGAAGTTTGTTTTACATTTCATTTTTGGTGGACTGTTTTCACATGAATTTCATTTCGATTAGTGTTTATTTTGTTAAAAAAAACAAAATAACCATTAAAAAAAACAACAACAAAAAGAAATGGGCTTCCCTAACCCTCTCGTGCACCCCAACCATCCCTCCCACCCAAAAAAATGCCGGGGTCAAGATCCTCCCCAGTCCTCCTTTACCCAGTCAGGGTGGGATCTGTTGCTAAGGCCTAAGCCCGGGCCAAAGTCTAGGACTTGTGTAGGGCCTAAGCCGAGGTTGCGGCGACCTACGCAACCTAGACCTATGCAATGCCCATGCTTTGATGCCTGGACCTGATGCTTGGACCTCAGCCTTGGGCCTGATGCAGGGACCAGGTCCAGAGAATGTGTCTCAAAGCTAGGGCCTTGGCACAGGGTCAGGCCCAGGCCCAGCACCAAGGCCATGGATTTCCTCTTGCTTCCTTCTTCTTTCTTATGTCTTCACTGAAGAAATGAATCTGTCCACTCAGGGGGCACTGGAACTGCTGTACATTAAAATGGCACCTTCTGCTGGGGAGGATGCAACAGAGTTAATTAACTCCGGTGCTTCCCGAGGAGATGGCATCATTTCCTTGGAGAAGACAAAAGAGGCCTGGGCACTGGCCGGCCTAGGGATTGGGACCCAGCATCGGGCCTAAGTCTGGGCTGAGGCTCAGGCATCAGGACCTGGTCTCCGGGCTGAGCCTCTGTGTTTGGCTTGGATCCAGGCCTAGTTCCTGGTGTTGTGTTCGAGCCTAGGCCGCAGCCTAGGCCGAGGTCCAGGCATCTGGACCCGGCCTCTGTGTTGGGCCCCAGCATCTGGCCTGGGTTTGAGCTGAGGCCCTGGCATTGGAACGTGGACCAGGCCTGAGCATCGGGCCTGGTCCATGCTCTGATCTATGCCAAAGCAGGGCATTGAGATCAGAACTCTGGGTCAGGCCCCAGCATCGAACCTGGTCCTGGTCCTCAATGCTGGATCCCAATGGAGCAGGACAGTTTTAGCAACTTTTGTGCTCGGGCCTAGGCTGCAGTTCCTGCATAGGGCCACGGTCTATGCCTAGGCGAGGCATAGACCGTGTTGCACTCTGGTGTAGGCATCTGCTCTGGGACTCGGCCTATTCCCTAGGCGAGGCTGCAGCTTCAGGCCTTGGCCTAGGCCCAATGGATCACTTTTTTGTTTTGAAAACGAAACGTGAAAACCACCAAACTTTTGTCGGATACTCAATCATTTTGCTTTGAGAACAAAATGAAAAGAAAGAGGAAATTTCAACTCATTTCCCATTTTGTTTCTCCAGAATGCCCATCCCTAAAGGGCACTGCTCCTGCCCCTTTCTGGGTCACATCCCCCTCCCACTCACACATACTGAAGGAGTAAGTGGGAGCCAGGGATGTTCTTGTCCCTGGAAAGCTAGATGGGGAGGTCAGAGATGGCCAGGGAGACCTCAACTGAGCTCAATTCAGCCCAACTGGTTAGGCTCAGGTCAAAGCTTATTTTATATGGCTGAAGAGTGGTTAGAGGGGGGCCAGGCAAGTCCCGGCTGGGGCCTAAAGCTTTAAGGGGCAGGAGATGGGTTGGAAGGCCTCAGGGTGGCATATTTCTTTTGTGGGGGAGGGAGTTCAGTTTTTTAATGTTTTGGGGTTTTTTGTTTAGAAAATTAACTGAACTGAAAAAAACTCAAATTAACTTTAAAACAAATACCCCTCCTCCCGAAATGAAAAAATGAACCAAAATAAAATTATTGGTTCTGTATATCCTTATAGTGTTGCACTGAACTTTTCTGGGTTGTTTTGTTTGAGGGACTTGAATGTACAGAAATGTCTTGTTTTAAAAAATATGCTCTCTGAATATTGCCAGAACAATTGCTTCAGCGCAGTGAGCATTAGCGATCTTGATTTTGTTTTTTAACACCTTCCCTCCTGGTAAAGGGAAGGCAGGAGTCTAGGAAGGGAAAAAGAAAGAGGAATGAAATGTTACAAAAAATTTTAAAGAGTGAGAGAGAGAAAAAAACAAAAAGGAAGGTAGAAGACTGGACAGGAGAGAGAAAAGGAGGATAAAATATGAAAGAAAGCAGGAAGGGAAAAAGGAAGAACTGGAGCAGGTAGGGTATAGGAAATGAAGGGAAATGAACAGTGGAAAGGAAGAAAGGACGGTGAGAGAGAGGTTGAGCCAGCCTGGCATCCAGAAGGCTCCCTGTGGAAGTCCCTCTGAACTCCCTCACTTCCCTGGTAGCCACATCAGTGTTAATTATAGTGAGGTCGATATTCAAAACTAAACTTGTGAGTTATCCATCTAATTGACTTTGAATATTGACCTCAGTGATGATCATAAGACTCCTCAATTCACTCTAGTAAAGGTAAAATAATTTAAATACTTTTCTTAATGGGGTGTATCATGCTGAATGGCTTGCAGACTTTTATAGAGTTCACGTTCAAACCTGCCCTTGGCCTTTACAGGTGGTAAATCTGCAGTGCTGAACGAACTGACCAGTGACTCCTTCAGAATGGTAAATACTGTTCTCCCGTTTCTTGCAAGCAGGCAGGCATTTGCTTGCTGTTAGTGATTGCCCGCCTTGATTTAATTATTTTCATCAAGTCCTAAGGCAATCCAGACAAGGTTATGGATGTGGCCCCTGTTCATAAATCCCTGCAGAAGCCCAACATCAATGTTACAAGAATTACCGCCAGCACCCAGCTTTCCTGAATACTTAGACTAGTTAATCAGAGGCAAGATCCCTCAGGTAACTCGTCACAGCAGAAGCCCACTGGAACCTCTAACTTAAGAGCTAGTTTGGAGAACCTCAGTTTTATTTTCTATGTTCCATTCTCAAGAAGTAATAATGCCCTGTATAATTAATTTTGAGGCAATTAACAAATAATATATAATATTCAGGGTGGAAGATGGGCTTTGGCATTACAATTAACTTTCTTGTTCTTCCCTTGTCTGCTGCTATTAATGCAGATAGCAATGAGCAAAGTGCAGACATCCTTGTTTCAATTTAAACTGTTTTCTAATTCGACCAACTACCAATTCATCTTTCTTAGATCTGAACTTCTTTTTCAAGCAAATGAGGTTAGATGACACCTACACAGATCTCCTTCTTTTTAATTCTTTGCATGATTATCCTGTGCTCAGCATCAAACAATAGTACTGGAATATCCATTACACCAGCAAATCTCCTTTTGTCAGATAACAGAACATGCAATTCCACTTATCAGCACTGGATGTCTCCATTACCACAAAGTTCACTTTCCGGAGGCCTATTGTACTGCTATAGGATGATACCTTAAAGCAAAACAGAGTTCTTCTGTGGGACATCAACATGTTTTCA